>NC_052164.1:16983966-17304334 GCF_902713615.1 Scyliorhinus canicula
GAGGACAACTGCCTTAAAAGCAAAATACTGCGGATGCTGGAAATCGGAAATAAAAACAGAAAACACTGGGGAAATTTTTGGCCAAGTTACAGGAAATGAAGTGAATCAAGTCAAAATGAATTAGTGATTAATTTATCACTCCCACGCTTCCTGGAAGGTTGAAACATTTTTACGCAGGTCTTTTACGTCACTTTACGTCTTTTCTCTCAGATTTGATGTGATTTCCGTAAAGAAAAAAGACTATTCGATAAACAGGGAAGTAGCATAAAATAAAAATGAGAGCTAGATCTTTCAGGAGTAAAATTAAGAAATGTGTTTACACACAGAGGAAGATGCTTGAACAAATATTTGATTTGAAGTCTCAGATTGATATATTTTTGTTAACCAAATGTATCAAGGCATGTGGGGCAAATGCGAGTGTATAGAGTTAGCTTATGAGTCAACTCAGTGGTTTATTTCCCTCCACAGGTGCTACCAGAGATAACGGGCGCGATTCGGCGAGCCCAAAATCGGCCTCCACGCTGGACGCTGGGCCGATCACGCATCACCCGACTCACTCCACCCGGCGTGACCCGGATCTCGCCCTCGCCGGGTGAGAAGCAGATCTGCATATTTAAACGAGCTCATTTTAATACCCGAACGCGAGATTCACCCGATGCCCGGCACTCACTGGCTGTGCCTGGGAGACCTCAGCAAGATGTTAGACTTAGACATAGATATTACAGTTTAGTACTGGTTTAGTACAGTTTAGTCCACACAAACATGTAACGGCACCTGGGGTTGTGTTTCCCCCCCCAGGCCAATGGAGACACCTTGGCAGTGTCACCCTAGAAGTGCCAGGGTCCGTTAGTGGCACTGCCAGGGTCTGTGAATGGCACTGCCAGGGGTCAGGCCAGCGGGGCCTCGCCAGGTAGAGGGAAGTGATTCCTGGGGGCCTCCCCAAGGTTGGACTGCGGAGGGGGGGGGGGGGCTGAAGAGGGTCACAGAAATGGTGGGATGGCCTGAAAGGGGATCGGGGGGGGGGGGGGGGGGGGGGGGGAATCAAGGCAGCCGGTCAAAACGGCGGCCCAATCTGCAAAAGGAGCCTTTCCTGTAGGCGAGCTTCAGCTCATCAGCAGGTAAACCCTTTAAGTGCGTCCTCAGCGGAGAGAAACGTCGTGAGGCCAAAAACTCAACTTCTCCGCTGAATCATGGCCACCATTTCAAGTCCAAGTGGCCCTTCTACAGAACTATACAAGGGTTGTTTGGACTCAAACTGTTGGCCACTAACTGTGCCAGTGACCATGGACGCAATGCACATATTAGCGTAAATTATAATATAAACATAGGGCTTGCCGCCGCAACGTCCACCCTCGCCAGCGCGAGTCACTACTGATTTTCAAAAATGAAAACCAATTATGATAACCACGTCGTGGGTGCACAGTGCCACCTGTGCTGCCGGGGGGGGGGGGGGGGGGGGGGGGGGGTGCGCTGTTCACTGCTGTCTTTGGTGGGGATGGGGGTGTCCTAATGCTTGTGGTGGAATGGCACGGGGGGGCCTCCCCGCCCTGGTGCTTGTTGGGGGTGGGAGGGGAGGGTGTCCTTTGTATAAATCGGAGATCAGGGTGTCCTTTAAAACATGGTTTCGGGATTTCTGGCCTTGCCAAATTTCTTAAGCCCTGCCACCCCCCCCCCCCCCCCCACCCCCCGCTGACTGTGTGATCCCCGCTTCACCTTTGAAATTGTAACAGTGTTGCTCAATACGCGGAGAGAAGCCGACTGCAGCCTGCGAGCTTCACACTGGTTTTCTCACCTGAACCAACACTCTAAGCATTCTTGGGAAGCTTCCATCTGTTTCTCTCTACTGCTGCTGCCAGACCTGCTGAGTTTATCCAGCATTTTCTGCCTTGCATTCATGTCGTTCTGCCAAGAGACCTTTTCTACCCACCTGAGAGGGCAGATGGAGTCTCAGTATAACAGCACCCCTATTGGTACAGGACTCCCTGAGTGCTGCACAGGAATGCCAGCCGAGATTATGCATTCAGGTCTTTTGAGTGCGGCTTGAACCCACAACCTGTGTACTCAGGAAAGCGTTACCACTCGCCAGGGCTGACAGCTCATATAATAAGTAAGAAAGGAAAGGACGGCACGGTGGCAAAGTGGTTAGCACTGATTTGGCACAGCGCCAGGAAACCAGGTTCAGTTCCGGCCTTGGGTGACTGTGTGGAGTTTGCACGTTCTCCCCGTGTCTGCGTGGGTTTTCTCCGGGTGCTCCGGTTTCCTCCCACAGTCCAAACATGTGCAGGTTAGACATAGACATAGAACAGTACAGCACAGAACAGGCCCTTCGGCCCTCGATGTTGTGCCGAGCAACGATCACCCTACTCAAACCAACATATCCACCCTATACCCGTAACCCAACAACCCCCCCCCCCCCTTAACCTTACTTTTTAGGACACTACGGGCAATTTAGCATGGCCAATCCACCTAACCCGTACATCTTTGGACTGTGGGAGGAAACCGGAGCACCCGGAGGAAACCCATGCACACACGGGGAGGACGTGCAGACTCCACAGAGACAGTGACCCGGCCGGGAACCGAACCTGGGACCCTGGAGCTGTGAAGCATTTATGCTAACCACCATGCTACCGTGCTGCCTAAGGTTAGGTGAATTGGCCATGACCAATGTGCGAGGTTACGGTGATAGTGCGGGGGGAGGGGGGGGGGTGGTCCTAGATAGGGTGCTCTTTTGGAGGGTTAGGGCAGACACGATGGGTCAAATGGCCTCCCTCTGCACTGTAGGTATTCAATTTTCAGTTTTCATATTTGTCAACAACCCTGTGGCGAAGTAAGGGCCATTTTCCTGAGCTGCGAAACAACGAACCAACTTGCACACAGAAAAACAAATACATTTTCTGTCTACAATATGGTTTTGTTCTTTGTTTTCTTTGCTGCCTCTGAATTGGTTACATCAAAAAGGTGAAGGTTGTTTCTCATGTGATTCATTTCTTGCGGTTAAAAGTAGAAGCTAACTTTTGAAAAGCGAACCTTTAACAGAAGCGTGTTGTCTTTGCTGTTCCAGCTGAGTGATGAGTAACCAGCACACAATTCCTTCACTTACATTCTCCACTGCAATTTTTGGCCAAGTTACAGAAAATGAAGTGAATCAAGTCAAAATGAATTAGTGATTAATTTATCACTCCCACGCTTCCTGGAAGGTTGAAACAGTTTTCTGCAGGTCTTTTACGTCACTTTACGTCTTTTCTCTCAGATTTGATGTGATTTCAGTAAAGAAAAAAAACTATTCGATAAACAGGGAAGTAGCATAAAATAAAAATGAGAGCTAGATCTTTCAGGAGTAAAATTAAGAAATGTGTTTACACACAGAGGAAGATGCTTGATCAGATGTTTGATTTGAAGTCTCAGATTGATATATTTTTGTTAACCAAATGTATCAAGGTATATGGGACAAATGCGAGTGTATAGAGTTAGCTTATGAGTCAACTCTGATCGCAGAGTGGCAGAACACATTGGAGGGCTGAAAGACCCTCTCCTGTTCCTGTGTTCTTCTCAACTTTCAGGCTTCCAGGTGAATACTAGCTTTTACTTGTAGTCATTTTTTTATTTCACCCCATGGTTCATTTGTCCCTCTTCCGCCAGAAGAAAGGCTGAGGGGTGTCTAAAGAAGGTGTCCTAACATATCTTGTGTAGGGATGTAAACAGTTGTTAAAAGGTCGTAAAATACACCAACTTTGAACAGCAGCAGCTAAGATGCTCGTGAATCCACAGCATGGTGAACTCTGACAATTCAACATCCTATTCCAAATTGTGAGAGCCATTCTCATAGAATCATAGCATTTACAGTGCAGAAGGAGGCCATTCGGCCCATCAAGTCTGCACCGGCCCCTGGAAAGAGCACCCTACCTCCACCTTATCCCCGTAACCCAGTAACCCCACCTGACCTTTTGGACACTAAGGGCAATTTATCATGGCCAATCCACCTAACCTGCACGTCTTTGGACAGTGGGAGGAAACCTGAGGACCTGGAGGAAACCCACGCAGACACGGGGAGTACGTGCAGACTCCACACAGATAGTCACACAGGTTCAAACCTGGGACCCTGGAGCTGTGAAGCCACAGTGCTAACCACTGTGCTACCATGCCGCCCAAATCATTAAGCTCCCTCAGTTTTCCCTTCCACCAACAGCCTAGATGTTCTTAATCCAAAATTTAGCATCTTCTCATAATCACGATTTATTTTCAATTTTTCCAATTAAGGGGCAATTTAGCATGGCCAATCCACCTACCCTGCACATTTTGGGTTGGGGGGGGGGGGGGGGGGTGAGACCCATGCAGACACGGGAAGAATGTGCAAACTCCACATGGACGGTGACCCGGGGCCCAAATCGAACCTGGGTCCTCGGCGGTGTGATGTAGCAGTGCTAACCACTGCATCACTTTGCCACCCTAATCAGCACAATTGCATACATCCCACTTTCTCTTTACAACCTTAACAATGTCCTTCACAATGAGTCTTCATGGGCTATCATGGCTTGTGCAGTTGAGGCTAATCAATGTCAGAGGACCACAGGACAGGGGAGCAGGGGTAGACCATTTGGCCCCTTGAGCCTGCTCCACCGTTCTATAAGATCCCGGCTGCTATGTGGTCAGAGAAAGAGTGTAAGATGCCACCAAATGGCTTTCCTTAAATTAGCGTTCCTGACATTGGGCGAGATTCTCTGGCCTTCCGCGGCATGTTTCTTGGTGGTGAGAGCCGGCCCTCCAATGGCCGGCGTCGGGAATTCCTGGTCACGCCAGTGCAGTAGAATTCCCTGGTCGCGCCGCTGACAATGGGATTTCCCATTAAATCCTTCCCATGCCGCCGGGAAACCCATGGCGGTGGTGCGCCATTGGCTGGACGGGAAGTTCCCGCTGGTGTGAACAGTTGGAAGGTCTCACCTATTATCTTGTAAAAGATCATCCCTTTTAAATAAATGGAAATACTACTTTAACGTGGTTATTATATCCAATGCAGAACCTTAACTGCTTGCTTATAGAATTATTGTACTGCATGGGAAAAGCTGCTGCCCCAATAAACAGTAAACTGACCCAGAAAGAAAAACAGCAAATGGTCCACCTACACATCTGCTGCACACTGATCTGCACAATCTGTTTATCAAATTGCACAGGTTTTATGGCTTATCCAAAATAAATCCTAACAAATCTGATTAAAGCAGTCTCGAAAAACATTGTAGCATTTGTTGCCATAATTGCATAGTTCATTATAGAGCTGTGAAATGATCTCATGCAGTAATAAGATACTTTGCCCTCCGACCAATAGGTGACACAGAATGAAATAATGTTGCATAGGAGAATGGAGATGTTGCAGCAGAGTTTTGGTAATCCATAGTGTTGACAATGGTTTCCATATCCAATTTTCTCATTTTGATCATACCAACAGGAAGGCTCAGAATTGAAGCGCCACATTCCGGCACCTGTTCGGGTACACGGAGGGAGAATTCAGAATGTCCAAATGACCTAACAAGCACATCTTTCGGGACTTGTGGGAGGAAACCAGAGCACCCGGAGGAACCCCACGCAGACACAGGGAGAACATACAGAATCCACACAGACAGTGATCCAAGCCGGGAATCGAAACTGAGACCCTGGCGCTGTGAAGCAACAGTGCTAACCACTGTGCTACCGTTTCTCATCCTTGTTCTTAAATCCCTCCACGGCTTCATGCTCCTGATCTCTGTAATCCCTCCAGTCCCACAACTCTGAGATATCGGTGCTTCTCCAGGTCGAGCCCCTTGAATATCCTCGATTTCAATCGCTCCACCATTGACAGCCGTGTCTTCAGCTGCCAGGACCCTAAGCTCTAGAATTGCCTCTCTAAACCTCTCCATCTCTCTACTTCGCTTCCCTCCTTTAATAAATGTCTTAAAATTTACCTCTTTCGCCACGCTTTTGGTCCTCTAGCCTCCTATCTCCTTATGTGTTTCGGTTTTGTTTAGTATTGCTTCAGTGAAGCGTCGAGGGATATTCTACAATGTCAAAGGTGCTATATCAATCGCCCGGTGCCCATAAACTGACATTTTCAAGAAGTGAACGCTGAACAGAATTATGCATGAACACTAGCCATTTCCCCTTCATTTCAGCCTCTTTCACATCATAGTATCATAAAATTTACAATGTAGAAGGAGGCCATGCGGCCCATCGAGCATTTGGGGTCAGTTAGTCTGGCCCACAGAAATAAATAATAACAGGCTGGGTGGCGTGGTGGCAGAGTGGTTAGCACTGCTGCCTCACAGTGCCAGGGACCTGAGTTCGATTCCAGCCTTGGGTGACTGTCCGTGTGGTGTTTGCACTTTCTCCCCGTGTCTACGTGGATTTCCTCCCCAGTCCAAAAATGTGCAGGTTAGGTGGATTAGCCATGATCAATGCACGGGGTTACATGGATAGGGCCTAGGTAGAATGCTCTTTTGGAGGGTCGGTGCAGTCTTGATGGGCCAAATGGCCTCTTTCTGCACTGTAGAGATTCTATGCTTTGTCAGCCAAAGTGTATTGACAACCATGTAATTGCTGTAAGAAGACATTTTGTCAAAACTTTGCATCTTGCACTCATCAGAGCAATGTAATTACACCATGCGCATCATCATGTTATGGCATGATGGACGGCTGTTAATTAGGGATCTAATGCCACTGATAGTCATAAATTGTAAACACTTTTGAATGAATGAGAGAAAGGGACATATAAAGAGAGAGCATGCATCTCTGATTGCTCTTTGTAACAAAACTGTATAACACATATTTGCAAAGCTCTTTCAAAGAGACAGTGCTGACACAATGGGCTGAATGGCCTTTATTTGTGTTGTAAGGTTCTATAATTCTAACCAACATGTGTTATAGACACTGACAGCAAGTGAGGCATTCTGGAATGCACAACCTGAACTACGGTTGCTATTTAATTATATCAAAACCCACCCATGTGGTACAAACTGCCAATGTTTGGTTCTATTGCAGCTGGCTGAACGTGCATACCCAGGATTCACTAGACCAGGGCTAAGACGACCCAGTAAAAACAGAATTTGATAATGAGTGCATCAAGTATTCACATCACAAACAGCGGCAGTCCCACATTTCTCACAGTCGCAGAGGAAATTAGATCATTAACTGGTATTAGGCACCTTCAAGAAACTGTGAGTGCCGGGATGACAACGGTTATAACATATGAGAGTTGCACGATCTCCGTTCTCTGAAGTTTGAAGAATGTAGCAATGCTCTGTGGCGGTGCAGTTGGTTGTGATATTGACAATTTGCTCGAGTGATTCAGGCGCAATGTGGCTTCGTTCAATAAACTGGTTTGCATGAATATGCCTTCTACTCCATTTAACACACATCATGCACGCCTCCAGCTCAGAGCTAATCCTTTCGCATTCACACTGAAAATAAATCAAATTTCTGTTTTTATTAATTTGTTATTTAGAAAAGTAAAAACCATTCTGTGGCTGCTTTCCCCAAAGGAACATTCAAGGTGAAGTATCTTATAACAGGTTGGAAGGTTTTGTCCACATTTAAATTTAGATTGCAGTGCAGATTGGGGAAATGTGAGGACACTTGGTTCGGAGTGAGCAGGGTAAGAAAGAACATTCAACCAGTCAATCCTGTTCTCTCCACATACTTTATATGATGTGGAGATGCCGGCGTTGGACTGGGGTGAGCACAGTAAGAAGTCTTACAACACCAGGTTAAAGTCCAACAGGTTTGTTTCAAACACTAGCTTTCAGAGCACTGCTCCTTCCTCAGGTGAATGAAGAGGTATGTTCCAGAAACATATACATATAGACAAAGTCAAAGATGCCAGATGTCTATATATATGTTTCTCGAACATACCTCTTCATTCATCTGAGGAAGGAGCAGTGCTCTGAAAGCTCGTGTTTGAAACAAACCTGTTGGACTTTAACCTGTTGTAAGACTTCTTACTGTGCTTTTTATGGTCAGCCGCATATTGGTTGCACGCTGAATCAGAAGGTTGTGGGATTAAATTCCACTCCAGGACTTGATAGAAATTAAGGCTGACACTCTAAAACTATATTGAGGGTGTGCTGTGCTGTCAGAGTCATCGTCTTTAAGGGTCAGATGTTAAACCGAGACCTCGTCTGCTCTCTCGAAGGTGGATGTAAATTTGGACAAGAGCAGCCATTTATCCTTGATGTCCTGGCCAATACTTATCCCTCAATCAATGTAACAAAAACAGATTATCTGGCCATTGTCACATTTCTTGCTATTGACTGCCCCGTATCCCTCATTAAAACAGTGACTAGTTCCAAGGTACTTTATTGGATATGAGGGGCTTTGGGATGTGTAGAATCCGCTAAAGCAGCACAAATTGACCAAGCAGGTAGGAAACAAAGGTTAGGTTTTATTTACGATATACAAGCGCTACACTCCCCGAAGGGTCTCCCTCCTCTACGTGCACCCAGGTCAGGGATTTTATACTAGTGATCAAACCCCCTGTTAAGGGGAACCCCTCCACCTTGTTACCGGGGGAATTTTTACTCAATGGAGGTCATGGGGAATCGGATAGTCCAGATCCTGTGACTTCCATGAGGGTTATAACACCCCTCACCCCTGAAGTCCGGAGGTACCTGTATGTCCATGTCCGCGAACCCCTAGTCATCTTAGTCTGGGAACGGGGGTGGATCGTGTGGCACCTGGAGGCGTATACTGAAGCGGGAAGCGGCATTTCCACGCGGAGCGTCTTGGCGGAGTCGGCGGAACAGAGGTGGCTATGGGCGGCGACACAGCGAGCTCCAGTGGTGACAATACGTCTTGGAATCAGAGTTTAGCGGAACCTCGCCCGGCATCTCAGCATCTCCAATGTCCGAAACCGGCTTATCCACGGCAAGTGTGGCTGGGGTCAAAGTTGGCAGCCAGGCCAGATGTATTGGTTTCCTGGAGTGTCTGGAGACTGAGGTAAGGATACCGTTGAAGGTACGGCAGCTGACCATGGATCCCGCGCACCCGTGCCCAACTCCATCTGAATGGAATGTTCATTCACCTGCAATGAAAGCTGAATGGGGGCGACCCGAGACAAAGTCACACAGTGCAGCCCACGATAGGCCTCTTCTTCATCACCCACGTACTGGGCCTGGTCCCTGGGGTGGCTGGGCGGAGGGCCCTCACTGGTTATGCTGCCCTCCGGTCTCCTATAATCAGCAGGCGTCGGCTGGAACTGGTCTTCGCGGTTGGGGAGGATGTTATGCAGCGTTCCAGCCCTCGGCGATGGCCTACATTCCTGTGGGGGGGGTTCCCACTGCCGGGTCTCTGCTTCCGGGGCAGGAGTCGGGCAGCACGTGCTTTGGCGGCCGAGGCTCAGAGCTGCCATTCCGAGGAGCTCCTGTACCCCTTGTTCCTCACTCTCACGGGAGATGGCGATTTCCACAGTGCATTGTAAAGGCAGGTCAGTCACAGCCAACAGTTTCCCTTGTGCGTCAGCATCACAGATTCTGCACATGATTCGGTCTTGCAACGACTCGTTGAGCGTGGCACCAAATGCGCAGGTTTCAGCTAATCTTCGGATGTGGGCCAGGAAGTCGCTGGTTGATTCTGATTGGGTCTCAGTGACCGTATGAAATCGGAATCGTTGGATGATTAATGGCGGTTGCCCGTTGAAATGTCCCTTCACTAAAGCCACCAATGCGGCGAACAACCAGGTATCTGGTTTAGACAGGTGGGTGAGGGTCTTTATGAGGGCCCTCCGCAGGCCATGAGTAATCCCACAGTCTGCCGTTTGTCCCTGACAATTCCGTTGATGCAAAAAGAAATTGCATGTGTTCGACATACTGCCCCAGTCATCGACACTGCTTGAAATAGTTCGAGCTTACCGATGTGCGGCATTATGGCGGATGAATGAGAGGCCTTTCGAGATCTAGATGTAGTGGCTCTGGCATATAGTACCTGCCATTGACGGCAGCTCCACTTTATTCTCGTCGCCAGTGTAGAATCCGCTAAAGCAGCATGGATTGACCAAGCAGACAGGAAACAAAGGTTAGGTTCTATTTACCATATCCAAGCTCTCCACTGCCCAAAGGTTACAACATTCCTCTCCCCCCCCCCCCAAAAAAGTATGAAAACACGTCCAACGAAGGAGGGCACAGAGGAGGGGCCCTGCACCTCTTTGCCTGTTGCTGCCTCTCAGGAGTCATTGGGCCAAGTGGCATATAACTGTTAAGTGATTGACGTTTCCTTACTGATCATCGCAGGGGTACCCCCATCGAGGGCCAGTCATCAGGAGACTCGTGCTTGGAAACGTCCAGCGGCAGCATCCCCATTTCAGATTCTGAAACCTGGGCACCTTGGCATCGAAACCCCTGTAGGACAGCTGCTGTGGCGACGCCAGCTTTGGTGTGCCCAGAGGAGGTGCCAGGCCCGCTAAAAGGGTATCTCACAAAACGGGGTGATACAGAGATGATCAAGGTGTCTATTTGACCCCCAGTCCCACAAATGAACTCGGTACAGCACTGTCAAATGATAATGCCTGGAACCCACTTGGCACCATCCCCGAAATTGCACAGATGCACCGTGTCGCCTGGTGTGAACTGTCTAGGTTGGGCATGTCCAACAGGGCAATACCCCAGCAGCTCCTGTCCGTGGCGTATCGTCCCACCAATATTGGGTCACGGCAGGCTAAGGCGAGTCCAAAGCTGACATCCCATAAGAAGTTCCGCTGGCACCATGCTGGTGGCGGTGGCGATGCGGTAGTAAAAAAGGAAGCCCGGCAAATGCTGTCAAGGTACCCGTGGTCTGCTTGATCATTCCAGACCTGAATGTCTGGACCGCCCGCTCGGTCAAACCGATGGAAGCGGGATGGTAGGGAGCAATGCGAATGTGACATACTCCATTGGTCCTCATTAAAGTTTTGAACTCGATACTTGTAAGCGGTGTTCCATTGTCGGAGAGCAGTACCTCCGGAATGCCGGGAGTACTAAACGAGAGTCTGAACTTCTTGACCGTCGCCCTCGAGGTTGTTGATGACGTTCTGTAGATGTCCAGCCACTTTGAGTGGGTGTTGATAAGGAGGAGGAACATGGACCTCTGAAAAGAGCTGGCAAAATCAGCACGGGAGCGTACCCACGTGCAGCCCGGCCAGCCCGAAGTGGTGCTGCAGGCAGGAACCTCTTTGCATGGTTGGGGAGCCGCTCAATCTCAGTATCCAGTCCTGGCCACCACATGTAACATTTTTGACTCGCGGGATGCCCATTACGGAAGTCCGCAAAGATGGGGCCTTGCTCCTTTTGTGAAACCACCACACACGTCCCCCACAGGAGTATACCGCCCTCCGTGCTGTGTTCAGCGAACTTTGTGGTAAAAGCCTTCAGTTTGTTGTGTGGGGGGTGGGGGGGGGGGGGGGGGGGGTGCGATGCTGGGCCCCAAACAAGACGATATGACGAACCTTGATAATGGAATGCTGGTCTGACTCCATGCACGTATCCAGACCGCCGTGACCTGCAATGTATCTATAAAATGCATTGTAGCGATGGTCTCATCGGCTCTGGGGTGTCAGTGGCCTCTTCGGGACCAGGAGCCTACTCAAGGCATCTGTGTGCGTGTTCTGCGGGCGTGTTCCAGAGCTTATTCATACACTGCTGCCAGTAAGAGGACCCACTGGCTAATTCTGGCCGATGCTATGGGCGGGATGGCTCCATCCTTCTTGAATAACCCCAGCAGTGGCTTGTGATTGGTCAATACTGTGAATTGATGCCCATGGATGCATTGGTGGAATTGTTTGATGGTGAAGACCACAGGCAAACCCTCCTCTATTTGGCATTGTTGCGCTCAGCCTCGGCTAGTCTGCGTTACCGGCGCCGTAGGCCAACCTGTTTCGCAACATTTTAGAGAAGGTGGCGCTATATTTGCAGAATTCTGCGAGTTTCCGGAGACAAGCTCCCGCTCATCCATATTGAAATGGTAGCGTTGGCCAATCACCGATGGTTTGGGTTTAAAGTGATCTGCCAGAACAGGTCCGTGAACAACTTTGAGTCTGGGACGGCGGGATCCTTTATCACACTAAAAGTGGCTGCTCCACAGGCCGTCATGAGAATCACGGTCTGGCGCTCATCTCCGATAATGACGTTGGCCCGAAACAAATACCGCATCCGCTCAACATATTATGCTCAATCTTCAATATGTGCATCAAACGCTTCCAGCTTACCGAAATGTGGCATTGCTATGGCAGGTGAAATGGCCGCCAGAGGCCTTTGGAGAGGCGGTGGGTACAATGACAATGGTGCCGCCTGCAGCTCCACTGAATCCTCATCGCCAGTGTTGAGTTCACAGAAGTGACCACACTGGAAGCGGAAGGAAAGATTTATTTACGGAAGAACAAAGACTCTATGTACACTGGTCCCAGAAGGGCCTACCTGTGCCCAGCCCACAATCGGGCCGGGGTTTTTATATTCCAGTTTGCCCTCCCGCCGATGGGGGGAGTGGGGAAGCTCGTATTTCATGAGACTCACGGGGAGCCTAATTGGCCAGCCCAATTAGGGGGGTTACAAAAGTCGGGGTTTTTTTGCCAAATGTCAAATACAGTGGAGATCTGCACTACCCTGCGTCTCTGGATTACTATTCCAGCAACAATACCACTATGTCACTGCATCCTTATATAGGAGACAGTATAGGAGACAGCGTTTGCTGCCCATCTCCATTCCGTTCTGAAGCTCGGGTTAAACCACTCAGTTTGCGAAAGGGTTAAATGCGTCTCCACAAAATATCCCCAATTACCCGATGAGAAATGGGACACGATTCAGCACTGGAAAAGCACTAAGATATGTCTGAACTCTGACCGGCGGCAAAACAAAAGACTGCTAGCTATTCCTCTGAAACAGAACCCAGTGGGGAGAAGTCAAAATCACGGCTGGGCCTTTGACCTACTGATTGCCTTTCTCAAAAGCTCTCGCAGTTCTCCTTCATTCTTCCCTTTGACCAGCCCAGTATCATGAATTGCAACAATTAAAGCATGGCACTAATTATGATTAAGAGCTTTTGCTTATGCTAGAAAATAGACCTATAGCGAGAAAGATAATTGCATACAGTACAGCTTGAAATTTGTCTGCTGTGATAATGCTATCCTTAAAGGGGGTAGTTAAGGTGTCACTGTGATAATGTGAAGTTTTTTTTATTATCCATTGTACTCCTGCGACATTTAAAACGTAAACTT
Source organism: Scyliorhinus canicula (assembly GCF_902713615.1). NCBI lineage: Eukaryota > Metazoa > Chordata > Chondrichthyes > Carcharhiniformes > Scyliorhinidae > Scyliorhinus > Scyliorhinus canicula. Next base: position 16,997,168 of record NC_052164.1, read on the forward strand.
AGCAGACCGTGTGGAGAAGACGGGCAAAAGGAAAAGCAACCTTTGATATGGGGTTGCACCTTTTGCGGAAAAAAAAGGGCGCAGGCTCACCATCCATACTTTCAAAACTATGGTTCTGGCTGATTTAGAAACAGAGTGACTGAGACATAAAACATTAGCATTTAATGAATGATAAATTAGGTTTGCAGAGTCTCCAACTAAAGGAACCACATTTGATTCTAATTCAGGCGTACTCTTTAACTTTCAACAAATAAGAGCCATGGCCAAGGACTGCTCGAGTCTTTCAATACCTGCAAAGCAGACTGTCAAAAAAAAAGGCAAAAGTCTGTTAAAGGATTCCAGCATTCACGGTAGCACAGTGGTTAGCACTGTTGCTTCACAGCTCTAAGGTCCCAGGTTTGACTCCGGCTTGGGTCACCGTCTGTGCAGAGTTTGCACGTTCTCCCCGTGTCTGCACTGGTTCCTCCGGGTGCTCCGGTTTCTTTCCACAGTCCAAAGATGTGCAGGTTAGGTGGATTGGCCATGATAAATTGCCCTTAGTGTCCAAAAAAGGATAGGTGGAGTTACTGGGTTATGGGGATAGGGTAGAGGTGTGGGCTAAGTAGGGTGCTCTTTCCAAGGGCCGGTGCAGACTCGATGGGCCGAATGGCCTCCTTCTGCACTGTAAATTCTATGATTCTATTCTATGATTTTTCAAATCACCACCTTTTCCTTTCTATCTGTGAAAATTCCAGATTGAAGCTTGCTGTGTGATGTACAATCTCATCCAAGCACAACGTGCTCCACCATTACCTAATGCTCAGCCAACTAAATATAGCCAAGCAGTGTAAATTCTGCCCAGAGATAGGCGGCGGCGGGTTTAGAAGCCTAATCATTATTGCTTAAAGTGGAATTTCAATTATGCCCCCAGAATGGAGGGACCTCCCCCTCTCCACGAATAATTGAGGCCCTTTCCAGTTAGTCTGACACAGTGAGCTTTCAGCTCCTGCCTGCTCTATTTAGATTTCTTCAGGTCTCCAGCATTTGGAGACAAAACCTATATTTAAATACAGGGGATACTGAAAGGAATCGCTGGCAGCCCATCTCTGGTTTGGTTTTCCAGACCTGTAGTTAAACAGGAGAGTGCCGTGATTGGTAAACGCTATCAGGTGCTTGACACCCAGATGAAACCTCTACATACTGTAAGGTCAAGACGCCAAGAAATCAAAAACTCTGCGTGATGTTTTAGCTGGCTAACACTGATTTAAGTCTTATGTGTACTTGAAAATTAAATCTGCAAGGCTTTTTGCTCAGCATTTCCTGTCATTTTTTAAAAATAGAATTTCTGAATCCATGACTAAAGGGTGTGGAATAAAGCTTGGCATGTTGCCCATGTAGGTCCTTAGTTCATGCAGTTTCTTTTTTTTTTAATTTAGAGTACCCGATTCTTTTTTTTTCCAATTGAGGGGCAATTTAGCGTGGCCAATTCACCTACCCCGCACAGCTAGAATAATAATAATCTTTATTGTCACAAGCAGGCTTACACTGCAATGATGTTACTGTGAAAAACCCCTAGTCGCCACATTCTGGCTCCTGTTTGGGTACACTGAGGGAGAATTCAGAATGTCCAAATTACCTAACAGCACGTCTTTCGGGACTAGTGGGAGGAAACCAGAGCACCCGGAGGAAACCCACGTAGACATGGCGAGAACGTGCAGACTCCGCACAGCGACCCAGCTGGGAATCGAACCCGAGACCCTGCCGCTGTGAAGCCACGGTGCTAATCACTGTGCCACCATGCTGCCCATCCTTTTGGGTTACGTGCATAGATACATAGAAGATAGGAGCAGGAGGAGGCCTTTTGGCCCTTCGAGCCTGCTCCGCCATTCATCACAATCATGTCTGATCATCCAACTCAATAGCCTCATCCTGCTTTCTCCCCATAGCCTTTGATCCCATTCTCCCCAAGTGCTATATCCAGCCGCCTCTTGAATATATTCAATGTTTTAGCATCAACTTCCTGTGGTAATGAATTCCACAGGCTCACCACTTTTTGGGCGAAGAAATATCTCCTTATCTCTGTCCGAAATGGTTTACCCTGAATCCTCAGACTGTGACCTCTGGTTCTGGACACACCCATCATTGGTAACATCTTCCCTGCATCTACCCTGTCTAGTCCCGGTAAAATTGTATAAGTCTCGATGAGATCCCCTCTTATGCTTCTGAACTCCAGCAAAAACAATCCCAACCTCATCAATCTCTCCTCAAATGACAGTCCCACCATCACTTGAATCAGTCTGGTAAACCTTCAATGCACTCCCTCGAGAGCAAGAACATCCTTCCTCAGAGAAGGAGACCAAAACTGCACACAATACTCCAGGTGTGGCCTCACCAAAGCCCTGTATAATTGCAGCAACGCATCCCTGCTTCTATACTCGAAACCTCTCACAATAGGGCCAACATACCTTTAGCCTTCTTTACCGCCTGCTGCACCTGCATGCTTACCTTCAGCGACCGGTGGGCAAGGACACCCTGGTCTCACTGCACACTCCCCTCTCCCAATTTACAGCCATTCAGGTAGTAATCTGCCTTCCTGTTTTTGCTTCAAAAGTGAATAACCTCACACTTATTCAAATTATACTGCATTTGCCATTGATTTGCCCACTCGCCCAACCTGTCCAGGTCATGCTGTAGGATCCCTGCATTCTCGTCACAATTCACCCTCCCACCTAACTTGGTATCATCTGCAAACTTTGAGATGTTACATTTTGTTCCCTCATCCAAATCATTAATATATATTGTGAATAGCTGGGGTCCCAGCACCGATCTCTGTGGTACCCCACTAGTTACTGCCTGCCAATTTGAAAAGGACCCATTAATCCTTACACTTTGTTTCCTCTCTGCCAATCAGTTTTCTATCCACCTCAATACATTTCCCTCAATACCATGCGCTTTAATTTTGCACAATATTCTCTTATGCGGAACTTTGTCAAACGCCTTCTGAAAGTCCAAATATACCACATCAGTTTTGGGTGTGAGACCCGTGCAGACACGGGGATAATGTGCAAACTCCACACAGACAGTGACCCGGGGCCAGGATCGAACCCGAGTCATCGGCGCCGTGAGGCAGCAATGCTAACCACTGCGTCACTGTGCCGCCCATTGTTTATGCACTTTCTAATGCTGCTCACAGTCAGGTGCTGGCATTTGTTGAATGGTAGACAAGCTCCCAATTCCCCAGCTCTCCTTCTAGTCTTGGATTCAAGTCATTTTGGGAAGCTTTTGTGTCCTGGTAAGCAGATGCCCATTGAAATAAGGGCAACAACAGCCGTGTAATTAAGCAGTTCTTATGCCCGCCCCAAATGAGAAACTACAGAAGGGCACTTGGAGCTGGGAAGAACAATTCACTTGCATTTTCTCATCTTCAGGGCATAGCTAGAAAGAGTTTCAAGCTGACTTGGTGGCACAGTTATGAGCACCGCTCCCTCACAGCAACAGGGACATGGGTTTGAGTCTGGCTTTGGGTGACAGCCTGAGTGGAGTTTGCACTTTCTCCTCAGGTTTGCCTGGGTTTCCTCCGGGTTCTCCGGTTTTCCCTAAAAGTCTAAAGATGTGCCGCTAAGGTGGATTGGCCATGCTAATTTGCTCCATAGTGTCCAAGATGTATGTGTTAGATGGGGTTACAGGGATAGTGGAAGAGGCTGCGATAGAGTGCTCCTTCAGAGGGTCAGTGCAGACTCAATGGGCCAAATGGCCTCCTTCTGCGCGGTATGAATGCTATGGTTCTACATCACTGAATTAAATATTGTTCTTCACCACTTCAGATTCTTTAACCTTGCTCCCAGTGGCATAACGATGTTCCCCATAGCGCTGCTCCCCATACCGCTGCTCCCCATAGCGCTGCTCACCATAACGATGTTCCCCATAGCGATTCTCCCAGTGGCATAACGATGTTCCCCATAACGCTGTTCCCCATAGCGCTGCTCCCCATACCGCTGCTCCCCATAGCGCTGCTCACCATAACGATGTTCCCCATAGCGCTGCTCCCCATAGCGCTGCTCACCATAAAGTGGCTCCCCATAGCGATGCCCTACAGAGCGCTGCTCACCATAACGCTGCTCCCCATAGCGCTGCTCCCCATAACGCTGCTCCCCATAGCGCTGCTCCCCATAACGCTGCTCCCCATAGCAATGCTCCCAGTGGTATAACGATGTTCCCCATAACGCTGTTCCCCATAGCGCTGCTCCCCATGGAGATGTTCACCATAATGCTACTCCCCATAACGATGTTCCCCATAGCACTGCTCCCCATAGGGCTGCTCCCCATAGCGCTGCTCCCCATGGAGCTGTTCACCATAATGCTACTCCCCATAGCGCTGCTGCCCATAGCGCTGCTCCCCATGGAGCTGTTCACCATAATGCTACTCCCCATAGCGCTGCTCCCCATAACGCTGCTCCCCATAGCGCTGCTCCCCATGGAGCTGTTCACCATAATGCTACTCCCCATAACGCTGCTCCCCATAGCGCTGCTCCCCATAACGATGCTCCCCACTCCCCACAGCGCTGCTCCCCATAACGCTGCTCCCCATAACGATGTTCCCCATCGCACTGCTCCCCATAGCGCTGCTCCCCATAGCGATGCTCCCCATAGGGGTGCTCCCCATAATGCTGCTCCCCATAGGGCTGCTCCCCATAACGCTGCTCCCCATAGCGCTGCTCCCCATAGCGCTGCTCCCCATAACGCTGCTCACCATAACGCTGCTCACCATAACGCTGCTCCCCATAACGCTGCTCCCCATAACGATGTTCCCCATAGCGCTGCTCCCCATAGCGATGCTCCCCATTGCGCTGCTCCCCATAGCGCTGCTCCCCATAGCGATGCTCCCCATTGCGCTGCTCCCCATAGCGCTGCTCCCCATAACGCTGCTCCCCATAACGATGCTCCCCATAATGCTGCTCCCCATAGCGCTGCTCCCCATAGCGATGCTCCCCATTTCGCTGCTCCCCATAGCGCTGCTCCCCATAGCGATGCTCCCCATTTCGCTGCTCCCCATAGCGCTGCTCCCCATAACGATGTTCCCCATAACGCGGTTCCCCATAGTGCTGCTCCCCATGGAGCTGTTCACCATAACGCTACTCCCCATAGCGCTGCTTCCCATAGCGCTACTCCCCATAGCGCTGCTCCCCATAGCGCTGCTCCCCATAGCGCTGCTCCCCATAGCGCTGCTCCCCATAGCGCTGCTCCCCATAGCGCTGCTCCCCATAGCGCTACTCCCCATAGCGCTGCTCCCCATAACGCTGCTCCCCATAATGCTGCTCCCCATAATGCTGCTCCCCATTACGATGTTCCCCATAGCGCTGCTCCCCATAGGGCTGCTCCCCATAGGGCTGCTCCCCATAACGCTGCTCCCCATAGCGCTGCTCCCCATAGCGCTGCTCCCCATATGGCTGCTCCCCATAGGGTTGCTCCCCATAACGCTGCTCCCCATAACGCTGCTCCCCATAACGCTGCTCACCATAATGCTGCTCCCCATAACGCTGCTCACCATAATGCTGCTCCCCATAGCGCTGCTCCCCATAACGCTCTCACCATAGTGCTGCTCCCCATAACGCTGCTCACCATAACGCTGCTCCCCATAACGATGCTCCACATAGCGCTGCTCCCCATAGCGCTGCTCCCTATAGCGCTGCTCCCCATAGCGCTGCTCCCCATCGCGATGCTCCCCATTGCGCTGCTCCCCATAGCGCTGCTCCCTATAGCGCTGCTCCCCATAGCGCTGCTCCCTATAGCGCTGCTCCCCATAGCGCTGCTCCCCATCACGATGCTCCCCATAACGATGCTCCCCATAGGGCTGCTCCCCATAACGCTGCTCCCCATAGCGCTGCTCCCCATAACGCTGCTCCCCATAGGGCTGCTCCCCATAGCGCCGCTCCCCATAGCGCTGCTCCCCATAACGCTGTTCCCCATAGCGCTGCTTCCCATAATGATGCTGTTCACCATAGGGCTGCTCCCCATAGTGCTGCTCCCCATAGCGCTGCTCCCCATAACGCTGCTCCCCATAGCGCTGCTCCCCATAACGCTGCTCCCCATAGCGCTGCTCCCCATAGCGTTGCTCCCCATAGCGTTGCTCCCCATAACGCTGCTCCCCATAGCGCTGCTCCCCATAACGATGCTCCCCATAGGGCTGCTCCCCATAGCGCTGCTCCCCATAACGCTGCTACCCATAGCGCTGCTCCCCATATCGCTGCTCCCCATAGCGCTGCTCCCCATAACGCTGCTCCCCATAACGCTGCTCCCCATAGCGCTGCTCCCCATAACGCTGCTCCCCATAGCGATGCTCCACATGGCGCTGCTCCCCATAGCGATGCTCCCCATAGCGCTGCTCCCAGTGGCATAATGATGCTCCCCATAGTGCAGGTCACCATAGCGCTGCTCCCCATAGTGATGTTCCCCATAGCGTTGCTCCCCATAGCGCTGCTCCCCATAGCGCTGCTCCCTATGGCGCTGCTCACCATAAAGTGGCTCCCCATAGCGCTGCTCCCCATAACGCTGCTCCCCATAGCGTTGCTCCCCATAACGCTGCTCCCCATAGCTCTGCTCCCCATAACGCTGTTCCCCATAGCGCTGTTCACCATAATGATGCTGTTCACCATAGCGCTGCTCCCATAACGATGCTCCCCATAACGATGCTCCCCATAACGATGCTCCCCATAACGATGCTCCCCATAACGATGCTCCGCATAGGGCTGCTCCCCATAGCGCTGCTCCCCATAGCGCTGCTACCCATATCGATGCTCCCCATAGCGCTGCTCCCCATAGCGCTGCTCCCCATAGCGATGCTCCCCATAGGGCTGCTCCCCATAACGCTGCTCCCCATAGCGCTGCTCCCCATAACGATGCTCCCCATAGCGCTGCTCCCCATAACGATGCTCCCCATAACGATGCTCCCCATAGGGCTGCTCCCCATAACGCTGCTCCCCATAGCGCTGCTCCCCATAACGCTGCTCCCCATAGGGCTGCTCCCCATAGCGCTGCTCCCCATAACAATGTTCCCCATAGCGCTGCTTCCCATAATGATGCTGTTCACCATAGGGCTGCTCCCCATAGCGCTGCTCCCCATAGCGCTGCTCCCCATAACGCTGCTCCCCATAGCGCTGCTCCCCATAACGCTGCTCCCCATAGCGCTGCTCCCCATAGCGTTGCTCCCCATAGCGTTGCTCCCCATAACGCTGCTCCCCATAGCGCTGCTCCCCATAACGATGCTCCCCATAGGGCTGCTCCCCATAGCGCTGCTCCCCATAACGCTGCTACCCATAGCGCTGCTCCCCATATCGCTGCTCCCCATAGCGCTGCTCCCCATAACGCTGCTCCCCATAGCGCTGCTCCCCATAACGCTGCTCCCCATAGCGATGCTCCACATGGCGCTGCTCCCCATAGCGCTGCTCCCCATAGCGCTGCTCCCAGTGGCATAATGATGCTCCCCATAGTGCAGGTCACCATAGCGCTGCTCCCCATAGTGATGTTCCCCATAGCGTTGCTCCCCATAGCGCTGCTCCCCATAGCGCTGCTCCCTATGGCGCTGCTCACCATAAAGTGGCTCCCCATAGCGCTGCTCCCCATAACGCTGCTCCCCATAGCGTTGCTCCCCATAGCGTTGCTCCCCATAACGCTGCTCCCCATAGCTCTGCTCCCCATAGCTCTGCTCCCCATAACGCTGTTCCCCATAGCGCTGTTCACCATAATGATGCTGTTCACCATAGCGCTGCTCCCATAACGATGCTCCCCATAACGATGCTCCCCATAGCGCTGCTCCCATAACGATGCTCCCCATAACGATGCTCCCCATAACGATGCTCCCCATAACGATGCTCCCCATAACGATGCTCGCCATAGCGCTGCTCCCCATAGGGCTGCTCCCCATATCGATGCTCCCCATAGCGCTGCTCCCCATAGCGCTGCTCCCCATAACGCTGCTCCCCATAACGATGCTCCCCATAACGATGCTCCCCATAGGGCTGCTCCCCATATCGATGCTCCCCATAGCGCTGCTCCCCATAGCGCTGCTCCCCATAGCGATGCTCCCCATAGGGCTGCTCCCCATAACGCTGCTCCCCATAGCGCTGCTCCCCATAACGATGCTCCCCATAACGATGCTCCCCATAGGGCTGCTCCCCATAACGCTGCTCCCCATAGCGCTGCTCCCCATAGGGCTGCTCCCCATAACGCTGCTCCCCATAACGCTGCTCCCCATAGGGCTGCTCCCCATAGCGCTGCTCCCCATAGCGCTGCTCCCCATAGCGATGCTCCCCATAGCGCTGCTCACCATAGCGCTGCTCCCCATAGCGCTGCTCCCCATAGCGCTGCTCCCCATAGGGCTGCTCCCCATAACGCTGCTCCCCATAGCGCTGCTCCCCATAGCGCTGCTCCCCATAGCGCTGCTCCCCATAACGCTGCTCCCCATAACGCTGCTCCCCATAGCGCTGCTCCCCATAACGATGCTCCCCATAGCGCTGCTCACCATAGCGCTGCTCCCCATAGCGCTGCTCCCCATAGCGCTGCTCCCCATAGGGCTGCTCCCCATAACGCTGCTCACCATAATGCTGCTCCCCATAACGCTGCTCCCCATAGCGCTGCTCCCCATAACGATGCTCCCCATAACGATGCTCCCCATAGCGCTGCTCCCCATAGCGCTGCTCCCCATAGCGCTGCTCCCCATAACGATGCTCCCCATAACGCTGCTCCCCATAACGCTGCTCCCCATAGCGCTGCTCACCATAGGGCTGCTCCCCATAGCGCTGCTCCCCATAGCGCTGCTCCCCATAGCGCTGCTCCCCATAACGATGCTCCCCATAGCGCTGCTCCCCATAACGATGCTCCCCATAGAGTTGTTCACCATAATGCTACTCCCCATAGGGCTGTTCCCCATAGCGCTGCTCCCCATAGCGCTGCTCCCCATAGAGTTGTTTACCATAATGCTACTCCCCATAACGCTGCTCCCCATAGCGCTGCTCCCCATAACGATGCTCCCCATAACGATGCTCCCCATAGCGCTGCTCCACATAGCGCTGCTCCCCATAGCGCTGCTCCCCATAACGCTGCTCCCCATAGCGCTGCTCCCCATAACGCTGCTCCCCATAACGCTGCTCCCCATAACGATGCTCCCCATAGCGCTGCTCCCCATAGCGCTGCTCCCCATAACGATGCTCCCCATAACGCTGCTCCCCATAACGCTGCTCCCCATAGCGCTGCTCCCCATAACGATGCTCCCCATAACGCTGCTCCCCATAACGATGCTCCCCATAACGCTGCTCCCCATAGCGCTGCTCCCCATAACGCTGCTCCCCATAACGATGCTCCCCATAACGCTGCTCCCCATAGCGCTGCTCCCCATAGCACTGCTCCCCATGGGGCTGCTCCCCATAACGATGCTTCCCATAACGCTGCTCCCCACAGCGCTGCTCACCATAACGATGCTCCCCATAACGCTGCTCCCCATAACGCTGCTCCCCATAGCGCTGCTCCCCATAACGATGCTCCCCATAACGCTGCTCCCCATAACGATGCTCCCCATAACGCTGCTCCCCATAGCGCTGCTCCCCATAGCGCTGCTCCCCATAGCACTGCTCCCCATGGGGCTGCTCCCCATAACGATGCTTCCCATAACGCTCCTCCCCACAGCGCTGCTCACCATAGCGCTGCTCCCCATAGCGATGCTCCACATGGCGCTGCTCCACCTTAGCGATGCTCCACATGGCGCTGCTCCACATGGCGCTGCTCCACATGGCGCTGCTCCCCATAGCGCTGCTCCCCATAGCGCTGCTCCCCATAGCGCTGCTCCCCATAGCGCTGCTCCCCATAAACGATGCTCCCCATAGCGCTGCTCCCCATAGGGCTGTTCACCATAGCGGTGCTCCACATTGCCCTGCTCCCCATAACGCTGCTCCCCGTAGTGCTGCTCCCCATAGCGCTTTTCACCATAACGCTGTTCACCATAATGCTGCTCCCTATAGGGCTGCACCCCATAACGATGATCCCCATAGCGCTGCTCCCCATAGCGCTGCTCCCATAGCGCTGCTCCCCATAGCGCTGCTCCCCATAGCGCTGCTCCCCATAGCGCTGCTCCCCATAGTGCTGCTCCCCATAGCGCTGCTCCCCATAACGCTGTTCCCCATAGCGCTGCTCCCCATAGTGCTGCTCCCCATAGCGCTGCTCCCCATAACGCTGTTCCCCATAGCGCTGCTCCCCATAGCGCTGCTCCCCATAGTGCTGCTCCCCATAGCGATGCTCCCCATAGCGCTGCTCCCCATAGCGCTGCGCCCCATAGCGATGCTCCCCATAGCGCTGCTCCCCATAGTGCTGCTCCCCATAGCGCTGCGCCCCATAACGATGCTCCCCATAGCGCTGCTCCCCATAGCACTGCTCACCATAGCGCAGTTCACCAGAGCACTGCTCCCCATAGCGCTGCTCCCCATAGCGCTGCTCCCCATAATGCTGCTCCAAATCGCGCTGCTCCCCATCGCGCTGCTCACCATAAAGCGACTCCCCATAACGCTGCTCCCCATAACGCTGCTCCCCATAACGCTGCACCCCATAGCGCTGCTCCCCATTGCGCTGCTCCCTATAACGCTGTTCCCCATAGCGCTGCTCACCATAGCGCTCCTCCCTATAACGCTGCTCTCCATAGCTCTGCTCCCCAGAACGCTGCTGCCCATATCACTGCTCCCCGCAGCACTGCTCCCCATAGCGCTGCTCCCCATAGCGCTGCTTCCCATAGCGCTGCTCCCCATAGCGCTGCTGCCCATAACGCTGCTCCCCATATCACTGCTCCCAGTAGCGCTGCTCCCCATAGCGCTGCTCCCCATAGCGCTGCTCCCTATAACGCTGCTCTCCATTGCTCTGCTCCCCGTAGCGCTGCTGCCCATAGTGCTGCTCCCCATAGCGCTGCTCCCCATAACGATGCTCCCCATAGCGCTGCTCCCCGTAGCGCTGCTCCCCATAGCGCTGCTCCCCATAGCGCTGCTCCCTATAACGCTGCTCTCCATTGCTCTGCTCCCTATAACGCTGCTCCCCATAGCGCTGCTCCCCATAGCGCTGCTCCCCATAGCGCTGCTCCCCGTAGCGCTGCTCCCCATAGCGCTGCTCCCCATAGCGCTGCTCCCCATAACGCTGCTCCCCATAGCGCTGCTCCCCGTCGCTCAGCTCCCCGTCGCGCTGCTCCCCATAGCTCAACTCCCCGTAGCGCTGCTCCCCATAGCTCAGCTCCCCGTAGCGCTGCTCCCCGTAGCGCTGCTCCCCGTAGCACTGCTCCCCATAGCTCAGCTCCCCGTAGCGTTGCTCCCCATAGCTCAGCTCCCCATAGCGCTGCTCCCTATAGCGCTGCTCCCCGTAGCACTGCTCCCCATAGCTCAGCTCCCCGTAGCGCTGCTCCCCATAGCTCAGCTCCCCGTAGCGCTGCTCCCCGTAGCGCTGCTCCCCTAGGCGCTGCTCCCCGTCGCTCAGCTTCCCGTCGCGCTGCTCCCCATAGCTCAGCTCCCCGTCACGCTGCTCCCCATAGCTCAGCTCCCCGTAGTGCTGCACTGTCAGACAACATGCTGTGCCTCCGCCATGAAGTGGGAGACAATGAGAGTGTCCCTAGCCCTCCTGCCCATGCTGACACTTGCCTCTGCATGACCTCCGTCCTCAGGACCCTCAGCGGCCTCTTCCCCGTCTCCCTCCAGAACATCCACCTCATCGGAGGGCCCTTGCCACTTCTCAAGGTCTACTTCACGAGGGTGCCACCCTGCTGCAGAGCCAGCTTGTATAAGGCACAGCAGACAACCACAATGCGGGAGACTCTCTGAGGGATCTACTGGAGGGCCCCACTGGACCTGTCGAGGCAGCAGAAATGCATCTTCAGGAGGCTTCCGCTCTGCTCTATCGCAGATTGGGTGGCACTGTGGGCCTCATTGTACTGGGCCTCTGTTGTGGCCTCTGGCCTATGCCCTAGCGAGATCAGGCAGGACCTCAGTGAATATCCTTTGTCCCCGACAAGCCATCCCTGAAGCCTGGGGTGATCCTCAAAAATGCCAAGGATCTATGATTTCCCGAGGATGTAGCTATCATGCACTCTTCCCAGGAAACAGGGTGACATGTGTTTGAATCGCATCTGGTGGCTGCACACCAGCTGGACATTGAGGGATTAGAACCTCTTCCTCTTTATGAAGGGGGTTCCCTGACTTCCGGTGGCGGCATGTCGGTGGAATAGGGTAGCTTCTGCTTGAGGTTCGGTGTTTTGGAATTTAGTTCCCGGTCCCAATGGCAGTGTTTGGATGAACTGATGCAGGAAGACACAAGGGAGGAGGGGGTTGTCACAAAACTGGAAAAAAGCCATCGGGAAGAAGGGGGGCGAGTCAAGGTTCGCCATCGAGCGAACGGGTCAGCACGGTTCTAGGAAAGATGGTGGAGGCTGGGTCGCTGGGTGGGGCTTTCACAGTAGAGATGATGACCGAGGTGATGGCTGGGAGCTTGAAAAGCAGTTTTCCAAGCACATGGAGGTGATGCAGAAAGAAATGAAGGCGGCGATGAAGGAGCTGGTGGAGGAGGTGACAGCCCCGGTGAAGGAGCTGGTGGAGGAGGTGACAGCCCCGGTGAAGGAGCTGGTGGAGGAGGTGACAGCCCCGGTGAAGGCGGTGATGAAGGAGCTGGTGGAGGAGGTGACAGCCCCGGTGAAGGAGCTGGTGGAGGAGGTGACAGCCCCGGTGAAGGAGCTGGTGGAGGAGGTGACAGCCCCGGTGAAGGAGCTGGTGGAGGAGGTGACAGCCCCGGTGAAGGAGCTGGTGGAGGAGGTGACAGCCCCGGTGAAGGAACTGGTGGAGGAGGTGACAGCCCCGGTGAAGGAGCTGGTGGAGGAGGTGACAGCCCCGGTGAAGGAGCTGGTGGAGGAGGTGACAGCCCCGGTGAAGGAGCTGGTGGAAGAGGTGACAGCCCCGGTGAAGGAGCTGGTGGAGGAGGTGACAGCCCCGGTGAAGGAGCTGGTGGAGGAGGTGACAGCCCCGGTAAAGGAGCTGGTGGAGGAGGTGACAGCCCCGGTGAAGGAGCTGGTGGAGGAGGTGACAGCCCCGGTGAAGGAGCTGGTGGAGGAGGTGACAGCCCCGGTGAAGGAGCTGGTGGAGGAGGTGACAGCCCCGGTGAAGGAGCTGGTGGAGGAGGTGAAGGCGGCGATGTTGCAATCATTGGCCGAGGTATGGGAGCAAGGAGAGAAGTTGAAGGGGCTGGAGGAGGCTCTGTCGCAGTTCATCTCGATGGGTGAGGAGCAGCGGAGAGTGGTGGAAGCCAACAAAGCACTGAAAGCTAAGCTGGAGGGCCTGGAGAACAGATCGAGGCGGCAGAGCTTAAGAATTGTGGGCTTGCCCGAGGGGTTGGAGGGCCAGAGGCCGACTGAGTACTTCACAAAGATGCTGGTGGAGTTGTTGGGGAGGGGGAAGAGCCCCCTGGTATGAACTGGACAGGGCTCATCGGTCACTCAGGCCCAAGCCGAAGACATCTGAGCCGCCAAGGGTGGTGATAATCTGCTTTCACAAGAATCATGTTAAGGAGAAGGTCCTGAGTGGGCGAAAAAGAGGCGCAAGGTGGAGTGGGAAGGTGTTGGTATACATATATACCAGGACCTAACAGTGGAGCTGGCGATGAGCTGGGCGGCATTCGGTCGGGTTAAGGTGGCACCCTACAGCAATGGTGTGAGGTTCAATGTGGTTTACCTGGTGAAGCTGAGGGTGACCTACAACTCAAAGGATTTCTACTTTGAGACGGTGGAGGCGGCGGAGGCGTTCGTGAAGGCTGAGGGACTGGGGTTAAAATGAGAAAGGGCACTGGGCTTTGGATTTGGACTGAGGGAAGGGGGGTGAAATGTTGCATATAGTTTCATTTCTTGTTTGCGGTTTAAGGATGTCAACTTGCTTTGTATTAGGGATGGGAATGGTAGGATGTTTGGCTTCTTTTTTGGGGGTTGGTCAGTGCGGAAGAGTAGTGTTCCCTGTGGTATGGGGGCACAGTGGGTAAGTGGTTAGGCAACTTTGGGGTGATGGCGGTTTTCTGGTGCATGGTTTTTTACACTGGGTTTGTTTGTTTGATTTTGTTTTTTAGGGCCTGGGCATGGTGGAGGGGATAAAAGCAAATTACTGCGGATGCTGGAATCTGAAACGAAAGAGAAAAAGCTGGAAATTCTCAGCAAGTCTGGCAGCATCTGTCGGGAGAGAAAAAAGCTAATGTTTGAGTCTGATGGCTCTTCGTCAAAGGTGACAGACAGAGAAAGTGGGAAATGGTGGAGGGGATTGGGAGGAGGGGGGCCTGGGCAGAGGCCTTCACACCAGCAAGCGTTGGTTGGCTAGTAAATGGGAGTATGTTGGGGGGGGGGGGGAGGGACTGAGGTCATTGGAGCCTGGTTGAACAGGTTTCGATGGGCCTGGGAGGTGCGAAAGGTGGGGGGACGGGATCGATACTGGGAGAGGTATTTTCGAGAGGAAGTGGATGGGGGGAATCTGGGAAGGGGGGAAAAGGTTCAATGGCAACAAAGGGATGGGGCGGGTCAGACCTAGCGGGCAGGACCGGGAGCTATGACGATGATGGATAGGAGGGGCAGGGGGGTGGGGATTGAGAGACCCTGGTCAGAATGGAAGTGTGGAACGTGAGGGGATTGGGGTCTGATGCGACCATCAAATCACTCGAAACGGGAGTAGAAGTAAACTGTGGCTTTAATCAACTTAGAGCAGTGCCTGCCTGCGATTGATCCAATACTGAGAACCGCCTACAGGTCGACTGCTCTTTACACCTCCCTTCAAGGGGAGGAGCCCTGGGCGGAGCCCATACATGCCCCAACATGTTCCCCTATGGATAATGCCATACAATGGCTCATAGGAGAAGCCCACAAGGGCAACAGCATAGCACAGATACAAATACAAGGGCAACAGCACAGATACAAATAGAACATAGAAGATTACAGCACAGTACAGGCCCTTCGGCCCTCGATGTTGCGCTGACCTGTGAAACCACTCTAAAGCCCATCTACACTATTCCCTTATCATCCATATATCTATCCAATGACCATTTGAATGCCTTAGTGTTGGTGAGTCCACTACTGTTGCAGGCAGGGCATTCCACGCCCTTACTACTCTCTGAGTAAAGAACC
The DNA here is from genome assembly GCF_902713615.1 of Scyliorhinus canicula. Taxonomy (NCBI): domain Eukaryota; kingdom Metazoa; phylum Chordata; class Chondrichthyes; order Carcharhiniformes; family Scyliorhinidae; genus Scyliorhinus; species Scyliorhinus canicula. The sequence goes on from NC_052164.1 coordinate 17,012,310, forward strand.
TACCTCTGACATCTGTCCTGTATCTATCTCCCCTCAATTTAAAACTATGTCCCCTCGTGCTAGACATCACCATCCAAGGAAAAAGGCTCACACTGTCCACCCTATCTAATCCTCTGATCATCTTGTATGCCTCAATTAAGTCACCTCTTAACCTTCTTCTCTCTATCGAAAACAACCTCAAGTCCCTCAGCCTTCCCTCATAAGATCTTCCCTCCATACCCGGCAACATTCTGGTGAATCTCCTCTGTACCCTTTCCAATGCTTCCACAACGTTCCTATAATGCAGCGACCAGAATTGCACGCAATACTCCAAATGCGGCCGCACCAGAGTTTTGTACAGGTGCAACATGACCTCATTGCTCCGTAACTCAATCCCTCTACCAATAAAAGCTAACACACCGTACGCCTTCTTAACAACCTTCTGAACCTGGGTGGCAACTTTCAGGGATCTATGGACATGGACACCGAGATCTCTCTGCTCATCCACACTACCAAGAATCTTACCATTAGCCCAGTACTCTGCCTTCCTGTTATTCTTTCCAAAATGAATCATCTCACTCTCCATTAAACTCCATTTGCCACCTCTCATCCCAGCTCTGCAGCTTATCTATGTCCCTCTGTAACTTGTAATATCCTTCCGCACTGTCCACAACTCCACCGACTTTAGTGTCATCTGCAAATTTACTCACCCATGCTTCTACGCCCTCCTCCAGGTCATTTATAAAAATGACAAATAGCAGTGGCCCCAAAACAGATCCTTGTGGTATACCACTAGTAACTGAACTCCAGGCTGAATGTTTCCCATCAACCACCACCCTTTGTCTTCTTCCAGCTAGCCAATTTCTGATCCAAACTGCTAAATCACCCTGAATCTCATGCCACCGTATTTTCTGCAATAGCCTACCGTGGGGAACCTTATCAAACGCTTTACTGAAATCCATATTCACCACATCAACTGTTTTACCCTCATCTACCTATTCGGTCACCTTCTCAAAGGACTCAATAAGGTTTGTGAAGCACGACATACCCTTCACAAAACCGTGTTGACTATCTCTAATCAAATTATTCCTTTCCAGATGATTATACATCCTATCTCTTATAAACCTTTCCAAGACTTTGCCCACAACAGAAGTAAGGCTCACTGGTCTATAGTTCCCGGGGTTGTCTCTACTCCCCTTCTTGAACAAGGGTGGTTGCACATTTAAAGAGCCTAACAGCCTATGTGGCGATGTCGCAGGAGACCCATCTGAGGGTGAAGGACTGGGTGAGGCTCCGGAAGGGCTGGCTGAGTCAGGTGTTCCATTTATTTGTCAAGGATGTGGACAAGGTGGTCACCTCGTTTATTTGGAGGGGGAAGGTAGCCAGGGTTAGGAAGGTGGTCCTGTAGAGAGGGTGACAGGCAGGGCCGGGCCGGGGGGGGGGGGGGTTGCTGTGCCTCCCAAATCTCAAATCTATTATATTATTACTGGGTGGCAAACGCGGAGAAGGTGCGGGGTTGGGTCGTTGGGGGTTGAGAGCACTGGCAACGGCACCGCTCCCGATGGCCCTGGGCAAGTCTTCGGGGAGCCCGCTGGTGGTGGCAAAGCTGAAGATCTGGAGGTAGTTTAGACAGCACTTTAATCTGGAGGATGGTTCAGGAGGATGACGATTAGGGGCAATCATAGGTTTGAGCCAGGGAGGCTGGATGCGAGGTTTCGGAGGTGGGTGGAGAGGGATTAGAGCAGTGGAGGATCTGTCCCTGGAATGATGATTTGCGAGGCTTGGTGAGTTGGGGGAGAAATACGAATGGGCGCAGGAGGAAGAGTTCAGGCACCTGCAAGTCCGAGACTTTGCGAGGAAGGAATTTCCCACCTTCCCGATAGCACACCCCCTCATTGTTGGAGGAGGTACTGTCGATAGGGGAGTTGGAGAGAGAGGTATTACCAGCGATCTATGGGAAGACTTTGTAGAAGGATAGGAGTCCATGGAGGGGATTAAGGCTAAATGGGAGGAAGAGTTGGGGGGGCGGTAATGGAAGAAGGTTTGTGGTGTGAGGTGCTGTGAGGGGTAAATGCCTCAACCTCATGCACGAGGTTGGGGCTGATACAATTGAAGGTCGTGTTTTGGGCGCACCTCACAAAAGCGCGGATGAGCCGCCTCTTTGAGCGGGTGGAGGATGTCTGCCAACGGTGTGGGAGGGGCCCCGCAAATCATGTACATATGTTTTGGCCCTGCCCGAAGCTGGAAAGGCATTGGAGGGAAGTTTTAACATCATCTCGGGGGTGTTGCATGTAAGCGTGGAGCCGGGTCACCTAGAAGCCATTTTTGAACCAGCCAGAGTTGCAGGTGGGTGTGGGGGGGGGGGGGGGGAGGGAGATGTTTTCGCCTTTGCCTCGCTGATTGCTCGTAGGCGGATCCTGCTGCGATGTTGGTCCGTTTCACCGGCCTGTGCCTCAGCGTTGTGGGGTCCCTGGAGGAGGTGAAATTTGAGCTAAAGGGGTGGGGGTGGGGTGGGGGGGGGGGGGGGGGGGGGGTGGAGAAGGAGGGGTTCTACAATTCATGGGGCTTGCTTATCATGCTCGGGAATTAGTTGTCATTTAACACTAAGGGGGTGAGAGAGGGAGGGGGGGCTTGGTTCTTATTTTTTGAACTTGCGAGTCGATGTTTCAGGCTGTATCGCTTCCTGTGGAAGACCAGCTGTGTTGCTGAAGCCATAGTCCTCTTGTCTTGTTGGGCCTGGTCCTGGTTGAAAATAAATCGAGCTCGAAGCTCAAGCCCAGAATGCATCTGTGATATCATGGATGCTCTTTCGGCCGGTGCCTGAGAAATGCCACCCAGGTACCCATGGTGCCCTAGGATGACCCCGTAATGTAAAGACTGAGGGCTGCTGTGACCTTTCCAGCCACAGGGAGCGGGTATCCTCTGCTGCCATGTGGCGCCAAGACCACAACGATGTGGCAGAGGTACCGCACAGTCTCCCTGGTGAGGCAGAGTCTTCTACAGCACCTGTAGCCTGATAGTTCCATGAAGGCCACTCGGGTCCTGTACAGCACGGCCTGCGCCGTCATGCCCTCTGCACAGCTGGTGCGGCCCCTGGCCCCTGAGCCTTCCCTGCAGCCCTCTGGTCTCCTGTTTCTGGGTCTTACCTGCTGGAGTCTGCCCTCCTCCAGTGCTATAAGTGGAATAGCCAGCTCCACTGGCTCCATACCAATATGGATTTATTTCCAGAGTGGGATGAAAGAGAGATTACCTCCCCTGAGTCATTGTCCTCCCAGACCTGGAAGCAGCTAATCCCACACCTTTACTGGCAGCAAACACTCACTCACAGCGCAGGTGCCCTCCCAGATCCATTACAGGACTAACCTGGTCTATGACTTCGCCCAATCAGAGACCTTTGGGTTCCCGCCAGGTTCTCCTCTCCCTTATGCTGAATAACAGTAGGGGTTCTGAGAGGAGGGAGTTATGCTCACACATCCCTAATAGGCAGGGTCAGCTAGACAGTGAGGGGGGGGGGGGCTGATGGACGCTGACTGGTAGGCAGTAGGTTCTGGTACATAAGCAAGCCCACTGCCCTTTGATCCCGTGCAACAAAGCTTCGAGCCCTGAACCCTGACTACTTCGAAGCCGTGGGCAGCTGACATTGTTAAGGCTTAACTTTTGATGGCCAATTCCCTTTGACAAGCATGACTCGCTGGAATGTTAGACAGCACAACTGCTTTATGCTTCAGGCAAAGGCAAGGCTAATAAGCACCCTTCTTACTCCGGCTGCATAATTTAGAGGCCTCATTGCTGTCATTCCTCTACATTTAAGAATGCTGGACAGCTACTCCAGAGTTGGTGCCCTTTCTGGACGTGAACCTGATTGCATCATCGGGGAGGGCCCGGGATGATCATAATCGGAAATCTTGCCAGCGCAAATCCCGTTTTCGGCCTTTGACGAGAGTTAGCGGTCATGATGGGATTTGTGCTCGCGGCTAACCCAGCTGTTAAATCCTGCCCAATATCGATAAACATTATCCATATGTATCTGAGTTTAATCATCTCTCTTTTAGAAATATATTGACTCCCCCTCCTTCCCCTCCAGGATAGAAGCTAATCAAGTGACATATTTGGACACAAATTTGTTTGAAAAGGTGTAGATTATGTCTCTGTGAAGCACTTTGACTTGTTCTGCCCCCTTAAAGGTATTACAGATATACTAATGTCATATTGAAATTCATATCGATTTTCAAACATTTCCCAAAGTTTGTATGAACTAGAGATGAGACTGGTTCTGTAAGCTGTGCCCAAACACCACTGATTTTGCTGCCAAGGCAATTAGTTGTTATACAGAGACCCATTGCCTTGATGTTGTGATCAGGCATTCACCTCAGGCAAGATGCCCAACAGTTTTTCTATTCATTTATGGGATGTGGACATCGCTGGCTCGGCCAACATTTAATGTCCATGCCTAGGGCATCCCTCTAGTCTTTTAACCCCACGGACCAAATTTTGAAGCAGCAGCAGAGGTGACACCAGAGACAGGCAGGCCTGCAATTTCCTGCTACTGGCCAGTGTGCCAGTCACCTACCATGGCCCCACCTCAGGGAGATTTTACACCAGGAAGGATTGGGGAATGATGGGGAATGGGGGGGGAAGGGACGCTGTGGTAATCACGTAACAACCACCCACCTGCAAGCGGCAGTCAGCCAATCAAGGCCCCTTTAAAGAAGCTGACTGGAATTTTACGGTCATCATGGAGATCTCCCACTGAAGCCGAAACGCCCTGGATGGAGGGGACGAGCACTCCGGCAAGCAAGGAAACTCTCCACCCCCACAGCCGTTTTAACCACCAGGCCATACTTGCAACCACTGACTATCCAGTTGGCATCCACCGCCTCCCCCCCCCCCCCCCCCCCCCCATACCATCCCTCCCCCCTCCCACTCCTCAGCCATGATGGCCTGGCAGCTGTGGCTTTTCTTCATCGGAAAAGCACTCCAGAAGGCACTTCCTTCTTGTGGAACCCTTGGTGTCTCCTACCCGCATCGGCAGCTCTTGCCAGTTAATTGGAAGTTGCCTTCACCTCCAAGGTTGGCTCTGGCAAGATCTTACCGCGGATTGGTGTCATTCATTGGTGGAGGATAGAAGTTCACCTCCCGCATGATAATTACCAGAAGACCAGCCAGAGTCAGGCAGGATCTATTTGTTGGGCACTAACTCCACCGGCCAGAGATGAACCCCAATAGGAGAGGCTTGGGCAACAGCTGTACATTAACCAGTTGTGTTAAGTATCCAATTCTGAATCGCAATATGTTTCATATGGGTGAGGAGAGAAAAAGGTGAAGAGGAATAATCATCTAGCCTGGTTTTGTTTTGAAAAAAAAACACACAGATTGGTCTCATTCCCATGTGTATTAGAACAAATACACAAAGCCCTCGAGGGGAACCCAGGTGTGTGGAGGCAAATGTTCATTAATTATTGTCCGTTCTAGGTCAAAATCACACCCAGTGATACCGTTTGGTCAACGGCCAGTGGAATTATGCCATTTAACTGGTTATTACATGTCTCCAATTTATTTGTGTTTTGTGTATTGAAGGAGCTGCAACCTAATGAAAGTATGTTTGGTCAAATCCTTCCCCTCATTTGTCTGTAAGTAAAAATAACGATGTGAATCATATCACATCACGTCACTCGTGTGTGGCATCAGCACACCATCAAACAACAATGTTTATCAAACTCAGTGGCCCTTAAACAGAGAGTGCTAGTGTGTTCACTCAGGGAGTCTGGGTGGCTGGGATAACATTCATGTATGTTCTAGTCTGCAGCTGTGAATCGCGCTGGCAGGGGCACCAATTTCCTTTCCTCGCACGGCTGACTAGCAGTCTCTCCCGCTTTTACTACCTGTCATTGGTATGCGTTGGAAAGATCTGCAGTTTGCTAATCAACTTATTTAGCCAGGTTATGAACGCATCTTCCTTGGCCATCAAGTCCCATGTGACCTCTGAGCTTTTGACCCAGAGGTGGGGATATTGTCCACTGTGTCACGAGACCTCCCGTTTAACATTAGTAACAAGATGAAAATAAATGTAATCTCCACTCGAGGCAACTCTAAATAAATGCTCATGAGTCAATACCTTAAAAGTAGCCAGTATGACTTCACAAGCGAATGTTGTTCTTATGTTCATGAGGGTAGGTGCAGTAGCGCTGGGGAAATATGGCGTTCAGTCCGCTGTTGAGTCAACGAGATGCCGGAGCAGAAGTTGGCCACTTGGCCAATTGAGTCTGCTCCGCCTTTCAATAAAATCATGGCCGATCTGATAGTCCTCAACTCCATTTTCCTGCCTTATCGCCATTATCGTAGATTCCTTTACTGATTAGAAATTTGTCCATCTCAGCCTTGAACATACTTAACAACGCAGCTTCTACAGCTCTCTTAAGTAAAGAATTCCACAGAATCGCCCGATCTGTGTCTTAAATGGACGACCCTTTACTCTGAGATTATGCCCTCCAGTCCTAAGGTGAAACAACTTCTCAACATCGACCCTGTCAAGCCCCCTGGGATTTCTATAGGTCTCAATAAGGTCACCTCTCATTCTTGGGTGGCACGGTGGCACAGTGGCTAGCACTGTTTATCATGCCAGCACTGCTTGGGTCACTGTCTATGCAGAGTCTGCACCTTCTCTCCATGTCTGCGTGGGTTTCCTCCGGGTGCTCCAGTTTCCTCCCACAAGTCCCGAAAGATGTGCTTGTTAAGTGAATTGGATATTCTGAATTTTCCCTCTGAACCCGAACAGGCACTGGAGTGTGGCGACTAGGGGCTTTTCACAGTAACTTCATTGCAGTGTTAATGTAAGCCTACTTGTGACAATAATAAAGATTATTAGATTATTATATTAAATTCCAATGAGTACAGGCCTAACCTACTCAACCTCTCCTCATAAGAAAACCTCTCTTTACCCGTGATCAACCTCATGAACCTCCTCTGGACTGCCTCCAATGCCAGTCTATCTTTCCTTAGATAACAGAACCAAACTGTTCAGTCGAATAGTCGAGAAAGGCTCCAGGTTCTCTCTTTGGTCTGTTCTGTTGTTAGCCGCAGTGGCGATCCAGGAACTACAACTGACTTGGGTGTCACTGGGTTTTGAATAGTTGGGGAGAGTGTGGAAATAGGAGGGAAAAAGGTGCCAATTTCTGTCACCATCTGATTTTTCCGATGAGAACCGACGCATGGGTGATTGTGGGGATGAGCTCAGCTGCAATACAACCGCTAGTCTGCCAACATTCACTTGGTTGAAGGACCGGTACGTGACAGACTTCAATCTAATTACATTCTAATGTGGCCATCTAAGATGGCCACCTGCAAATGACCATGGGAATCATAGCCAACCCAGTACTCAGACAGATACAGAGCCTATGTGTATCTAAAACACAGGTAACCAGACCTGATCGAAACCCTCCGCTTATTTGCGTGGTCATTTGATCAATAGGCTTGTGGTTCACCAACATTATCATTAATATTGGCAACAGTATTGGTGACGCTGTTGGGATCGAAAATGGGCAACATTATTGGCGACTCTGGTGGGACTCGATTAGAAGTGACTTTGTCACTCCGAGAGAACCCACAAACTTTGAATCCAATTGCGAGAAAGAGAAAGAACCACAAGAGCAAGTCCCATGTCGATCAAATAACCAAATTTCGGAAGTGTGTACTAACCCGCATGTGTACCTAACCGGAAGAGTAAGGTAAACCCGTTAGAATTGTGTATAACTATCGAGGGATTGTGAGCCGTAAAATAAAGCCATATCCACTGTTCAAATTGCCGCCTTATTCCCCTGTCCCAAATTAAAAGTAGAGAAAGTGATATTAAAAGTAGAGCAAGAGATAAGAGAAGTAATGGCCACTAAAGCAATGGAAAGATTGATGAACCCACAGGAACCCGAGGTCGCAGCGACCAAAAGAGCAGAGCAAGGCCCCATATTGGAGGAAGAGTTATGGAAATATTTAAAGGGGAAAGGATGGCCTCTTTGGTCGAATTTTTGTGCTAATGATGAGTCAGGTCCAGGAAAGATAGGACAGACTTGGTGAGAGAACCAAAGTGAGGTCCACAAGAAAAATGTAGGGAAAGTCAGAAAGCCGATGGCAATAGTTTCCTGTTTGGCACAGTTGCGAGGCACAGAGGAAGTCGTGAAGACCCTCCGTGGGCAGTTAATTGAGAAGGAAGAAAAGAACGACGAAACAGTAACGAAAGCGAGAAGATAATTGAGCAACTCTGGGAACAGATAGCAGTTAAGGATAAGGAAATGGCCGACGTAAAACATGCACATCAATCTTGTCTAGTTCACCTTAGTAGCTTCCAGACCCAGTATGATAAAGCCGACCAAGATACACAGCGCGCAGTCCTGGTAAGAGAGGGAACAGAACAACAGGTTGCCAAGTTAACTAGCAAATGCTCAGATTTAAAAGCAGCTTTGAGAGCGCTCCACAGCTCCACTAAGGAACAGAGGCAGAGTACCGTTGACCATGCTGAATGCCAACAGAAGATAGAAAAGTTACAGTCGCTACTCTGAGAACAGAATGGCTTCAGGTACACTTTCGGGCAGGCTTTAGATGAGGAAGATGCTCCCGATTGGCAGGAATTAAGCGAAAGCACCCAAAAATATGTAGAGGACACGGGAAATCAAAATCAAGCCCCCCACGCCCCAAAAAGAAAAGTACCGACTGCACAGGCAGCACACACCCCCACTCACAATTCGACCCCCATGAATCCGGTTACCGCACAATGCAAGTCATCGGATCAGGATGAGCCTGATATCGCTTACACCACCCCACTATCCATAACCCAATTAAAAAAAGCTTGCATGAAAATGAGTCATTCTAGCCCACCGCAGACCCGCACAGCTTCTTTGAGGAAGTACCCCAACAAAACGTTATGTACGGCCTAGACGAGAGAGAGGAAGTAAAGCTAATAGTTATGAGCCTTAGCCAGTCCGTAAGATCAGCTTTGCTCGAACCCCAAAACGTAGCAGGAGGAACCCTACATGAAATGAAAACAGCTATCTTAGATGTCATCGGGTATAAAAAAGGAGATCCAGTCGAGGGTTTAAATCACTGCAGGCAGAAGGGAGAACACTCGACCGCATTTGCTGGTCGCCGATTGATTCATTTCATGGCAGTCTATGGACAATTGAACCGCGCATACCTAAATAAGGAGGACACCACTAAATGGTCCCGCACCTTAGTCTCGCATGCCACAGACACTTGTGTAAACTACAACCCCGCAGAGCACACACACACAATGAAGTTTGGGTATTGAAACGACTTTCTAGAACATGGGAACAAACCCTACACCGACAGACAGATCAGGACGAGATAGAAGCAAACATGCACCCAGTTAGGACTAGCCAGGACCCAGCATGGATAAACGAGGGTAGAGAGAAGGGACAGCACCCCAGAGCACAGGCACCACGAGGTTGTTACAATTGTGGCCACATGGGACATTACGCCCGCGATTGCCGACAAAACCCTCCGAGCCAGCACCGATACCAACAACCAAACCCCCACTCAGGAACAATGTTAGGCCCATGCATAATGTTAGCGTCCATTCAGACGATTTAGCGTTTAATTTCACAGATTGACGGTGTTCGGACTCCGCAACGTGAGTCTGTAACACACGCTGGGACAAATTAGGCAGACCAGTAGTTACAGGCACAGTCCGGGGACATACAGTCGATTTCCTTTGGGACACAGGAGGATTCCGCACCACTTTAAACTCCTCCACCATGTTTCAACAGGACGAATGGCCCACCACAGACACCATCACCCCGAGTGGATTCACTGGCCACATACAGCAAGGATATATCACAGCTCCCGTACCCATTCAGATAGGGAACATTAGCACCAAACACCCTGTCGTTTTAGTTGACTTACCCCAAACAGCAGAGCACATTTTAGGCATTGATTTTATGAGCTCCCATAACCTTTCGTTTGACCCAGTAAACAAATGTGTCTGGCGAATGGCCAAAACAGCTCGGGCTCCCGCTACGCTCACAGAAGGGGATTATGAAAACAGGATTTTCTCAGTAGGGGACTACTGGTTTAATCCGCAAACAATTAGTGCAGACCAGACGATTAGAGAGGTCCTCATAAAACACAAAGCTTCGTTCGCACAACACAAACATGATCGTGGGAAGATCCCAGGTACAGTAAAGATTTCAGGTCCCGATCCAAAGCCGCAAAACCAATACAGTTTCTCACAGCAAGCTGAGATTTTGAAGGTTATTAACAGTTTGTTAGACCAAGGAGTTATTTGACCCATAGCGTCCACAAATAATGCCCCAATTTGGCCCATAAAAAAGCCTGATGGTTCATGGTGACTAACAATCGACTACCGAGAACTTAATAAGGTAACCCCTTTAGGAGCCCCCACTGTTCCCATGAGTCCCGAGACCATGCTCAAACAGGGAGTACGGGCAAAGTACTTCACAATGCTGGACATCAGCAATGGCTTTTGGTCCATCCCGTTAGACAAGGCCTGTCAATATAAATTTGCATTTACGTTTCAAGGGCGCAGTACATGTGGACATGCCTCCCACAAGGATTCCATAACTCCCCCTCCATTTTCCACCGACAATTGGTCAACAGACTTTCTAAATTTTCCCGACCCGAATGCCTCATACAATATGTAGATGATCTGCTCTTGTAAACGGACACAAAATAGGAACACTTAGAGCTTTTATCGGAATTACTAGGCCTACTGCAATCCATTGGATGAAAGGTCAACCCCCAAAAGGCCCAGATTTTAAAGGAAAAGGTTCTTTATTTAGGCACCATCATCACCCTCGGGAAGAGAGAAATTGAGCAAAAACGGATCGAGTCCATCATTGAATTGCCCCTGCCCCAAAATGTCATTGCACTCTGTCATTCCTTGGTTTGGTAGGATATTGGCGAAATCATATAGATGGTTTTGCCACTAAAGCAGCTCCACTCTCAGAGCTCCTTAAAAAGAACGCCCCATGGGAATGGCTTCCGCAGCACACAGGCGCCATTGATGTTTTAAAACGTGCCCTAGGCACAGCCCCCGCTTTACAAGTTCCAAACCCAGACTTGCCCTATGCCATAGAAGTAGCAACCACCAACCGAGCCCTATCAGCAGTGCTCCTGCAAGAACGACATGATCACTTAGGACCCGTAGCCTATGCCTCAAGAGTATTAGACCCCGTAGAGCAAGGATTCTCAGCCTGAAAATGGCACATGCTTGCAGTCTTTTGCACAGTACAGTACTTTACGTACATCACAGGCCTTAACCTAATAATGATCTTGACCAAGCATACCCCTACGCAACTATTACTAGACGGTAGATTAAAAGACGGTTCAGTCAGCCAAATCAGAGAAGCTCGCTGAACACTACTGTTACAAGGCAGGGACATTGTGGTAAAACCAAGACCCACACATTTCTGGCCGATAATCTCCAATATGCAGGGACCCCACATGAGTGCCAGATCATAGCAGCCCAACACCACACAGGACCCTTTATCCCAAAGTCACTACACTCATGAGCAGGCAGTAAGACACAGAATTCCCAAGCCACAGGGGATGCTTAAAAAATGTATGGAGACGGTTCCTCCACAATCGAAAATGGAGTTAGGATTACTGGTTGTGGAATTTATGTAGAAGACGCGCAGGGACGCCCACTAGAAGAGATCTTTTTAACATTGCCCGGCCACCGAGGTTCACAATCAGCAGAACACACAGCCATAGCCTACGTAATTCAGCACCCCGACTCTTTTCCAACCCCCGCAGACATACACTCGGACAGCCTCTATGTGTGCAACAGTTTAACAGAATTCCTGCCCCTGTGGGAATCTCGAGGTTTTGTTTCAGCCGATGGAAAACCCCTACCCTCTGCCCCGTTGTTAAAGCACATTCTCAACACAGCCTCAGATCGTACAGAAGGTATTGTTAAAGTAAGAAGCCATCATCGCTCCACCCTACCCGGTAATGTAAAGGCAGACGCCTTAGCCAAAGCAGGATCACGCCATGGTCACTTCTAGCAGCCACCCGAAAGCGAACTAATACACTCAGTCCAGGTTTCCCAGACCAATATTGAGGATCTGTCCCAAGCCCAAAATGCAGACGACAGCCTTTTAGACAGCAACTTTCCAGCCTCCTGTGATAAATGGAAGGATGCACTGACTGTACAGGACGGCATAGTTTTAAAAAACGGAATTCATGTGGTCCCCACCCAGGACAGAAACCAGCTCATTTACCAATTTCATGACAGACATGGACATCAGGGGATAGACAATACCATTGCCCATTTAAAACCGTTGTGTTGGTGGCCCGATTTAAAAAGCGATGTAACCCATTATGTTGAGAATTGCCTGATTTGTGCGCAGAACAATCCCGGACATTACTCAAAGAAAGGACAATTACGTCACACCCGACCTGTGAATGGCCCTTGGACAAATTTGCAAATCGACTACATTGGCCCCCTTCCCCCTTGCAGAAATGGTTTCAACTACGTGCTGGCTGTAATCGACACCTTTACTAAATGGGTAGAAGCAATTCCCTCACGGATAAACACAGCAAAGGCCACCGCTAAGATTTTGACCCAACAGATATTCACAAGCTGGGATCTCCCCCGCAGCATTGAGTCAGACCAAGGTTCCCACTTCATCGGCAGAGTCATGCAAAATGTTTTAACAGTTTTTGGGATCAGGCAGAAATTCCATATAGCATATCACCCCCAATCCAGTGGCATTATCGAGAGAACGAATCGAACTTTAAAAGCCACCATTAGGAAGATGGTGCAACAGAACAATGCCATGTGGGACACGGTCCTCCCATTTGCTCTCATGTTTATCCGGAACACCGTTTCCAGTTCAACAGGTTACACCCCCCACAATCTCATGATCGGACAGTCCATGAAGGGTACTGAATATTTATTACCCCTCGATTTGGCACTCTTGTTACAAACACCACACCAGCCCCGAACATGACCTCAGAACAGCCCACCACCAGCCCGGACACTACACCACACATAAGACAGACATTGAAACCCCCACTTGGAGCAAAAACATTGCCAAATGGAGCCCCCTTTCATGCATAGTAGAGGCCCTTCTAGTAATTGCAATAATCTGCAGTGTCATTCAGACACTTCGACTCCGTAAATGGCGAGCAAAAGCCTCCCGCTCCCCGATATAGACAGTCCGATCCCCCTTCTTTGGAATTCAACAAAATTAAATTCACGTGCCAATCGCTGCTAAGAATAAACCATGTACCTCTTTAATTTTGTTAAGATTAAGTAGAAATGTGTTGCTGCTGTTTTAAATTTTGTACTGGATATAAGTTCTTTGATATTTACCAGCAGCATGAGAGCAGCTTAGATAGTGTTAGCTAGAGATCGACTGTGCGGACAAATTAAATGTTTTATAGTGACCTAATTATAGTGACCGTTAGAGATGAATTAATTTATGAATCTATTAATGAAATATTAGGTAAATGTCCCAAACCATAAGGTAGAGTAGAGTAGAACCTTGTCTTGACCAAGGGTGATCAGTCCACCAAGGATGAACAGGGATCAATAGTGTGATCCACCACACTTCGCGTTCAGGATCAAGAGGACGGGATGTAGCCATCTAAGATGCCACCTGCAAAGAACCATGGGAATTATGGCAAACCCAGGACTCAGACAGATACAAAGCCTATGTGTATCTGAAACACAGGTTACCAGACCTGATTGAAACCCCCTCCTCGTTTGCATTTTAATGGCCCATTTTCCCAGGACAATAGAACTCCAATCAAGCAACTGGTACAGCCACAGGCTGATTCATGCCACTCCCTTTACTCAGGAAGCCCAACTGCCAAGGTCAATGACCACTAACGACCTGCCCAGTCACCAAGGCACCTGCCCCTTTATTGGTCGAGATCAAAGAGAGTGATCAGATCCCTGTCGAACTATTGGGTCCAAGTTTAAGGACCGCCCAAAAGAGCGCGAAGTCCCAGAGGGATAAAAGAGAGCACAGCCGTGCGTTCTATCTCTTTTGGATCTGGCCTGTGCCAAACCAATTGTAGCAGGAACAGACAGCCAAGTTCAAGACCAATGATCGCTACTTGACGGATGAGCCCAGCAGAGACAGAGCCACTTTCTTCGAACCAGCCAAGTGAAATCCAGATAAAGGCCTTATCCATTTGCACAGTATCGGTCGCCCTCAAGTTAAGTATAGGTTATTGTAGCTGATAGGTGTAGTTTAACTCGTAGTAGATATTGTGTAACATGCAAACATGTCGAGGTAACCTGTGTATGTAAATAAACCATCTTTTGAACTAACTAACTGGTTATGTGGTCATTTGATCGATATAAGGGAAGGCTTGTGGTTCACCAACATTATCATTAATATTAGCAACAGTATTGGCGACATTTTGGGATCGAAAATGGGCAACACTAATCACTGAAATCAAATCCTTTCTTCACATCTAAAATTTTCCATTCTCTCAAGCTCATTAGTAAATGTTGTGCGATGTAAACCCTGTTCCCTGCTGCTCCTTTAACAAGCCGACAATGATAAGGAATAGTACTCGAGATCCATCAATTATTTGTGCTTATTGGATCTGTTCCTTCATTGTACTTCAGCTCAGGATAATTAAAAGCTTTACAAAATTAATATCCTTTTCCTAACGCACATTTTATTTTTCTCATTTTGTTTGATACCCGTCAAAATGGATTGCTAAACACCTCCACTGTAAGGTTCCCACTTAAATTGATTCAATCCTCTTAAAATTGCTGTTTCTGCTGATAAGCTTTTGTCCCCTTCTTTACCAGCTATGCGTCCTCCTAATTTGAACTTCCCTTTTCCGTTCTTTTGGCCCAAAGATAGTAAAATCATTCTAATCGGCGCCTGGCAGCTTTAATGAAGAATCATAGAATTCCTACAGTGCAGAAGGAGGCCATTCAGCCCATTGAGTCTGTACCGATCCCCTGAAAGAGCTCCCAGCTTAGGCCCACTCCCTCGCTCTATCCCCGTAACCCCACCTAACCTGCACATCTTTAATTTAATAATCTTTATTGTCGCAAGTAGGCTTACATTAACACTGCAATGAAGTTACTGTGAAAAGCCCCCAGTCGCCACATTCCAGCGCCTGTTCGGGTACACAGAGGGAGAATTCAGAAAGTCCAGATGACCTAATAGCACATCTTTCAGGACTTGTAGGAGGAAACTGGAGCACCCGGAGGAAACCCACACAGACACGGGGAGAATGTGCAGACACCGCACAGACAGTGACCCACGCCGGAAATCGAACCGGGGACGCTGCTGCTGTGAAGCAACAGTGCTACCCACTGTGCTACCGTGCTGTCCACTTTGGATGCTAGGGGGCAATTTTAGCACAGCCAATTGATCTAAACCGCACATCTTTGGACTGTGAGAGGAAACTGGAGCACCGGTAGGAAACCCAGGTGAGAACGTGCAAACTTCACAGACAGACACCAAAGACCAGAATTGAATCCGGGTCCCTGGTGCTGTGAGGTAGCAGTGCTAACCACTCTGTTGCTCCTTCTTTATGTTACAACCGGGTAAACGAGTGGCAGCAGCTCGCCAAACCATGGGAAGGGGGGGGGGGGGGTGCTGTCAGGGAGCAATTTTCATGCACCAACCACGTTTTCCACAGGAGATCACTCAATAGTGACCAGAAGCTTCTTCATTTCCCCTCCCCTCCCCTTCCTTGCCTGTATTACTGAGACTGGTTACAATCCATGATCAACACTCTGGCATTGAATTTGGGACTTCCTTAGTTATTGGGCTCAGTGCCAGAACATATGGTGTATTTACTGATTGAGGCACACTTCCTCTCCAACTCCTAATAAAAGTAAGGTTAAGGGGGGGGGGGGTTGTTGGGTTACGGGTATAGGGTGGATACGTGGGTTTGAGTAGGGTGATCATGGCTCGGCACAACATTGAGGGCCGAAGGGCCTGTTCTGTGCTGTACTGTTCTATGTTCTATGTTCTTCTTTCAGTTAAATTTGTGTCCAAATATATCAATTTTCTCAAACCCCACGAAATGTTGCCACTCCATCATCTGGTTCCTGATGCTCCTCATGTGAACAGCAAAGTACTTCATTTTAATTTTAAGAACCATGCGTGGGCAACTACTATTGTGACCTTTTATTTCTTTGTTGAACATCTTGCTCTTTTATCTCAATGATTTGGTAAACCTAGTTCTTAGTACCTTGCAATGATACTCTTTCCCTTCTCACGCAATCTAGTTTAAGTATTTTCCAATCACGGTACACAAAATCAGGTCTGGATTTCTAGAGATTTTATAAGAATCAGAGAATGGTGAAGTGTGGAAGGGTATTCCAGTGAGTTCCACACCACTGCTTCTCTCTCCCCCCCCCCCCCCATGTCCTGCAGTTTTTTCCTGCTTCAAGCACTTTTCCAATCTCCTTTTGAATTGGATTTGGTTCCACCATCAGTCAGTGCAGTCCGAATCTGAACTGTTTGTTGCGTAAAAATGGCTTTTTGACACATTTGCCTCTGGTTCTGTTGCAAATCATCTTAAGTCTGTTGAAAACCATCTCGCGCCTGTGCTCACTGATTATCAGCCCTTCAACCACTGAAAACAGTTTATCTTTGTTTACTTTCATCTTTAAAAAAAATAAATACCCAATTATTCTTTTCCCAATTTAGCGTGGCCAATCCACCTACCCTGCACACCTTTGAGTTGTGGGGGTGAGACCCACACAAACACGGGGAGAATGTGCAAACTTCACATGGAGAGTGACCTGGGGCCGGGATCAAACCCAGGTCCTCAGCGCTGTGAGGGGGGGGGGGGGGGGGGGGGGGGGGGGGGCATCGGACTCGAAACGTTAGCTCTGGTTTACTAGCTCTTGGGGCCGGTTTAGCACAGGGCTAAAGAGCTGTCTTTTAAAGCAGACCAAGGCAGGCCAGCAGATTGGTTCAATTCCCATAACAGCCTCCCCAAACACGTGCCGGAATGTGGCGACTAGGGGCTTTTCACAGTATCTTCATTGAAGCCTACTCGTGACAATAAAGCGATTTACATTTCATTTCATTTTCTTTTCTCTCCCTGCAGATGCTGCCAGACCTGCTGAGATTTTCCAGCATTTTCTCTTTCGTTTCAGATTCCAGCATCCGCAGTAATTTGCTTTTATCCATTTATAATTTACTATTTACTGTCGTGCCTGCATTAGGGGCGGCACGGTGGCACAGTGGTTAGCACTGTTGCCTCACAGCTCCAGGGACCCCAGTCCGAGTCCGGCTATGGGCCACTATCTGTGTGGAGTTTGCACTTTCTCCCCGTGTCTGCGTGGGTTTCGTCCGGGTGCTCCGGTTTCCTCCCACGGTCCAAAGATATGCTGGTTAGGTGGATTGGCCATGCTTAAAGTGCCCATTAGTGTCCAAAGAGGTGCAGGTTAGGTGGGGTTATGGGGCTAGGGCCAAGGGTAAGGTGATCATTCGGAGGGTTGGGTCCAGACGTGATGGGCTAAATGGCCTCCTTCTGCACTGTAAGAAATCTATGGTTCTAGAAATTCTCAAGCTATGTGTTAATACCAGATGACCTATTTACGTCTTCGGCATTGAAGATTGTGTCTGAAAGTTAGAACATCTCATTCTATAGGGCCTCTTCTCACCAATTCAAGGCACTTCATTCAGTCTCAGCCCTCAAATCAGGGAACTCCTTGGGCGCGATCTAACTGCGCCCGAAAAGCAGCTCAGTGCGGAGCAACATTACCGATAAAAGCCGGGAGACCCTGCTCCCGGATCCACTGCTCCCTGATCCACCCGCCTGCAACGCCTCGCGATATATAATGCAATGGGGCTCTCCCCCCTCCCCCCAAGGTGCATGCCGCATGCCCTTTGGGCATGGTGGTACACTGGCACTGCCGAGGTGTCCCAGTGGCACTGCCAGCTGTCAGGGCATTGTGTGGTGATCGGTCTGGGGTGCCCTGTTTGGGTGTTGGGGGGGGGGGGGGGAATGCAGTACTTTGGGGCTGGGTGGAGGGGAGCTGGGGGGGGGGGGGGGAGATTCGGGGGCCTCAGAGATCAGGACGGATTTATAAATGGTGTCTCAATCTCTTGCTACACTGAAGCGTTCCAGGGCGTGGAGCACCTCGGTGTAGAAAACGGGGCTATGTGCAACCTCGTCCTCGCATTCCCCACTAACGGGAGTGGCGTTGTACAGCCATGTGTTTCTCAGCGAGAAGGTAGTAATTAGGTGACACCAAGTTTGTATTTATAAACTAGAATTTTCCGTTGCTCAGTTGGACACACCCCCGACCCGATTGTGCCTGAAGTTACGCGAGAAGACGTCAGGCGCAATCCTGACGCTATTGTGCCATTGCTCAATATCTCGGTTGGCGGATCACTATGGGACTTTGTTCCTATTTGGTTGAATTACATAGAACATAGAACAGTACAGCACAGAACAGGCCCTTCGGCCCTCGATGTTGTGCCGAGCAATGATCACCCTACTCAAACCCACGTAACCCGTATACCCGTAACCCAACAATCCCCCCATTAACCTTACACTACGGGCAATTTAGCATGGCCAATCCACCTAACCCGCACATCTTTGGCCTGTGGGAGTTTGGACTGTGGGAGGAAACCGGAGCACCCGGAGGAAACCCATGCACACACAGGGAGGACGTGCAGACTCCACACAGACAGTGACCCAGCCGGGAATCGAACCTGGGACCCTGGAGCTGTGAAGCATTGATGCTAACCACCATGCTACCGTGAGGCCCCTTTACCTGAATTGCGCCCTTTACCTGAATTTTCCGCCAATCAGGCAGATGCACTTGGCAGCCTCGGACATACGTACAAATAACGCTTCCGACTGCAGTCGGCCCCGGAACGCGATTTCCCGCTGGCTGGCCAATTAACGGACAGCCTGCATGAAGCACGCCGCGGGGAAGGTTCAGAGCTGCTGAGGAGGACAGGAAGTCGCCGAGCATCAAGAAAAGGGAGGGTGGGGGCTGTCGCTTCTCCTGAGCTCCTACTGTGCGCCGTCAAGGTGGGAAGCTGCTGCAGAGCTGTCTCAGGCAGCTGCTGACCTCTAAAAAAATAAATTGCAATGGAAAAACTATGCAAAAAGTTTGCGGTGTCGATGGCAGCCATGATGTGGAGCTGCCGGCATTGGACTGGGATGGGCACAGTAAGAAGTCTGACAACACCAGGTTAAAGTCCAGCAGGGTTTGTTTGGAATCACTAGCTTTCGGAGCGCAGCTCCTTCCTCCCTCCTTCACTCACCTGATGAAGGAGCAGTGCTCCGAAAGCTAGTGATTCCAAACAAATCTGTTGGACTTTAACCTGGTGCTGTCAGACTTCTTATTGTGCAAACTGTGTGCAGACTGCACATTCAAACACAAATCTCAGTCCCCAGGCACCTTTATTAATTTGATTTCAGCCCGGATGTTTCATCCCGCCCCGAATCGAGGTTGCAGCTGAAACATAAAGGCCACCTGGCAAATCGGCACACCTGCCAACCACAAGAACAGATGGACCACATAAAATTGCATCCAATTGGCCATTCAAATTGCCGGTGAGCACACTTCTGACTCTGTTGCAGATCCGCCAACCGAGATATTGAGCAAATGCGCAATAACGTCAAGATTGCGCCTGACGTCTTCTCGCGCAACTTCAGGCACATCGGGTCGGGGGTGAGTCCACCTGAGCAACGTAAAATTCTAGATTATAAATGCAAACTTGGTGTCACCTAATTACTCCCTTCTCGCTTGCACATTCCCTTTTACTCTTCAACATTGATAAGTCCTGTACTTCAGTTGTTTACACTTCACTTTTCTTTCCCTGTAAAACAAATGTAACTAATGGAAATGATGTTGCATTAATTCATCTTCTGCATAAACCGCGGCTGATCGCTGTGTCATAAGCCGTTCCTTTTTTAGAATTTGAGATTCCACTCATCTTAACGTAATAAGGTCAGTACTCATTAGGCCGACCACATCAAGAATGACAAAAGCACCATGGAGCTCATCAACTTCATTGTGTTCAGGCTCATTAGCCGGATCCTTAGATTCAATTTCTATTTTCCTCCTGACTATAGTTGCCTCTGTCATACTTCTCTATGGTTCATGTGACAAGAGGTCATCAGACACCAGGAAAGACTATACAAGGCAGCTGAGTAGTTAGCTCAGCTGCCTCACAGTTCCAGGGACCCGGGTTCAATTCCAGCCTCGGGTGACTGTCTGTGTGGAGTTTGCACTTTCTCCCAGTGTCTTTGTGAGTTTTCTCCGGGTGCTCCGGTTTCCTCCCACAGTCCAAAGACGGATGTGCAGGTTAAGTAGATTGGCCATGCTAAATTGCCCCTTAGTGTCCAAAAGATTAGGTGGGGTTACAGGGATAGGGTGGAGGCATGTGCTTAAGTAGGGTGCTTTTTCCAAGGACCGGTGCAGACTCGATGGGCTAAATGGCCTCCTTCTGCACTGTACGGTAGGGATTCTGTGATTCTATGACGGTAGAAGCCACACAATATCACACAATGGACTTTTCATGCCAAGGAGCTAAAATATTGAATGTGTCCCACAAGGATTGTGGTTTACAAAGCCTATGCCTTAAGCATTGGAGCATACAGTATTTGCCAGAGATTTGTGCGTAGATTATAAATGGACAAAGTTGCTTCATTTCTGCCACTGCATCACTTAACTTTGAGGAAGAAAGAGTTTAATGACAGAATGAAACATTTGATCAAATTATTTTCCAGTGCAATTAATCTAATTATATTATTAAAGGCAAAAATAATGCATTGGCTGAGCATTGGGCACAAAAGGTAAAATGTTTGTTGCAGTCCTAGTTAAACGGCAATCATGTAGATACCGTATCATCAGTGGTACAGTCAGAGACTGATTTGAAGCTAGCTGTCTCTAATGTAGTAAACTGACTGCAAATATCATGGGCGGGATTCTCCGTGAATCGGCGCGATGGCCCGAAACCGGCGCCAAAAACGGCGCGAATCACTCCGGCGTCGGGCCCCCCCCGAAACGTCGCAAATTCTCCGGCCCTGAATGGGCTAGTAGCGGTGTGACGCCATTTGCGACGGCGTCACCCATCGCTACACAAAAGACGCCCTCCCCACCCCACCCACAGACCCGGCAAAATGACCGCCCGCCATGGGGAAATGGGGATACGGGGGAAGGGGGATATGGTGGAAGGGGATATGGGGGGTATATGGAGGAAGGGGATATGGGGGAAGGGTGATAGTGGGGAAGGGTGATATGGGGGAAGGGTGATATGGTGGAAGGGGGAATATGGTGGACGGGGATATGGGGGGTATATGGAGGAAGGGGATATGGGGGAAGGGTGATAGTGGGGAAGGGTGATATGGGGGAAGGGTGATATGGTGGAAGGGGGGAATATGGTGGACGGGGATATGGGGGGTATATGGAGGAAGGGGATATGGGGGAAGGGTGATATGGGGAAGGGTGATATGGTGGAAGGGGGGATATGGTGGACGGGGATATGGGGGGTATATGGAGGAAGGGGATATGGGGGAAGGGTGATATGGGGGAAGGGGGATATGGTGGAAGGGGGGATATGGTGGACGGGGATATGGGGGGTATATGGAGGAAGGGATATGGGAGAAGGGTGATATGGGGAAGGGTGATATGGTGGAAGGGGGGATATGGTGGACGGGGATATGGGGGAAGGGGAAGGGAGGATAGAGGATAGGGGGATATGGAGGAAGGGGGATATGGGGAATATGGGGGAAGGGGGAAGAGGAATTTGGGGAAGGGGGATATGGGGAAGGGGGATAGGGGAAAGGGGATATGGGGAGGGGGAAGGGGGGATAGGGGATGGGGAATGGGGATATGGGGGGAGGGGGATATGGGGGAAGGGGGGACATGGAGGAAGGGGGTACAGACCCGGCCCATCAGGCGGACGCCATCCCCCAGGATGTTCCAGGGTGGCCACGAGCCAGGGACAGATCCAGAGCACCAAGCGGACGCCGCTCACATCTAGTGCGAGTGCAGCGACGAAGGCGGGCCACACCCAGTGACGAGGAGGGCAGCCACAGCAACAGGCCCCCATCACAGCCGACCCAGGACACTGACGCACAGGACACGGATGCACAGGACACTGACACACAGGACCCTAACGCACAGGACCCTAACTCACAGGACCCTAACACACAGGACACTGACACACAGGACATTGACACACAGAACCCTAACGCACAGGTCCCTTACACACAGGAGCGTAACTCACAGGACACCGACACACAGGACCCTAACACACAGGACCCTAACGCACAGGAGCCTAACGCACAGGAGCCTAACTCACAGGACCCTAACGCACAGGAGCCTAACGCACAGGAGCCTAACGCACAGGACCCTAACACACAGGACCCTAACGCACAGGAGCCTAACGCACAGGAGCCTAACTCACAGGATCCTGACACACAGGACACTGACACACAGGGGACGGATGGACAGGACACTGACACACAGGGGACTGATGGACAGGAATCACCACTCTAGGGGACCCCAGACTTCGGGTCAGATGAGGAACACGCCATGACGCCACTGCTGTCTCCTACACCCTCCACGATCGCAGAGACACTCACCTCAGTTGGGCACTTTAGCGATGAGGCATCTGGGACACTAACTGGTGTGCACATGACAGCTGTCCCGGTCAGGTGGAGGCAGGAGCAGCCGAGGGGCCAGACGGTCGGAGGGCAGCCCGGTGCAGGCAATCATCTGCCGCCCAGACGGGTCCCGGGTTCCTGGAGTTACCACACCCATCCATAGACCCGATGCATCTGGTGGGCAACAGGCAGGACAGGCTGGCAGCTTGCCATCCCAGTCGCCCGAGCCACAGCCTGGCCCATCTAGGCCGGGCCGCCCCAGGAAACGGCCGCCAAAGGGATCCCCAGTCACAGAGGAGGAATCACAGGAGTCCACCTCCAGTTCTGCTGTACCGTCTGGAGAACCACCTAGACGTAGTCATAGGGCCCTTAAGGCCCAAAATTTAGACTGAGTAAGTTGGCATGGGTGCAGGGCACAGATTAGTTCTGGGTATAGGGCACGTGTATGAACTGTTTGTTATTGAAATCACTTTCACACCTACAGACAGGGCCGGCCCAAGGTGCCGGCAACTCGGGCAGTCGCCCGGGGCGCCATGTGCTAGGGGGCGCCAGAGACTCGGGTCCCGCGCATGCGCAGTTGGGCCGGTGCCAACCAGCACATGCGCGGTGGCCGCCCTCCCCCAGGGCGGCCCCCTCCGTCCCCCCCCCAGGGCGGCCCCCTCCGTCCCCCCCCCAGGGCAGCCCCCTCGGCCCCCCCCCCCGCCCCCCCCCTCCCTCCGCCCCCCCTCCGGCCGCCCCCCCCCCCCGTCCCCCCTCCGTCCGCCCCCCCTCCTTCCGCCCCCCCCTCCTTCCGCCCCCCCCTCCTTCCGCCCCCCCCTCGGCCCCCCCCCCGCCTCGGCCCCGCCCCCCCGCCTCGGCGCCCCCCCCCCCCCCCCCGCCCGCCTCGCCCCCCCCCCCCCCCCCCCAAGGGTGCTGAAGTTCAGCTTGCCCGGGGCGCCAGCAACCCTAGGGCCGGCGCTGCCTACAGAAGCTGCCTTTGTGCTCTGTCCGATGAGTGCAGGGGTGTGGTATGAGGTGAGTGCCAGTGGGTGTATGAGTAGTGATAGAACATTGGCCTCAGGTGAGTGTGCCCCCCCCTTCCCCCGAGTCACTGCCCCGGCAGTGCCCCAGCCAGCACCACCTGGGCAGTGCCAAGATGGCACCCATGTAGCACTGCCAAGGTGTCAGGCTGGTACTGCCAGGGTACCAAGGTGGCACCAGTAGCGACAGGGCACCACCTGCCCAAAGAGCTTGTAGCTGGGGGGCTCTGACCTCCTGGGAACCTCACGAGTGCCGTTCCATCGGGTCACCGTTTGTGGAGACCAGTACCAGACAGCGCTCGCCCAAGGCCCCCGCGGTGAAGGGATTGAATCCCAAAGCCTCAGGTATCTCGGGAATCTGCACATTAGAATAAGGCTTACAGCCTCGCTCTAATATGCAGATTTGCCAAAACGTGATCCCGCCCATTGTGGGCGGGATTCTCCTTGCAATTTCTCGCGAGGGGTTGCGAGCCGGGTGGATCCCGGGAATGGGGTCTCCTGGCTTTGAACGGCCACGCTGCGGCACAGCGAGATGCTTTTCCAGCACAGTGTGGCTGGAAGATCACACCCTAAGTGGTGACGCCAGGCAGCATTACTGGAGTCGCACCTGGACCTATTCACTGACCGTTTATGGGGCTATCAGTGGAGAAACGTGGAACACGATCGATTCAAATGGAAAATGGTGTTGGATTTGCCAGGTCGGGGTTGACACTCGGGAGGCTGACAAGCTGCAGCCGCATATCAGCAGTCCGCTCCCCACACACACATCCCAGCCAACAAGGTGGCACTAGTTGCATTGGAGCACGCCCATCCCATTGATGGTTCGGCTGAGGCCAGAGGGTGCCTAAGGGGGTGGCCTGAGGGGGTTTGGTACCCATATGGCCTGTGGCATAAGTTTGGAGTGGGTAGTCAGCAGCGTGCGTAGGTGCATGGCTATCTGGCAGGCTGCGGCAATGATGTTCCGTGCCCATCCACTCTGACATCACTGCCCACCTCCTGGCCACCTCCCACAGCCCTGGCAGAAGCCCCCCGGCCAGTGGCACAATTGTCAGCACACTATGGTGATGTTGGACACTTTCCGTCGTCCCCATCTCTCCCCCTCATTAGCCACGGTGCTTGTTTCATGATTTTTGAAAGCACAAGTGAACCTCACCGTCGGGAATTCCGCCCCGGTAGAAGTGGCGGAACGCGGAGGCCCTGGAGAACACCGGGTCAGGCTGTCTAATGATATGCCAACGGTGTTTACTGTACATGCGGAGTGGAGGCACCGTAGAATTGCAATTTAGTATGAACCCTGGTTCACCTGGTGAAATCTGGTTCAAAGGGGGCTGGTTTAGCTCACTGGGCTAAATCGCTGGCTTTTAAAGCAGACCAAGCAGGCCAGTAGCACGGTTCGATTCCCGTACCAGCCTCCCCGGACAGGCGCCGGAATGTGGCGACTCGGGGCTTTTCACAGTAACTTCATTGAAGCCTAGCCGTGACAATAAGCGATTTTCATTTCATTTCAACCCGGCACCCACCCCGATTTCATTGTCAAAACTGATGCTCCACCCTATCGCGTTTTGCGATTCCAGCGGCGGCCGACGGAAAATCCCACCCCTGATATAAATGCAAATTGTTGTTGTTGAGAGCAACAGCAGGAAGTGGGAGAGCTTTTAAAGAAAGTGTGGTTGAAGAGTTAAGCTCTAGAAAATAAAGAAAAAGATGGCAAAATGAAGAGGGATTTAACGGAATGGTGGATGAAAGTCTATGCCACTGAGGGTGTAAAGAAAACCACAGAAGAGTAAAGTTAGGAGAACCGAGGTGAGATGCTGGGGCTAGGCTGATGATGATTGCAGAGGTACAGTGGAACAAGGTATGAGGGAAATCTGAAATCAATAAAAAGAGGACTTAATGCATAGCAAGTCAATAGAAGTTGGTGAGGGTAGAGGCAGGTAGGATCTAGCAACATACTAAGCCTGGATCTTTCAATAAATATTGCCTGATTTGGGTGGCTTTCAGGTTGGAATCAGAAAAAGCACGAATGTTCTTTCCCCATCCAAAGTCATCAGGGTTTTTATCTGCAGGAGTAGGATCTGCAGGGGCATTTCTAGATAGATTTATGGATCTGCCAGCACTCCACACCATTTCCTGCCATGTTGATGTGCAGATCACCAACTATAAAGATCACCTATTTAAAGCTGGTGTCTAAGCAACAGTACATATTCTTGGAAGGGCCCGTGGTTAGCACTGCTGCCTCACACCGCCAAAGAACCCAGGTTCAATTCCGACCTTGGGTGTCTGTGTGCAGTTTGCACGTTCTCCCCGTGTCTGCGTGGGTTTCCTCCGGGTGCTCCCATTTCCTCCCACCTCCCAAAGATGTACAGGTTGGGTGGATTGGCCATGTTAAATTGCCCCTAGGCGGGGTTACGGGGATAGGGTGGGGGATTGGGCCTAGGTAGGATGCTCTTTCAGAAGGTCGGTGCAGACTCGATGGGCCAAATGGCCTCCTTCTGCACTGTAGGGATCCTATGATTTAATTTCCCCCCCGCCCCCCCCCCACCCCCCCCCCCCAGTTCTTGACGCTTCCCATGGGGTCTTTTCCAAATTGTCACAAATGATTTGCTTCCTCATAAATCATTACAGACCTGAAAGGGTTTTCATCATGGGAATTCTCCTCGTGATGTGTATGGAAGAGGAAGCAAACATAATATGCGCCGTTAAGGCAGCACAAGAGATTCTATTGGTTCTTGCATAGTTGCGTCTGTGAACAAAAATGAATATTCTCCACTCTGTCCAACAATTAGTCCAGGCAGAAGTTTAATTTCCAAAAGGAAGTTGGGACAGCAGACATGATGATATCGCTGCCTGGGAATCCCTGACTAGTCATTTGTCAGATGTTTCTTCGTGAGTAGTCCAATCACCAGGTGGGACTAGTTATATGACTGATGAGTTGTGGATGTCAATTCTCATCTCTTTTGGCAAATGGGGAAAACTATGGATTAAATTTAATCAGCCCCTGGGATGTTTCCCAGAGCCGGGAGCAGGCTGCAGACCTCCATGATGGAAGGCAGCCAAGCTGCATAATTAAGGGTCCAATCAGTAACCATTTCGCGGGCCCATTGGCATTATCCCCACCACATGGGTAAGCCCACCAGCTTCATGGAGACAGCCTGTCTGTGGCAAGTCGCAGGGCATCCATCTTGAGGTGCCCTCAATGCCTCCGACTTGCCTTAGCTGACGCTGCCGAGGCTCTGGAGCTGAGCACCCTCTGATTCGGCCGTCAATTGGACGGTGAGCCAGCAGGCAGCCAATTAGGAGGTGACCTGCTGTCAAATTGCCATGCCAGTCCTGCCGGAGGCCAGTGAGGCCTGGGGGAGGGGTCCACGCTTTGACCTGACATCCCAAAGTCAACAGTAAAATATTCCCCAATGTGTTCATCCGGGTAAACTATATGATTGCTAGATAAACACACCATTTTGCACTGCTTCACCTCCCCTTAAGGTCTCTTCAAAATTAGCAGAACGTTCCTGCAGGATAAGAGATCACCATTTGACAGATCATCATACTGCAGGAATTTCCTCTCCCAGTCCTTGGGTCCCAGTCCTCTTTGTTAGACAGAAACATGCCTCTGAATTTGGTCAAGTTGACCCAATTCCTTCCTGAACCATAGAATTTAATAGCATAAAAGCCCTTTGACCCATTACGGCACGGTGGCACAATGCTTAGGACTGTTGCCTCACCGTACCAGGGACCCAGATTCAACTTCAGCCTCGGGTGACTTTCTGTGTGGAGTTTGCAGTTTCTCCCCGTGTCTGCGTGAGTTTCCTCCGGGTGATCCGGTTTCCTCCCACAGTCCAAAGATGTGCAGGTTACGTGGATTGGCCATTCTAAATTACCCCTTAGTGCCCAAAAGGTTAGGTGATATTACTGGGATAGGGTGGAGGCGTGGGCCTAGGTCGGGTGCTCTTTCGGAGGATCGGTGCAGACTCGGTGGACTGAATGGTCTCCTTCTGCACTGTTGTGATTCTATGATTAAACTTCGATTGACTGCCTAAAAGAGCAATTCATTTAGTCCCATCGCACTGACTGGCACACAAACTGATTTTTGTAAGAGTCTTTTTCACATATTCATTTACTTCCTTTCAAAGGGATAATTATGGATTCAGCTTCCATCATTGCATTACATATCCTAACAGTTCCCTGCATAATGTTTTCCTTTAATCTCTCACTTTATTCTTTTGATGTTAATCTTAAATTTATACCGTCTGATTGGCAACTCACTGGCCAATGTTGTTCTTTTCTCTATTTGCCTCATCAATACTTTCATTGACCCATGCCAGCAAGTATTCTCCAGCTCTAGAAGTATTGTTGTCAGATAGAATTCAAACATGTTCCTTTGCCAGATTGGCTCGAGGTTTGTTTGGAACCCTTGCCAAGTTTGCATATTCACTCCATACACCTGAAACTTGTAGCCTGTGTCTCCATCACAGTTTGGTGTACTGAGCAATCCGACATTTATTACTGCGTCACAGCTCTGGCAACAGAACAATGTCACATTTATATTAACACTTTGAAAACCAAAGTGAGGAAGGCTTCTTATTGAAATAAAAAATCATGGCCAAAAAGTGAATTGTGTATTTTTTTAAAAATACTTTTTAAATTCTCCTCCTTTTTCACATTTTCTCCCAAATTTACACCGACCAACAATAAATAATAATCAGTAACAAATATGTCAATCCCCATGTCAATAACAACGATCCCATCCTCCCACCAAACCCCAAACATTAGCCCGCATGTTCACACAAACAAATGACAAAAAGGAATTAGGGATCACCCATAGTCATCATTAATACACACTGCCCCCCCTCCCCCCAAACCTCCCACCCACACACGCCAACTAATGTTCGATGTTATCCAGTTCTTGAAAGTGCATAATGAAAAATGCCCATGAATTGTGGAACCCCTCCATCCTTCCCCTCAGTTCAAACTTAACCTTCTCAAGAGTCAAGAATTCCAACAGGTTCCCCCCGCCACGCCAGGGCACAGGGTGGAGAGGTTGCTCTCCGACCCTTCAGGATCCGCCTTTGGGTGATCAACAAGGCGAAGGCTACAACATCTGCCTCTGCAGCCGTTTCCAACCCCGGCTGGTCCGACACCCCGAATATGGCCTCCCGGGGACCCGGGTCCAGTTTCATGTGCACCACTTTAGAAATAACCCTAAAAACCTCCTTCCAGTAATCCTCTAGCTTTGAACAGGACCAAAACATATTAACGTGATTAGCGCCCCCCGCCCCCCCCCCCCCCCCCCCCCCCCCCCCCCCCCCCCCCAGGTGTTGGTGAAACTGCCTCCAAACTCTCACTGAAGCTATTATTACTGGACTCCCTGAGTATTTCCCCAGGGCTATTGGGAACGGCGCCGTTGCTAGTGCTTTCAATCCCGACCCCCTGCACAAACTCTCCTCCATTCTGACCCACTGGGAATCAACCCCTCTGACCCAGCTCTGCACATTCTCCACATTCGCCGCCCAGTAGTAGTACACCAGGGTCGGAAGACCCAAACCCCCTGCCTGCCTTCCCCTCTGTAGCAGCACCTTTCTAACTCTGGCCACTTTCCCTTTCCATATGAACAAAGTAATCCTTCCCTCAATCTGTCTGAAAAAAGCCTTTGGCTGATATTAACACTGCAATGAAGTTACTGTGAAAAGTCCCTCATCAGCACATTCCGGCGGCTGTTCGGGTACACAGAGGGAGAATTCAGAAGGTCCAAGTGACCTAATAGCACGTCTTTTGGGACTTGTAGGAGGAAACTGGAGCAGCCGGAGAAAACCCACGCAGACACGGGGATAACGTGCAGGCTCAGTACAGACAGTGACCCAAGCCGGGAATCGAACCTGAGATCTTGGCGCTGTGAAGCCATAATACTAACCACTATGCTACGATGCTGCCCACAGAATTAATGGGTCTTTTTCAAATTCACAGGCGGTGACTAGTGGGGCACCACATGGATCGGTGCAAGGACCCCAGCTATTCACAATATATATTAATGATTTAGATGAGGGGACAAAATATATATCTCTAAATTTGCAGACGGCACCAACTTGGATGAGAGGCTGAGCTGTGAGGAGGATACAGAGATCCTTTAGTGTGATGTGAACAAGTTGAGTGAGTGAGCAAATGAATGGCAGATGCAGTATACTTTGGATAAATGTGAGGTTATCCACTTTGGTAGCAAAAACAAGAAGGCACACTATTTTCTCAATTGCCATAAATTAGGAAGGGGGAATGTGCAATGTGGCCTGGGTGTTCTCGTGCATGCAGAGCATTTCATGCACCGCAGGCGGTAAAGAAGGCAAATGGTCTGCTGGCCTTCATTGCGAGAGGATTCGAGTATAGGAGCAGGGATGTCCTGCTACAATTATACAGTGCCTTGGTGAGGCCACACCTGGGATATTGTGTACAGTTTTGGTCTCCTTATCTGAGGAAGGATGTTCTTGCTCTCGAGGGAGTGGAGCGAAGATTTACCAGACTGATTCCTGGGATGGCGGGACTGATGTTTTTGAGGACAGATTGAATCGGTTAGGACTGTATTCGCTGGAGTTCAGAAGAATGAGGGGGGGTCTCACAGAAACCTAGAAGTTCTAACAGGACTGGACAGGATAGATGCAGGTTCCCTGGTGAGTATCTCCAGATCCAGGGGTCACAGTCTGAGGATGTGGGGTAGACCATTTAGGACAGAGATGCAGAGAAATTTCTTCACCCAGAGAATGGTGAGTCTGTGGAATTTGTTACCACAGGCAGTGGCCAAAACTTTGTATGTTTTCAAGAAGCAGTTAGATATCGCACTTAGAGTAAAGAAAGTCAAAAGCTATGGGGGGAAAGCGGGATTACACTATGGAGTTGGATGATCAGCCATGATCATAATGAATGGTGGAGCAGGCCTGAAGGGCCGAATGGCCTCCTCCTGCTCCTATTTTCTATGTTTCCATGTGTCCTTGACTAAACTGTTTCACATTTCTGAACAATAATAATAATCTTTATTAGTGTTACATGTAGGCATACATTAACACTGCAATGACGTTACTGTAAAAAGCCCCTAGTCACCACACTCCGGCGTCTGTTTGGGTACACTGAGGGAAAATTCAGACTGTCCAATTTACCTAACAAGCACGACATTTGGGACTTATGGGAGGAAACCGGAGCTCCCGGAGGAAACCCACACAGACACGGGAGAACGTGCACACTTCGCACAGTGACCCAAGCTGGAATTGAACCCGGCTCCCTGGCGCTATGAAGCAACCTGCTTTTGAGTCAATCAAAATGTATTCTGCAAATTATGCGAGCAAACGTTTACAGTGACGACAGTTGAAAAGACAATTTGGTAAAATTCTAATTAATTTTCTTTCCAGGGCTGCCTATTCTAATTATCTAAGCTAATTTTCTAAACAACAAAATGAACACTGATAAATTCAAGATTGTGGGTCAAAAAGGACTTTAAATACATGTATGCACTTAACTCCAGTGCAATCTGTTACTGTGAGATATACAGTGTATGCCTAATTATCCCCCTGCAGCAAGCTATGAAATACAACTCAATACTACTTCAACAACACAATGTAAAACAATACTTCCGTGTGAATGATGTGGTAGATTATTACTTCCAAGTTCAGGTCATATAATTCAACTGCCTACCATTGGAATGAAAAGGACATAAAAATTTCAAAATCTGTATACAGGTTATAAGGAAAACAAAGAAACAGATACACCTCAGGAGTCAGTGAAATAATCAGGCACCCAAGGTCTTTCATTGTGGTTTAACTCATTTTCCCATGGTATGTAACCTTCTTACTCCCACACACCCTCTCAGCCCTGACACCACAACAGCTCCCTCTCCATCACCCCTGTCCCCCTGCTCCACAATTGTAGCCCTAGATTTTCCCTTCTAGATGTTGCAGTTTGAGACCATGCAAGAATGAAAAAAAAACATACGCATGAATCCATGCCTAGACTTCCTGTGGCGTCAGTGCTGAGCTCTAAAGCATGTCATCACACCTGCCAGATATCATCTGAACTCTTTATGGATTCTCGTATTTTTCAATTTATTTTTGGGGTTTGGGCAATTCTGGTGAGGCCAACATTTGCTGCCCATCCCTAATTACCCTTGAAGAGCTGGTGGTGAGCCACTTTCAGGAACTGCTCCAGTCCATATGGTGTAGGCGCACCACAATGTTTTTTTCTGTAGCAATTTGTTATACCTGAGTGGCTCGTTACACCACAACAAAGGGTCAACCACACTGCTGTGGGTCTGGAGTCACATGTAGGACAGACCGGGTAAAGATGGCAGATTTCCTCTCCTGAAGGACATCAGATGGGTTTTTACAACAATTCATTAGTGCATGGTCATTATTATAGAGACTAGCATTTTATTCCAGACGTATTAATTGAATTTAAATTTCCCAAGCTGCTGCGATATGATTTGAACTCATGACCCTGGGGCATTTGTCCAAACCTCTGGATTACGAGTACAATATCCAGCATCGCTATTCTGCCATCTCCCTGTTTTAGAACATTACAAAAATATGCTAAATCTCATGTTACCTTGTTCGCAATGTGTGCGGAAGCTACAATTAAGTCTACCAGTAAATTTACGGCAGTTCCCAGTTTGAGGGTTTCAATAGACTGACAACACTAATTATTAGGAGAGAAAGACTTGCATTTATATAGCGCCTTTCATGACCATTGGCTATCTTTACAGCCAGAGATGCATTTTTGAAATGCAATCATTGTTGTAATGCAAAAGATTCAACAGCCAATTAGCACACTTCAAACTTCCACAAATAGCATTTAAGAAGATAAACTGTGGCCTATTTTGTGGCGTCGACTGAGGGATAAATATTGGTTAGGACACCAGGGAGAAATCCCAGATCTTCTTTCAGATCGTGCCATGGGATCCTTTACACCTACTCCAGCAGACAGAGCAGACAGACATGGTTTAACGTTTCATCCAGGGCATTAAGACAAAGTGGGAGGAGGAGTTGGGAGAGGAAATGGAGGAGGGGTTGTGGTGTGAGGTACTCCGGAGGGTGAATGCCTCAATGTTGTGCACGAGGTTTGGGCTGATGCAACTGAAGGTGGTGTACAGGGCGCACCTGACAAAGGCGAGGATGAGCCCACTCTTTGAGGGGGTAGAGGATGTTTGTGAGTGTTGCGGGGGGGGGGGGGGGGCACGTTCATATGTTTTGGTCCTGTCCAAAGCTGGAGGGGTATTAAAGGGAGCTTTTCAGTGAAATGTCGAAGGTGGTGCATGTGAGGCTTGAGCTAG
Source organism: Scyliorhinus canicula (assembly GCF_902713615.1). Lineage (NCBI taxonomy): Eukaryota > Metazoa > Chordata > Chondrichthyes > Carcharhiniformes > Scyliorhinidae > Scyliorhinus > Scyliorhinus canicula. The sequence goes on from NC_052164.1 coordinate 17,045,211, forward strand.
GTCCTCTAGAGGCCATATTTGGTGTATCGGATCAGCCGGGGTTGGAAGCGGGTGCAGAGGTAGATGTTTTAGCCTTCGCCTCGCTGATCGCCCAAAGGCGGATCCTGTTGGGAATTTTGGACTGTGTATGTGTGGATAGTGGATTCCTGATTCCTTTTCTTTGATGTTTGTACTTAAAATGTTGGGAGCTGTTTGGGGGTTGGGGGGAGGAGGGGATTGTTGACCAGGGGATTGACATTGCATTTGTTATTGTTGATGGTTTGTTTTGTGGGTTAAAATTTGGATGAAAATGTGAAAATGGAGAATAAAAATATTTTTAAAAAAACAACTCATCCAAAAAGCGACACCTCCAACAATGCAGTGCTCCCTCTGCACTACACTGAAGTGTCAGTTTAGATTTTTGTGCCAAGGCTGACTTGCAAACATTGACCATTCAGATGAGGTATGCAAAAACAGCCGATGTGCATGGGTGCGTACTCTAAAGGTATGTGTTCAGGAAGGAAGAACAGGGACTAACACTGGAAAGAGGACAACATGCAGTCAACTTGCTTCCTATTATAAAGGCGACAGGAAGACAGCAGCAAAATCAAATTACATTAGATAGCTCCATAAGATGAGGTGCAATTGGGCAATCAATGTCTTCTTTGTCATCATTTCTATGATGTCTATTCCTGAATGAACAGACAGAAAAGCATAGACAATGTTCTATTTTCCAGATAGACAAAGGGTGCTCAGAGGCAGCCCAGATGAAGTTGCAAAAAAACGTATCCTTTAGCTAATAACATGAACTAGAATTGAATTTATGTTCAGTAACTTGGATTAAAATAACCCCCACTAAAACCTCAATATCTCTGCCTCGTCAGGATCTTCAATCTCAAGGGCTGAAAGTCTTCGGAAAAATAGCATATTTATATTAGACACACACAAAAAAAGAAAATGCAAAGTTTACTGGGTGCAATTGACAATTCGAAGTAGCCACTTTGTGCTACTTTATATGATTTGTAGAGTGGCAGGGGAGAAGTGTGATTGTTAGAGTGATTTTAATTGCATATTTTCGTATTTTTGCAGGCTCGTCTATGGACGAGGTTTGCAGGTTTATCCATTAGGACAAATAGAAATTAATAAATCGATAATAGGTGGTAATGAATTAAGATAAATCTAAACTAGAATTATGTAAGAACAAAAAAATGGGGTTTTCTTTGGCGTTTTAGGTTTAAAGGAGCTCCTTCCATTGGCTCGAGGGAGTTCAGGCTGCCAGCATTTAGAGCAGGAGCTGTCCGTGGTGCTGAAACGGTGCCACTTGTTACACTGTGCTTCGGAGTCCTGGGCGAAGCCAGTTAACACTGCAGCCAAATGACCTGCAAAATACCTTAACCTCCTCTCGACCTTTGGTGGTTTCATAGCCCTCCATCTCTCAATGCAACAGGGTCGAGAAGGGGGGGGAGGGGGGGGGGGGCAGAACAGCTTTTAACCCATGGCCACCCCTCAAACGTCCAGTTTCGTTCGCATTTTGTGGCCAATTATTTTGTGTCAACCCCGATTACATCGCCAAAGGGGTGAATATAACTTTACAAACGCAGTTTTCAATATCTCCGAAGCCCTGAGCTCTCGGTTGTTTACCACCTACCGTCTCCCTGGAGACCACAAGCAACCAACAAACAAAGAGAGTTTATTTTTCCAGTTTCTGAGGTCAGTGTATTATTTTACACATATCGAGATTTCACCTGATAACCCGCAGAGTTTACATAAAGTGACTGGGTCAGAAATTTCCACTGGCTTCACTGGACCGCACCAAAAGTCCCAATTTCAAGCAAAAACCGAGAACAGGGAAAATGAGGAGGATTCCTGTTTTCAGCCTGATGCTAATCGGTGGCATTTCTCCCCGCCCCCCCCCCCCCAACCACCTTTCATAAACTCAAATCAATATCCCAAAGCCATTGGCAAAGCAGGAATTCATTCTCTTTCAGTGCTGTCTCTTTCAGACTTACGTGTTCCATCAAACCGCGTTGCTATGGTGTCCAGAAAGGTATTCTGAGGCGCTAACAAGCCTTTCATAACAGGCATCTTCCCCTTCGGTGATTGAAGAGTTTCTCACTTGAGAACTATGCCATTGGAGATGATTGAAGTTTGCCCCCAAAATCGAGAGCCCCAGAACTTTTGTGCGGATCCACACGGTAAGAATCACGTCTCCCCCTTCCCCAGTCACAGTGCTAAACTCGGAGATAACCAACGCGTTTCCTCTGACTGATCTACCACATCACATGTTTTTCCCCCTTCGATATCCATCCTTGCAATTAGTCGTTCGCTGCCCCTCGGCGCAACAACTCCGAGCTCTTCCCCTCTCCATTGCTCACTCTTACATTTCCGCCGAAACTCTTCATTCGGTCCATCCGACCGTTCTGCAATCTCTCGCACTCCCTCTACCAGCCTCGAAGCAAATAGATCGCAGCATCTGCCCGGTGACTGCACAAACACCGCTTCAATTCCGGGTGCACCAGACCATTAGGAGTCTCCCTCCCTCCTCCCCAACCCAGGCACACTTCACGTCGGCTGGGTTTTTTTGTTTTTTGAAGGCAGAAGGAGTTTCTATATTAAAGACTACGCTTCTTGAGACGATAGGACTGTGGATTGCCCCAGATGTGATTTGTACCCAAAGTTTGGAACGAAAGTCTGGTTTTATTTTAAAGAGGAATATGGACACAGAGAATAGAGGCAGGACCAAACTAAGAGGGGGGACACCCTTCAGATATTTGCAATGTCAGATCCCACATCACCAGCGGCCAACTGACAATCCCAAACCTCCCTTTCCTCAAATAGAATGCAAAAAGTGAACTTTCTGAACAATATCATAGAATCCCAACAGGGCAGAAGGAATTTGGTCCATTGAGTCTGTACCAACCCTCGAAAAGAGCACCCTAACTAGACCAATCCACCTGCCCTATTCCTGTAACTCCACCTACGGGCGGCACGTTAGCACAATGGTTAGCACTGTCCCAGGGTCCCAGGTTCGAGTCCCGGCTTGGATCACTGTCTGTGCAGAGTCTGCACGTTCTCCCCGTGTCTGCGGGGGTTTCCTCCGGGTGCTCCGGTTTCCACCCACAAGTCCCGAAAGACGTGCTGTTAGGTGAATTGCACATTCTGAATTCACCTTCTGTGTACCCGAACAAGTGCTGGAATGTGGCGACTCAGGAATTTTCACAGTAACTTCATTGCAGTGTGAGCCTACTTTCGACAATAAAGATTATTATTATTATTATTTTGGACACTGAGGGGCAATTTATCACGGCCAATCCACCTAACCTGCACACCTTTCGACTGTGGGAGGAAACCGGAGCACCCGGAAGTAACCCATGCAGACATGGGGAGAACGTGGAAAATCCACAGTCACCCAAGGTCGAAATCGAACCCGGGTCCCTGGCACTGTGAGGCAGCAGTGTTAACTACTGCACCACAATGCTACCCCACAGGGAGGCAATCTATGGGTTAATCCTGATGGGGGGAAAAGAATCAGATTGGACTGAAAAATAAAGGGTTCAATGCTATTGCTGGTGACTGTGGCGTATAACTGGGGGTTAAAATCTATTTTGTTATCACAGTAAAACCTCCAACTTCCAATTTAAAGATGGTTCTCAACCATTCATAAAGTCAGAGCCGAGAGCCATGACACCACTTTTAAATGGCCTTTTTCAATTCTTCCCACAATTGTATAGTTTTTGCATATAGGAACATAGAATTTGGGAGCAGGAATAGGCCATTCGGTCCTTTTCACCATTTGGGCCCTTTTCACCGGCTCCCTATTCCCTAAGATCATGGTTGAACTAACAGTGGTCTCATCCCTATTTCTCTGTCCGCCCTCTTGTAGCCCTCAGCTCCCTCGTCTCTCAAAAATCTGCCTAACTGCCTTGAATATATTCATTGGCCCTGCCTCCACTGCTTTCTGTGGCAGAGAATTCCACAGACTAACCAGCCCGCCTGGGATGGTTTACAAACAAAACATGTCCTGATTCCCAACTTTCCCTGGAATGTTGCAAAATTAATTATCGTTGCAAAAAGGGAACAATTAACTGAACATCACAGATAGCGTTGGAGTCATCCAAGGCTGAATGCCCAAGTGATCAGAAATGGGCAGTTTGGGTCAAATTCCAGCTGAGCATGGATTTGCCTGGATTCAAAGGTGGATTTTCACCATTTTGGGAAAGATCCATACCCTACTTTATAGCAACGATATGCTCAAGCCATATGATCATTTCATGAAATGGCGGACACTGGTTAACTTGAGATTCCCAGGTTCGCCAGCTGCGAGCCATTCATTGGCGGCGGAATTCTACCTTCCCGCCGATTGTCAATGGGATTTCCCATTGTAAGCATCCCACGCTGCCGTGAAACCTGCTGGCAGGGGTGCGCTACTGACGGGGAAATCAAATTGCAACAACTGGAGAACGCCGGCCTACATCTTTATTTTCATGAGCTGCTTCAACACAGCTCTCAATCGGTTTTGAAAATTGGGCTACCGACTTCATTAAATACCTCCGCACATGTTACGGGTCACATTAACTGCTATGTTGCTAGGACAAAAGTCCAACATTTCACTACCTGGTCCATGTGAAAAAATGACATTGCTGTCAGTATGCAAAGCTTTCTATGAATTTAAGGAAAGCTGATAATGTTCTATTAAAGTGATAGAGTAAGTAACAGAACATAGGACATACAGTTCAGAAGGAGGCCATTCGGCCCATCGAGTCTGCACCGACCCACTTAAGCCCTCACTTCCACCATATCCCCGTAATCTATTAACCCCTCCTAACCTTTTCGGTCACTAAGGGCAATTTATCATGGCCAATCCACCTATCCTGCATATCTTTGGACTGCGGGAGGAAACCGGAGTACCCAGAGGAAACCCACGCGGACACTAGGAAAACATGCAGATGCACAGACAGTGACCCAGCGGGCAATCGAACCTGGGGCCCTGGCGCTGTGAAGCCACAGTGCTATCCACTTGTGCTGCTGTGCTGGCCAAATGTCCTGGGTACACACTTTGTATGGTGGTCTTTATCACACTATTGCTGAGTAACTGGGGTGGGAGTGGTAATGTGGTCGAGGACATAAAGAGAAAATGGGAATTATACAAGCAGGGATCAAGCATCTTTTATAGAAGTTTAGGTTTCAGATTAGGAAAAATGAAGTTTTACAGGATTGGATACTAAAGCTAAAACAGAGATGATCACATGTAGAAAATTTCTCTTTGTGGTTTTAGGCAATATGAACATTTTGCCAAAATATGCCGACTTACATTAAAAACTACGACTGCACGTGATCTCCCTGTAGTTCATTCAGTTCTGGCCAGCTAATGTCAGCAAGAAGGTGACTGAACATATGAAAGTGGCCTCCCAATCTGAAAAGTTTGAAAGCATCCAACATGTCAAAAAAACTTTCAGGACCAACCAGGATAATTGGCCTAGCCCTCCAAATTTATCAGTTCAACAGTGAAGGTCTCTACAGAGCAAAGTGTGAGATCTAGTCAAGGGGAGGGAGATTGCAAATGATAGATGTTCTTGCCCTCTGAGAACCCTGGGCTGGATTCTCTGTTTGCGAGACCAAGTCCCCAGGCTGGCATGTAAACGGTGGGGTTTTATCCCCGCTTTGCTGGGGGCTAGCAGGGAGGCAGAATAGAGTTCGCAGCTCTAGCTACCGATGCGCCCTTGAGCATTTCCAGTTCCGTGGTCGTGCATGCACACGGCGGCAGCCTGCACCGGCCGCCCCATGCTCCATGGTGGACTCAACCCCCTGTGCCAGACTGCAAAAGTAGTGCCCCCCCTTTAACAGTTCGCGTGCCTCGGACCGCCCACCCACAGTGCCCCATCCCCACATGAAGCACCCACCCTGCCCGTGGATCGGCCCTCCCCCGACTATTTTACAGCCGCCACGCTAAGTTCACGATGGATGAGACCACACGTGTCCCACGCCGTCGGGAACCCGGCCGGTCGGGGACAGAGCACCGCGGGGCGAGCCTCAGGCAATGGCCTGAGGCCGTGGATACGTGACGCAGCGTACTCCTAGAGTACACCTCTTTACAGGGGGCGCTGGGTTGGCACTGGGTGGAGTGTGAACAAGCAATATTCGCCTCTGGGCTATCAGTGTGGCAAAGGCGACAACATGTGCCTCTACCCCAGACTGAATCACCAGCGAATCTGACACCCCAAATATGGCCACCAGTGGACATGGGCCTAAATCCAAATGGAGTATCTCTGACATGGTGTTGAAGGAGACCCAGAAGCCTAGGAGTTTGGAGAAGGACCAGAACATATGCGTGTGGCTAGCCGGGCCAAGACCATAGTGATCACACTATCCTCAACATTTGGGAAAAGCCCACTCATCTTTGCCCTGGTCAAGTGCGTCCTGTGTAACATCTTAAACTGAATTAGGCTCAACCGAGCACATGAGGATGTGGAATTAACCCTGTGAAGGGCCTCACTCCAAACCTCACTAGAAAGTATAGGGCCCAATTCATCTTCCCACTTTGCCGCTTATAGAGGAGTGGAATCCGATGAGCTAATGTGGCATATAGGTCTGAAATAAACTCCTTGCCATGCTAAACCAGGGACAGAATCCTCTTTAGCAAGGAAGAAGGTGGCACCAAACGAAAGGAAGAAAAAGCCGTACGCAAGAAGTCACGGTCTTGAAAATAATGAAAAAAGCTGGAGCTGGGAGCTGAAATTCATCAGCTAACTCTATAAAACTGGCAAATCTCCCCTCGAACAGGACCCTTACCCCCTCCAGACCCCTCGCTTTCCAAGATTTAATTGTTGGATACAAATCAAAAGGTAGGAAAAGGTGATTGTTACAAATAGGGCCAAGCGAAGACAGGGAGAGGAGCTTAAAGTGCTGTCTAAACTGTATCCAAATCCTCAGAAAAAGAGACCATTACTGGGTTAGAGGATGATCTAGCGGGAGAAAAGGACAATGGTACAGTGACCATGGCAAGAAGTGTAGAAGCGGTGCAGGAGCGACACTCCATTCGTCCCCAAATAGAATCTGAGAATCTGGGTCACTGATCCACAACAGAATTTATTTGGACGTTCGTGTTGCAGTAACAAAACAATAGGCGTGATTTAACCAAATGGAAACTGAGTCCCATAGCAAGTGTATTTCCCCACATGTTTCCTGATGCTGCCTAATCTGACTCTGGCCAGATATGGGACCTCAGCAGGGAACGCACCCCTTCACTCAAAAATTAAACCAGACATTAAATCACCTAAAGAATTTTTTTCCCCCTCCAATTACTCTCCTCTTCAGCTTTTTGACTTCAGATTATCCTAAAATATTGGTTGGGGGGATTCTCCGTCCAGCGACGCCAGAGTCGCGAAACGCAATTGGGCGGAGAATCGCAGGTGAGGCGAAAATCGTGGCCGGCGCTGGGCGCCCAACAGAATGCCATGCTCGCTGCCTCGACAGTGGCGTAAATGCATTCTACACTGCACGTACAAAAGACGCCGCTGGCATATCTTTGGATGGGCCTGACCCGGTATTCTCCGGGCCTCCGCCATGCTACGCCTTCGCCAGGAGGAACCACCAATAGACAGTATCACCCGTTGTTTTTAAAAATCGGGAAACAGGCACTGTGGCTGATGAGGGAAAGTGAGGAAGTAGGACATGAAGAGGCGACTGTGGGCTGCTAGTCCAGCCGCTGGCGGGGGGGGGGGGGGGGGGGGGTTGTGTGACGGGGGTTTATGCCCTAGCCCCCAATACTGTCCTATGTGGCGTCTATCTTTCACACCCTACAGGCCCTAATGCTACATCTAGGTGGATCCCCATTCGGTACATAATGAGTGGAGCCGGCCTGCTGCGATTCCCCTTTGGCAGCCTGCGTGGGTCCGGCAGTCGCTCGGGTGTCCCAGGTGGCGTGGTGCACCCTGTTCTGCCCACTGCCCATCAGGAGTGCCAGAGACAGGAGTAGGGTGGAGGGGGAGGGGGGTGACCCGGCACCTCCCCTGCAGCAGTCACTGGCATCACCTCCTCCTCCCTAGGAGTGCCCAATGGTCACCGGGTTACTTCTTGGGATGGGAATGTGAGCGGAGCGAACCCCTGAGGCTCCCCCAACACCGGGCGCTGCCAGTCCTGGAGGCCCGCTCCTGTATCAACCAGCGTCTCAATGCTCACGGCCATGGAGCACAGGGAGCAGGCCACCTCCGTCTGGGACAGTGCCACATCACCCATTGACTGTGCCACCTCTCCGTGACTGGCTCAGGTCAGCCAGGGTCCGGCCAATGCTGCCGACACCCTCAGGCATGACCCACTGCAATGTCAAGGTGGCTCTGGTACATGGCTGCCCTGACCTGTGCCTTGGCCACTGCTGCACAGACTGCCCCAGGCCTTGGACAGACTGGCCCATGGCCAATACCCTCACACCCAAGGCCTCCACCATGGATGGCACCCGGTGTTGGCCCCGGTGACATGCATGGTCGGAAGCGCCTCCTGCCCCTCAGGCGGTTGGACTCCTCCAAATCCACCTGCAGGCACCGGATGGTGGCTGACAGCCCCTCGCGTCGTCCTGGCTCTGCGTCTCCACTATCAACGGCCCTTCTCAGAAGCCCGAAGCCCATTCGGACGGCAGCTAGTCCCTGGGGCCAGGACACCCATAAACTATCCACCCTCTCGGGGGTTCTTACCTCCACCTGATGCACTGCTACACGTGTGTGGTGCGCACCAGATAGTGCCCCAGAATCTCTTCACTAATGTGCCCAACCGAGGAGATGGTGGAGGGTGTTGGAGACAACTGTGCCGGGCAGCCAGTACTGTCTCCGGACAGTGGTTTGGGAGCTCCCATTGCTGTCCATTGCCTCGTCATCCTTGGTATCTGCTTGGGTTCAGATTGGGGGTAGGGGACACCAGAAGGGCCCGACTCATTCGCCAGATGATCCTGCAACCCACAAGACATGACGGTGGTGAATTATAAACACTAATAATTCACACTGTATTGTACAACATGTGTTGAGCCTGTACTTTGTACTAGATCATGTGTAGTTGCGTGGCTCTACCCAAAAGGGGAGATGAGGAGCTTGTACTGGGCTCCACCCTTGGCTCCGCCCATGGCTCTGCCCATGGCTCCTCCCTCTAACCAGAAGTATAAAGGTTGCTGTTGTGAGCCTGCCTGCCAGTTCATCTAGAGTTCATGTTGTTACAGGCAGGCTCTGTTGTAAGACGATTAAAACCACTGTTCGCTTCTAACCACGTGTCGCGTGAATTTAATCGTCTTAAGAAACAGTAAGGAATGACCATGGAATCAGCCCTCAAACCTGATCGACTGGAACTCGACCCACAGGATGCAGAGGCGAAAGAAATCTTTTCACACTGGCTCCGATGTTTTAAGGCCTACCTGGCTGAAGCAAGCACCACAGAAACGACGGAGGAGCAGAAACTCAGCATACAGCACGCAAGGGTGAGCCATCGTATATCTACTCAACTTAATTGTACCAGCTCATATACAGAGTCCCTGGCCCTACTCGACAGAATGTACGTGAGGCCCGTCAATGAGGTCTACGCACGCCACGTTTTTACTACTCGCCGCCAGTGCCCCACAGAATTGCTAGAATTCCTAAGAGACTTAAAAACCTTATCCCGGGACTGTAATTACCAAGCTATAAATGCTGCAGAACATAGGGAACTCGCTGTCCACGATGTATTTGTTGCAGGCCTCAGATCCAATTACGTGCGCCAGCGGTTGCTTGAGAAGGGGGCCCAAAACGTAGAAGACACTGTAGAACTCGCCACTACTATGGAGGTCTCATTCCGCAGCCTCACCTTGTTCCCCGCGGACTCCGCAACCCCGTCATGGGCCCCCGACCAGCGACTGCCGCAGGCCTGCGCCACGCGGCCACCCAGCCATCACGCAGCCCGTGTGCCATTTTTGCGGACAGCCCCAGCACCCACAACAGTACTGCCCGACCTGCAGCAACTATGGTCGCAAAGGACACTATGCCCGGGTCTGCCTGGTGAAGAAATCCCCCTCTCCAAACTCTCCCGCAGCCCAAAGTACTCGCTTCCAAAACTCACAGGCCCACAGGCCCCGAAATGCTGCAGCCTGTATGCCGACTCCGCCCCCACACGACATGTGCGATTCATGGGGGTGGCCATCTTGGCAATCCTCCTCCATGCAGCCGGCCATGTGCGACTCATGGGGGTGGCCATCTTGGGGTCCATCCTCTCCAAACTCAGTAACCCAGATCGAAGACTGCGACCTCAGCGGGCATTCATCACAGGGCCAGTCCAGCACAGCTGATCGAGCCGCCGACTACCCACAACTCAGCGCGGTCACGTTGGACCAGTCGTGTCCGAAACACCTCCGCAACTCCATGATGACCGTTAAAATCAACGGGTACAGTACACCGTGCCTCCTCGACTCCGGGAGCACCGAGAGCTTCGTACACCCAGACCTGGTAAGACGCTGTTCTCTCCCTGTTTTTCCTGCATGGCAAACTATCTCCCTCGCTTCGGGCTCCCACTCTGTTCACCTCCAAGGGCGCACCGTCGCGACCCTAACGATCCAAGGCACTAGCTACTCTAATTTTCAACTACACGTCCTGCCCAAACTCTGCGCCCCACTCTTACTGGGACTCGACTTCCAATGTAACATCAAAAGTCTCACCCTCAGCTTCTGCGGACCCCTACCCCCACTCACCATCTGCAGCCTAGCCACGCTGCAAATCTCCCCCCCCCCCCCTCCACTCTTTGCCAATCTCACTCCAGACTGTAAACCCGTAGCCACTCGCAGCAGGCGGTACAGCCGGCAGGACAGGGTGTTTATCAGAACCAAGGTCCGGAGGCTCCTACGTGAGGGGATGATAGAGGCCAGTAACAGCCCCTGGAGAGCTCAGGTGGTGGTCGTCAAGACCGGGGAAAAATTCCGCATGGTGGAATATAGTCAGACCATTAATCGGTTTACGCTCCTCGATGCGTACCCCCTCCCCAGGATTGCAGACATGGTGAATCGGATCGCCCCGTATCGTATTTTCTCCACGGTGGATCTGACGTCTGCATACCACCAGCTCCCAATCCGCCCGGAGGACCGCCACTACACGGCGTTTGAGGCTGATGGCCGCCTCTTCCATTTCCTCCAGGTTCCCTTTGGCGTCTCGAACGGGGTCTCGGTGTTCCAACGAGCAATGGACCGAATGGTGGACCAGTACGGGCTACTGGCCACGTTTACGTACTTGGATAACGTCACCATCTGTGGCTATGACCAGCAGGACCACGATGCCAACCTCCATCGATTTCTCCAGACAGCCCAGAAACTCAACCTCACTTACAACATGGAGAATGCGTTTTCCGCACGACCAGGCTAGCCATCCTCGGCTATGTCGTGGAAAACGGAGTCCTGGGCCCCGACCCGGACCATATGCGCCCCCTCTTAGAACTCCCTCTCCTTCATTGTCCCAGGGCCCTCAAACGGTGCCTGGGATTCTTTTCATACTATGCCCAGTGAGTCCCTCAATATGCGGACAAAGCCTGCCCACTATTTAAGGCTACACTTTTCCCCCTGTCGGCTGAGGCTCGCCAGGCCTTCAACTGCATCAAGGAGGACATCGCCAAAGCGGCCATGCGGGCAGTGGATGAATCCGTCCCTTTTCAGGTTGAGAGCGATGCCTCAGAGGTCGCTCTTGCAGCCACACTAAATCAGGCAGGGAGACCAGTCGCATTTTTCTCCCGAACCCTCTCCACTTCAGAACTTCGACACTCCTCGGTCGAAAAGGAAGCACAAGTCATTGTGGAGACTGTACATCACTGGAGGCATTACCTCGCAGGTAGAAGATTCACCCTCATCACCGACCAAAGATCGGTTGCCTTCATGTTTGACAACTCGCAAAGGGGCAAAATTAAAAATGGTAAAATTCTGAGGTGGAGGATCAAACTCTCCGCCTACAAATATGATATCATGTATCGACCGGGGAAGCTCAACGAGCCCCCAGATGCCCTGTCCCGCGGCACATGCGCCAGCACGCAGAGCGACCGCCTGAAAGCCATCCCCAATGACCTCTGCCACCCGGGGGTCACCTGGCTTGCCCACTACGTCAAAGAACAAAATCTACCTTTCTCCACTGAGGAGGTAAAAGCCATCACCAGGGATTGCCCGATCTGTGCGGAGTGCAAACCGCACTTCTATAGACCAGACAGGGCCCACCTGGTCAAGGCTTCTCGGCCCTTTGAACACCTCGCCATCGATTTCAAAGGGCCACTTCCCTCGAATAATCAGAATGTGTACTTCCTGAATGTCATCGACGAGTTCTCCCGCTTCCCTTTTGCTATCCCGTGCCCCGATATGACCTCCCACACAGTCATTAGGGCCCTGCATAGTATCTTCACCCTGTTTGGTTTCCCCAGCTACGTACACAGCGACCGGGGTTCGTCCTTCATGAGCGACGAGCTGCATCAGTACCTGCTCGACAAGGGCATCGCCTCGAGCAGGACTACCATCTATAACTCCAGGGGGAACAGGCAGGTGGAGAGGGAGAATGCGACGGTCTGGAAGACCGTCCTACTGACCCTCCGGTCCAGGAATCTCCCGGTTTCCCATTGGCAGGATGTCCTCCCCGACGCACTCCACGCTATTAGGTCCCTCCTATGTACCGCCACCAACCAGACCCCTCATGAGTGGCTCTTTGTTTTTCCCAGGGGCATTTCCACGGGGGCTTCGCTCCCAGCATGGTTGAAGACACCGGGCCCGGTACTCCTCCGGAAGCACGTCAGGGCACACAAAACTGACCCACTCGTAGAGAAAGTGCTTCTACTACACTCAAATCCCCAATACGCCTTCATAGAGTACCCTGATGGCCGTCAGGACACTGTATCCCTCCGGGGCCTAGCGCCGGCAGGATCAAATCCCACCACTACCACCGCCAAGGTACCCCTCACACTACACCCCACCCAACTCGTTGCGCCCCACGTCCTCGCACCTACCGGGTCGCTACACATGTTCCGCGCACCCGCGCCCACAAGCTTCCAGCGTCCCCAGTCCCCAGTCGAACCAGACGGGTAGGAAGCTCGGACAGAATCACCCCCGGAGTCCGACATCGTACCTCAACCAACCGTGATCGTCCAGCCACCAGAAGAGGCTGCAACCCCGGTGCTCTGCCGATCACAACGGACAACTCGACCACCGGACAGACTCAATTTGTAAGCCATCATCCCCGCCGGACGATTTTTTCAAAGGGGGTGAATGTGGTGAATTATAAACACTAATAATCCACACTGTATTGTACAACATGTGTTGAGCCTGTACCTTGTATTAGATCATGTGTAGTTGCGCGGCTCTAGGGGGAGATGAGGAGCTTGTACTGGGCTCCACCCTTGGCTCCACCCATGGCTCCGCCCATGGCTCCTCCCCCTAACCGGAAGTATAAAGGTTGCTGTTGTGAGCCTGCCTGCCAGTTCATCTAGAGTTCATCTCGTTACAGGCAGGCTCTGTTGTAAGACGATTAAAACCACTGTTCGCTTCTAACCACGTGTCGCGTGAATTGATGGTCTCATCAATGACGTATGATTGGACCACGCTTTGGGGTGGTGTGGTGGTGGAGGGTGGTGAGAGCCTGGTTTGGGGGCCATGCCACATGGGCCATGGGGAACCAAAACTCAGTGGGGGCTCACGCTCACCTTATGCCGACCTCCACCTCGGTAACTACCCTCTCTCTGTGCCCACCAACCATCGGTCTTCTCTCTCTCCCAGCAGTTATGTGACGCCTTCTCCTGGATTGGGTGGGGGGGGGGGGGTGGTGTGTGGAGACAGAAAGTGCCATTAGGCAGTCGGATGCATGCAGCACAGGGGTGGGCAGCTGGAGGCCTCCATGGCCAGGGCACTTGGCTATGGCAGGCAGTATGGGTGCTGGCCTGTAGTGCAGGGTTGGGAGCACGCACAATGCCGGCGGTTGTGGCCCGGTCTCCCTCGAAGCGGGAGTTTACAGGTGTGTGGGACAGGGGTTAGTGCCAGGGGCACAGTGCTACCCACTGGCTGCCTTGAGGAGGTCGTTCAGCTTTTTTGAGGCAGTGCTGTCCGGTCTTGGTGATTAGACTCATGGGGCGGGATTCTCCGATCCCCCACCGGGTCGTAGAATCGGCAGGGGGCGGCGTGAATCCCGCCCCCGCCGGCTGCCGAATTCTCCGGCACCGGAGATTCGGCGGGGGCGGGAATCGCGTCGCGCCAGATGACAGCCGCTCGCAAAGGCCCCTCCCCCCCGCCCCCCCGGCGATTCTCCGGCCCGCGATGGGTTGAAGTCCCGCTGGTTCTTTGCCAGTCCCGCCGGCGTAGATTAGACTAGGACCCTTACCAGCGGGACCTGGTGGCGCGGGCGGGCTCCGGGGTCCTGGGGAGGGGGGGCGCGGGGCGATCTGGCCCCGGGGGGGGTGCCCCCACCGTGGCCTGGCCCGCGACCGGGGTCCACCAATCTGCGGGCGGGCCTATGCCGTGGGAGCACTCTTTTCCTACGCGTCGGCCGTTTCAGCCTCCGCGATGGCCGACGTGTAGGTGAACCCCCTCCCCCACCCCCACTCCGCCCCGTGCATGTTCGGGGATGACGTCAACAGCCACTGACGCTCCCGCGCATGCGCGGACCCGCACCGGCTGGCACGGCGCTAAAAGCCTTCCACACCGCGCTAAAAGCCTTCCACACCGGCCGGCAGGGCGCAAACCACTCCGGCGCCGGCCTAGCCCCTGAAGGTGCGGAGGATTCTGCAACTTTGAGGCAGGCCGACGCCGGAGTGGTTCACGCCACTCCGTCCCGCTGGGACCCCCCGCTCCGCCGGGTATGGGAGAATCCCGCCCATGATGTGCCTGGCCACTGCCGCCTTCCCACCCCAGTGTACAAGATAGTCCACCTCTCCTCCAGGGCATCCAGCAGGATCTCCAGCTTGGCGTGCAAACCGGGATGCCATCTTGTTGGCTGGAATTGTGTGTGTGGGGAGTGGAGTGCTAATATGTGGCTGCAACCTGTCATCCTCTCAAGTGTCAATCCAGACCCGACGAATCGGACACCATTTTTTATTGGAATCAATCGTGTTCCACGTGGCGTCTGTCCTAGTCCATTAATGGTTCATGAATTGATCCGGGAACAGCGTCAATTTTGTTGTCATAGAAGTCCACCGGTTCAGTCCCGGCATCAACACTGAGTCTCCGAAACGGAGAATCCCGCCCATTGTGTCCAAGTCACATTTCACATAAATATCACACAAGTACAGCAACAAAACCCTTGGCATTCTGCAGTGGATCCCTGCGTTTGAGTGAAACGAATAAGCTTCTTGTCATGTTTTAATCAGGCCACTAACTTCGCTGCTTCTCTAACAATACACCTCAGTTTGCATTCTTCAGCGATCTGCCTCTCACTGATGTTCATTCCCTTTGCTGTTGAATTGAAGATGGTCAATCCAGCCCTCGCTACAATTTCATTCCAAAACCGCCTCATTTCCTCATCTTCAAAATAATATATTTTGGACAATGTCATTAGTTTATTCTTTAAATTGACTTTTTCTCTTTATGGTCAGGCATTGTTCAATGTAAGGAATGCGACAGAAATGGAATTGTTACTTCAACCGAGTTTATCCCGGAGTTAAATGTCTGCGACCAGGGCTTTGACAGAGCAAGGAAAGAAGCATTATTAAATAATTATGAAACACACAAGACAAGGTTGTACTTCCCTGATTGTGGGAATTAATGGTTTAAATAGAATTGCTCTTGGTTGACTCTTCAAGCACTTCGTAGAGCGATCAATCAAGACTAGACCTAATTTGTTTGATCAATCATTAGCTCTTCTGATAGAAAGCACTGCAGAAGACCATTTAATAAAATCCTCTGCTCAGTGAATGTAGATTCAATGGGGCTGATGGAGGATTTGAGACAACTGAGAAGCAATTTGACGAATTGGATCTAATGAGCTGTGGGTAAACAATGAGTCGTGCAGTTCTGGGCCATGGGGAACACACTCAGGTTTTACCATGTAATAGGGATGAACGGAATGAAGGACATCTATTGAAGAGCGAGTAATCACTCGGATCTACTTGGACACCGGCTACAAGTAAAGCTCACAGCAACAGGACAAAGCCTTTGAATTAGACAATCCACCTTCCCTCCCGGCTGTGGTAGGGCCACTAGTGCAGGCCTTCAAAAAGTGGTGTGAAGTAGCAGCTGGCTGCATCTGTAGAAACAAGGTTGATTACATAAAACAACAACTGCCCAGACCACGACAGGCGTCGCTCTGGTGGAACTACTTGGGGCCTCACGGTAGCATGGGGCCTCACGGTAGCATGGTGGTTAGCATCAATGCTTCACAGCTCCAGGGTCCCAGGTTCGATTCCCGGCTGGGTCACTGTCTGTGTGGAGTCTGCACGTCCTCCCCGTGTGTGCGTGGGTTTCCTCCGGGTGCTCCGGTTTCCTCCCACAGTCCAAAGATGTGCGGGTTAGGTGGATTGGCCATGCTAAATTGCCCGTAGTGTAAGGTTAATGGGGGGATTGTTGGGTTGCGGGTTACGTGGGTTTAAGTGGGGTGATCATGGCTCGGCACAACATTGAGGGCCGAAGGGCCTGTTCTGTGCTGTACTGTTCTATGTACTGACGGGATGACGGCTTTGCCTGTTGCTTCCAAATTTGGCACTCAGGCACCCAGCAGGAAGATGGTTTGGTTTAGAAGAGGGGCTGGTTTAGCACAGTGGGCTAAACAGCTGGCTTGCAATGCAGAACAAGGCAGCAGCGCGGGTTCAATTCCTGTACCGGCCTCCCTGAACAGGCGGCCGAATGTGGCGACTAGGGGCTTTTCACAGTAACTTCATTGAAGCTTACTTGTGACAATAAGCTATTATTATTATATCAAAAAAGAAATCCGGATGCCGTAAGATCTGAGAGAATGTTTAAGACTGGCAATGCAGTCTACGTACAGAATTTTGGAGATGGCTCCAGTTGGGTCCCTGGACTCAAATTGGAAAAAACGGGGCCTGTATCCCAGGTGAACGTCCAAGACAAAGTTCTGAGGAAGTCACCTGGACTGCCCCTGAAGTAGGTAGCCTGCTCAAGTTGAGGCCTCGCCTCCAACCCCAGTGGTAGCCGTCACTGGCACAGGGCTACCTCCCTTAGGGAACCCTATGCCCGTCGCTCTGGATTGTGAGGACCCGGGTTCAGATATGGAGGAATTGGGGGTTCCTCCGATAACCAATACCAAAGAACCACCAACGTCGGTGACCCTTAGGCCAATCGCCGATCAGCTTCACCCCTCCCGATCCGGCACCACCTGCCACAGACTCGAGGTCGGGTGCGAAGAGGCGGAGGAGACCTTCTCACCAGACGCATAGAGGGACTTGAGTGGGAGGGATGTTATGATGACCACGAAGGCCACAGAGGATCATCGATCGATCTCCCTTTGGGACTCGTGGAATAGGAGTTCCCCTATTGAGTGGGCAGAGGCTCTCCCAAAAGTAACTATTTGCCGTGAGTTTAAAAAGCCCAGCCCAGATGCAGACTGCCGTCCCCAATGGTGCCCGGGCTGGGACGCAAACATTGTACACCGCGGCTGCAGCTCTTTTCATTATCCAAATAAACTAGAGTTTGTATGAAGCCTGGCCTTGGCGATGTTTGTACACTTAGCATTTTGCTACAAATAACAATGGGAGCAATTTCTTTCCTTGTATCTATGCAGGAAAAGAGACCATAGATGCTTAACGGTGCAAACACAAGAGAGAGCCGAGAAATAAAAATGTGAAACATATTACTGTCAGTCCAAGGTGAAGTTCTTGGAATTGAAGGCTAATTATTGACCCAGATAGTGGGGAAATTGGCTGAGTGGAAGGAGACAAGAAGGCTGGATTTTCCCGACACAGGCGGGATGCAGGAGTCAGCTTTTCATTCCTGAACATGTCTCCGTTAGGAAACTGATTAAAGACAAGATTTTGTTCTAGGCGAGCCCTTGGTTGGCATGGACCCTATCCAATTAAGGGTGCCAGGCATGCTCTCTAAGATGGAGAGAAAATCAGAGGCACTCCAGCTTCAGAAAAGCACCAGGCTGCAGGTCAGGTTAAATAACTGGGAGAAGGGCAGCACGGTGGCACAGTGGTTAGCACTGCTGCCTCACGGCGCCAAGGACCCGGGTTCAATCCCTGCCCCAGGTCACTGTCTGTGCGGAGTTTGCACATTCTCCCCCCTATCTGCGTGGGGCTCACCACCACAATCCAAAAAAGGTGTAGGGTAGGTGAATTTGCCACGCTAAACTGCTCCTTAATTGGAAAAAAAAGAAGTGGGGACTCTTAAAAAAAATTTTTTGATCATTAAAAAAAAATCTGGGAGCGGATGTCAACAAAAAGTGCTTCTCGCCCACTTTTCAAGAGCAGCTAGCAACCCCCCCCCCCTCCCCCCCCACCCTCCCCTCACCTCAAACGCGGGGAAGGGTGATGGAGGAAGAGCACCTTTGTCTGTATTCCCAACCAGGCAGGCAGATGTCTGTAGAACTTCCAGGAGCACTGAAACCTGGCCCACAGCACAATCCCCACCTTGAGGCAATTGGTCTATTCCCAGTCGCATTGAGAAACTGGTGGTCTACTGAAAGATCCCAGTTGGCCTCCATTACTTCCCTTTAACAATGTGCCTAATTAGTTCTGCTGCCTCACAGCACCGAGGTCCCAGGTTCAATCCCGGCTCTGGGTCACTGTCCGTGCGGAATTTGCATATTCTCCCCGTGTTTGTGTGGGTTTCGCCCCCCACAACTCAAAGATGTGCAGAGTAGGTGGATTGGCCACGCTAAATTGCCCCTTAATTGGAAAAATGAATTGGGTACTCTAAATTTTTTAAAAAACAATGTGCCTAATTGCCTGGCCAACTTGTGGGGTTGGGTGAGCTTTCTGGGCCCAAAAATCTGTGTTGTCCATAATTGCCAACATTGGGAACAGAGCCAGGAAGCCGACCCACCAGCCAGTCAGCTTCACCCATGTCCATTTCCAATAGAAGTGTGAGCTGAACATTTAGCCCAGAGAGTAGGGACAGTGTATGGGTATTCTAAGTAGCAGGATTAGACTAGTGGATCTACCCACAAGGATCTGTTTTAGGGCCTCAACTATTCTGTGTAATAATTAACAAATTAATTGATGGGATAGAAAATCACGTCTCCCAATTTGCTGATGACACAAATACAGGCAAGCAATGTAGTTGGAAGCATTGCTGACAAGCGAGACATGCTGTCAAAACATTTTATTTTGCACTCATCAGGATTGATGCAAACATGCCAAATTAACACTGTGAGAAGAGGGTGCTGATTAGTTGGCAAGTCGACTCTGATTGATTGAGGCATTGAAATGGAGAATGTGTCCCATGCTTTTGGATGCTGGGAATCTGAAATAAAACAAAAATGGCTGGAAATGCTCAGACGGTGAGGCAGCATCTGTGGGAAGAAAAAGCATTGACATTTCAGGTCATGATGACCATTCATTAGAACAGATCGGATCTGACGCAAGATCACCTGCACCTGAAACATCCGGTGATCTCGTCCAGCTATTCATACCAGTGGAATCTTCCAGTTCTGCAGATGGCACATTTGTGCCGCAGGTTTCCCAGTAGTGTGCTGTGGATTCAATGGGAAATCCTATCGACAGTGGCGGATCTCAGAAAATCCTGCCACCGGCCAACGATGGACCAGCTCCAGCCACCAAGAAACCCAACCCGGGAGGCCAGAGAATCTCACCCATCAACTTGTTTTCTCACCACAGATGCTGCCTGGCCTGCTGAGCATTTTCAGCCAAGTAACTCAAACTATTTTTCGCAAATACTTTTTAACTGCCATCTTAGATTCGTCACCAAGCTGAGCATCTTTCCGAAGATTCAAGATGCACGGTAGCATTGTGGATAGCACAATCGCTTCACAGCTCCAGGGTCCCAGGTTCAATTCCGGCTTGGGTCACTGTCTGTGCGGAGTCTGCACATCCTCCCTGTGTGTGCATGGGTTTCCTCCGGGTGCTCCAGTTTCCTCCCACAGTCCAAAGATGTGCAGGTTAGGTGGATTGGACATGATAAATTGCCTTTAGTGTCCAAAATTGCCCTTAGTGTTGGGTGGGGTTACTGGGTTATGGGGATAGGGTGGAGGTGTTAAACTTGGGTAGGGTGTTCTTTCCAAGAGCCGGAGCAGACTCGATGGGCCGAATGGCCTCCTTCTGCACTGTAAATTCTATGAAATTCTATGAAATACAAGACAAAAAAGGGACATAATTCACAAAATGGCATAAAACCGACACTAGAATCTTGTGGATTAGAAATGTTGGCAATCTGTTTTCAGAGGCTTGTGCCTGACTACGAAGCTTAAGCCTATATATGTTGGTCATCGTTCAAATACAAGTTGTTATATTAACTGAATGGGCTAAATGATTATTCAAATAATTCTCCAAAACTCGGAGCACTTTTGTTATTTGATACTAGTCAGCGCCATTTGGAAAAGAAAGATGAAAAAAAAAAGATGAATTTAAATGTTATAAACCTTTGCTTTTGTTGCAAAAATGACACGTGGAGAACAAATGCATTTGTTTCTATTTTCGGTTACTGAGGAAAGTTTGATATGTTTGTTTCAAAGGAACCAGAAAGACAGTCTGAAGGGGGGGGGGGGGGGGGGGGGGGGGTTCAGCGATGATACCTCTTAAAACTAAATAGTTAGCATGCCACTAGAGTAGTTTTACATAAGTTACTTTATTAAGGATTGAGATGAATTATAGGAAGAGTACCGACTAATCATTATTAACCATTAAACATGAATTTTTAGGACATAGCAGTAATAGTGAAACAATCCAGGGTGCTGGTTCTGTTGTTCTGTTTCTCACAAACAAACAGCACACAATGTTGCGATTGTAGATAGCTGTCAGGATGAGGATCCTGGCATCAATCATGGGTTGCTTGCGATTCTATTGGGTGAAGTTTAGACATTACTTTCAATTCTATTGGGTGCGTTTAAACATAGCAGCTTTAAGGATTGGATCACATCCAACTGGGGAGGGCGATTGATTTTTGAATGTTGCATATGTGCTGAGTTTGTACCTTTGTTCTGTAGAAGGACCTTGGCAGCTTTCCAAGTCTTATCTCTCATGGTAAGAAGTCTTATAACACCAGGTTAAAGTCCAACATGTTTTTTTCAAACACGAGCTTTCGGAGCGCAGCTCCTTCCTCAGGTGAATGGCGAGGTATGTTCCAGAAACATTTATATAGACAGAGATGCTGGACAATGCTTGGAATGCAAGCATTTGCAGGTAATCAAATCATTACAGATCCAGGGAATGGGATAATCCCAGGTTAAAGAGGTGTGAATTGTCACAAGCCAGAACAGTTGGTGGGATTTTGCAAGTCCAGGCCAGATGGTGGGGAGTGGATGTAATGCGACATGAATCCACTAGAGTAGTTTTACATAAGTTTTACATCATCTCCATCAAGGACTTTACCGCAAGGCCACAGACAACCTCACGATGCTCCACTTCTCCAGCTTTCACCCGAAACACATTAAAGAAGCCATCCCCTATGGACAAGCCCTCCGTATACACAGGATCTGCTCAGACAAGGAGGAACATAACAGACACCTACAGATGCTGAAAGATGCTCTCGTACAAACGGGATATGGCCCTCGACTCATCGATCGACAGTTCCAACGCGCCACAGCAAAGAACCGCACCAACCTCCTCAGAAGACAAACACAGGACACCACTGACAGAGTACCCTTCGTCGTCCAGTACTTTCCTGGGGCGGAGAAACTACGGCATCTTCTTCGCAGCCTTCAACACATCATCAATGAAGATGAACATCTTGCCAAGGTCATCCCCACACCCCCACTACTGGCCTTCAAACAACCGCGCAACCTCAAACAAACCATTGTTTGCAGCAAATTACCCAGCCTTCAGAACAGCGACCACGACACCACACAACCCTGCCAGGGCAATCTCTGCAAGACATGCCAGATCATCGACTTGGATACCACCATTACACGTGGAAACACCACCCACCAGGTACGCGGCACATATTCGTGCGACTCGACCAATGTAGTCTACCCCTTACGCTGCAGGAAAGGATGTCCTGAAGCGTGGTACATTGGCAGGACATGCAGACACTACGACAACGAATGAACGGGCATCGTGCGACAATCACCAGGCAGGAATGTTCCCTTCCAGTCAGGGAACACTTCAGCAGTCAAGGGCATTCAGCCTCTGATCTCCGGGTAAGCGTTCTCCAAGGCGGTCTTCAGGACAGGCGACAACGCAGAATTGCCGAGCAAAAACTTATAGCTAAGTTCCGCACGCATGAGTATGGCCTCAACAGGGATCTTGGATTCATGTCGCATTACATCCACCCCCCCACCACCTGGCCTGGACTTGCAAAATCCCACCAACTGTTCTGGCTCGAGACAATTCACACCTCTTTACCCTGGGATTATCCCTCTCCCTGGATCCGTAATGATTTGATTACCTGCAAATGCTCGCATTCCAAGCATTGTCCAGCATCTCTGACTTTGTCTATATAAATGTTTCTGGAACATACCTCGCCATTCACCTGAGGAAGGAGCTGCGCTCCGAAAGCTCGTGTTTGAAACAAACCTGTTGGACTTTAACCTGGTGTTGTAAGACTTCTTACTGTGCTCACCCCAGTCCAATGCCGGCATCTCACATCTTATCTCTCATGTACGTGAAAGCAAGCTTGTAGAATATTAAACCGTCTTCAGATTGTTGATGTGTCTGCTGCTTTTTGGACTGAGTTGAGCCACAGGAGAAAAGCCCATGTGGAGGCCGACTCAATACACAGTCCTTGAAACCGCTCCTACACAATCATTCGCTATTTTTGGGGTGATTTCATAGACTTTTTGCCGAACTCCTTCACTGACTAGTGCAAGCCCACTCCACTTGCGATACTGAAATCTCTTGACTCATCGTGAGCGATGACATTCACAAGGCAAGTACCAGAATTAATAAAAACATTTAAATGGGGCGTCTAACCATTTTCCCAGAAGACAGAGTATGCTTGAAATACTCAGCAGGTGAAGCAGCATCTGTGCAGAGGGGAGCAGAGATAAAGTTTCAGGTTGACGGCCCTTCATCAGAACTGGTAAAAGTTATGAGATTTTACAGGTTTTAAGCAAATACAGAGGCAGAGAAAGGAGGGGTTGGGGGGTTTAATCATAATAATCTTTATTATTGTCACCAGTAGGCTTACATTAATACTGCAATGAAGTTACTGTGAAAACCCCCATCACTTGTTCGGGTGCACTGAGGGAGAATTCAGAATGTCCAATTCTCCTAACAAGCATGTCGTTCGGGACTTGTGGGAGGAAACCGGAGCACCCGAAGGAAACCAATGCAGACACAGAGAGAATGTGCAGACTCCGCACAGACAGTGACCCAAGTGGGAATCGTACCCGGACCCCTGATGCTGTGAAGCAACAGTGCTAACCACTGTGCGACCGTGCCGCCCGAAGAGGAGGAATGAACAAAAGGGCTGATCTTTGATAGGGTTGAAGGCATCATGGATTAAATAGCAGACAGGGATGATGGCACAAGGCAAATTGGGTTGACAATCACAGAAATAAAAGCTGAGTCCAGAAGAGGTGTGACTGTGAATAGCAAAGCCACCATAAACAGCTGCTGTCGCAAAAATAGCAGCACTGGTTCTGATCAGAGGCTGCAAATTGTCTGACTGAAACAGGAAGAGCAGGATTTTCTGGCCTTTCCCGCTGGCGGATCGCCCAGTCCCGCCCACACCAAGCCCATGCCGTGGATTCCCGGCAGCGGAGGGTGCAAGCAACGGGAAACCCCGTTGACAGCAGGTTGCCGATGATGACGCAAAACACACTACGGGGGGGATGTGCGGTGGGGTGGGGGTCGCAAAAGTCCCATCCAAGTTGCTGTTCCCTAGGTTTACACTGAGTTTAATTCGATCAGAATAGAGGCATCATGCTGGGGATGGTGGAAATACTGAAGAATGACCCGTTAAACTGTTCAAAACATCCATGAGGATGGCACGGTAGCACAGTGGTTAGCATTGTTGCTTCACAGCACCAGGGTCCCAGGTTCGATTCCCGGCTTGGGTCACTGTCTGTGCGGAGTCTTCATGTTCGTCCCGTGTCTGCAAGTTCCTCCCACAGGTCCGAAAAGATGTGTTTGTTAGAACAAAGAAAATTACAGCACAGGAACAGGCCCTTTGCCCCTCCCAGCCTGCGCTCATCCAGATCCTTTATCTAAACCTGTCACCTATTTTCCAAGGATCTACTTTCCTCTGTTCCCCGCCCATTCATATAACTGTCTAGATGCATCTTAAATGATGCTATCGTGCCTGCCTCTACCACCTCCGCTGGTAAAGTGTTCCAGGCACCCACCACACTCTGCGTAAAAAACTTTCCACGCACATCTCACTTAAACTTTCCCCCTCTCACCTTGAAATCGTGACCCCTTGTAACTGACACCCCCACTCTTGAAAAAAGCTTGTTGCTATCCACCCTGTCCATACCTCTCATAATTTTGTAGACCTCAATCAGGTCCCCCTTCAACCTCCGTCTTTCCAACAAAAACAATCCTAATCTACTCAACCTTTCTTCATAGCTAGCACCCTCCATACCAGATAACATCCTGGTGAACCTCCTCTGCACCCTCTCTAAAGCATCCACATCCTTCTGGTAATGTGGCGACCAGAACTGCACGCAATATTCCAAATGTGGCCTAACCAAAGTCCTATACAACTGTAACATGACCTGCCGACTCTTGTACTCAATACCCGTCCGATGAAGGCAAGCATGCTGTATGCCTTCTAGATCACTGTATCGACCTGAGTTGCCACCTTCAGGGTACAATGGACCTGAACTCCCAGATCTCTCTGTACATCAATTTTCCCCAGGACTCTTCCATTGACCGTATAGTCCGCTCTTGAATTGGATGTTCCAAAATGCATCACCTCACATTTGCCTGAATTGAACTCCATCTGCCATTTCTCTGCCCAACTCTCCAGTCCATCTATATTTTGCTGTATTCTCTGACAGTCCTCCTCGCTATCTGCAACTCTACCAATCTTAGTATCATCTGCAAACTTGCTAATCAGACCACCTATACCTTCCTCCAGATCATTTATGTATATCACAAACAACAGTGGTCAGGGCACGGATCCCTGTAGAACACCACTAGTCACCTTTCTCCATTTTGAGACACTCCCTTCCACCATTACTCTCTGTCTCCTGTTGCCCAGCCAGTTCTTTATCCATCTAGCTAGTACACCCTGAACCCCATGCGACTTCACTTTTTCCATCAACCTGCCATGGGAAACTTTATCAAACGCCTTATTGAAGTCCATGCATATGACATCTACAGCCCTTCCCTCATCAATTAACTTTTGTCACTTCCTCAAAGAATTCTATTAGGTTTGTAAGACATGACCTTCCCTGCACAAAACCATGCTGCCCATCATTGATAAGTCTATTTTCTTCCAAATGTGAATAGATCCTATCCCTCAGTATCTTCTCCAACTATGTGTCTACCACTGACATCAAGCTCACAGGCCTATAATTCCCTGGATTATCCCTGTTACCCTTATTAAACAAAGGGACAACATTAGCAATTCTCCAGTCCTCCAGGACCTCACCCGTGCTCAAGGATGCTGCAAAGATATCTGTTAAGGCCCCAGCTATTTCGTCCCTCGCTTCCCTCAGTACCTTGGGATAGATCGAATCCGGACCTGGGGACTTGTCTACCTTAATGCCTTTTAGAATACCCAAAACTTCCCCATTCCTTATGCCGACTTGGCCTAGAGTATTTAAACATCCATCCCTAACCTCAACATCCATCATGTCCCTCTCCTTGTTGAACACCGATGCAAAGTACTCCTTAAGAATCTCGCCCATTTCCTCTGACTCCATGCATAAATTCCCTCTTTTGTCTTTGAGTGGGCCAATCCTTTCTCTAGTTACCCTCTTGCTCTTTACATACAAATAAAAGGCTTTGGGATTTTCCTTAACCCTGTTAGCCAAAGATATTTCATGACCCCTTTTAGCCCTCTTTATTGCGCGTTTGAGATTTATCCTACTTTCCCGATATTCCTCCAAAGCTTCATCAGTTTTAAGTCGCCTAGATCTTACGTATGCTTCCTTTTCTTTTTAGCTAGTCTCACAATTCCTCCAGTCATCCATGGTTCCCTAATCTTGCCATTTCTATCCCTCATTTTCACAGGGACATGTCCGTCCTGCACTCGAATCAACCTTTCCTTAAAAGACTCCCACATTTCAAATGTGGACTTACCCTTAAACAGCTTCTCCCAATCCACATTCCCTCGCTCCTGCCGAATTTTGTTATACTTGGCCTTTCCCCAATTTAGCACTCTTCCTTTAGGATCACTCTCGTCCTTGTCCATGAGTATTCTAAAACCTATGGAATTGTGATCGCTATTCCCAAAGTAATCACCGACTGAAACTTCAACCACCTGGCCAGGATCATTCCCCAATACAAGGTCCAGTATGGCCCCTTCCCGAGTTGGACTATTTACATACTGCTCTAAAAAACTCTCCTGGATGCTCTTTACAAATTCTGCTCCATCTACGCCTCCAACACTACATGAGCCCCATTCAATGTTGGGGAAGTTAAAATCTCCCATCACGACCACCCTATCGCTCCTACATTTTTCTATAATCTGTCTACATATTTGTAGGTGAATTGGACATTCTAAATTCTCCCTCTGTGTATCCGAACAGGCGCCGGAGTGTGGCGACTAGGGGCTTTTCAAAGTAATCTCATTGCAGTGTTAATGTAAGCCTACTTGTGACAATAATAAAGATTATCTCCTTAGTTAACCGGATTAGAGCTGTTCTTTTTCTTTTAAATTTAGAGTACCCAATTCATTTTTTACAATTAAGGGACAATTTAGCGTGGCCAATCCACCTAGCCTGCACATCTTTGGGTTGTGGGGGCGAAACCCATGCAAGCATGGGGAGAAAGTGCAAACTCCACACGGACAGTGACCCAGAGCTGGGGTCGAACCTGGCACCTGATGGAGCTGTTCTTAACTTTCTTGCCTCTCCAAGATTATTACTTTGCTGCTCCCTGTGGGTAAGTAATCAAACTCAATCAGTCCTGAAGACAATTAGGGGTTAATTGTTGAGCAAAGAATCTGTAGATTTCAGCTATTCATCATATATTCCAATTTATTGACCCAATGGAGCAGCCAGGTGGACAAGAGCAGAGTAAACGTCAGGAAATGACTGTCTTTTTCTCTTGTATAATATTGAAGACACACATGGAGAAAAAGTTATTTTTGGATCTAAATATATATACAGTAGCGAAAGTCAGACTCGATACAATTGAAACTTTAATTAAAACAGCACTTCCTTTGGAAAGAGCCTTTTCTCATTATATTTCATTTTAAAATATCAACATAAGAAACATCTTAATTAGACTACACATCCTTCTCTCAGAATTAATCAAAATAATTCAGTTCAGTCTCCTGTCACTGGAACATT
The DNA here is from genome assembly GCF_902713615.1 of Scyliorhinus canicula. Taxonomy (NCBI): domain Eukaryota; kingdom Metazoa; phylum Chordata; class Chondrichthyes; order Carcharhiniformes; family Scyliorhinidae; genus Scyliorhinus; species Scyliorhinus canicula. The sequence goes on from NC_052164.1 coordinate 17,072,678, forward strand.
TCAATGGTTCAGAGCACAATTACATTTTGATCCGTTTGGGATATTGTTCTATAAATTGTCCAGTTGATTTTGAGGTTTGCCATATAGGGCAATCTTGCAGCAAATTTCAATTGCAACTAGCTCATGCTTAATAATAAGTAGAATTATTAACAGTGTCAACAATCTGCTTCAAACCTTTTAATTCATATCAACTTAATCAAGTACAGGGACCATTTTCAACGTCAGCCTAAGATCAAACAAGTTTATTCTATTCTTTTGAAAGTGCATCATTGGGCACGATTCTCTGGCCATGGTGCACTTGAGCGAGAGCACAACGCGACCCGTGAATCCCGGGAGAGGCCTCCCAGCAGCCTCCGCACCTCGTAGGATTCACCCAATGGGCATCGGAACTCAGCGCAAATGGGCGGGACCAGACAGCGCTCACTAAAGTAGGTCGTAAACCTCCTGGACCATTGGTGGCCCCTGGGTGATCAGGGATCGTGCAGGGTGGCCCCCTGGAACATGGGCAGCTTGACATTGCCCAGGTGGCACTGCAAAAGTTGCCTGGGTACCAGTGCAAGGGTATCTGGGTGCCAGGATGGTACTGTCAAAGGGCAGTGCCTGAGGGGGGGGGGGGGGGGGGGGGGCATGTCTATGAAAGGAGGGTGGAGGGAAGGTTTGAAGGGTGAGGGTGTGTTGGGCAGGTAAGTAGGGGCCTCATGGGAGTTTGGGGGGGGGGGAGGGTGACGGTGGGAGTACTGAAACGGGGGGGGGGCTTGGGGGGGGGGGTGTTGCTGGGTCCTGAAAAGGGGTTTCCCACAAGCACCCCAGAGCAGGGTGTCCTCACTTGGGGGGTGTGGGGGTAGTACCCATGTGTGTTGGGGGTGACATTTCCCATGGGTAGGTGGTGAGGGGGACTCTCAAGATCAGGGCGCCCTTTCAAAATTGCAGCCTGATCTCAGTTCAGCACTCCAGTGCTGAAATAAGTTCTGAAGTATGGCTTAAACTGGTGGGAAACTCCCCAGGGCCCTAAAAAGCGACTAAATGTCATTGAATAGCGGTGGGGAACTCGGCAGCAGAGCCAACGGGAAACTCCCTGAAAGACCCGCAGCAAATTAACTTCGAAATGCTTCCGTTGAATCGCACCCATTATAAGTGGTGACGATAATGTAGCTGATGTACATATTGACAGGCAGAAAAATCACTTAATAAGGTTCCTTAGAAGTACCTTGTGGCCAAAGTGGGATTGAAGGAGGATGTTAGAAATTCAGTGTTGAATTCACTTGTTCACATGAAATGGTGAGCAATAGTTATGGCTCGAATTAAAGAAATGCTGCATAAAGCATATCCTAAGATTAAGTCCAATGCATGATCCAAATTCTTGGCACAAATTTGACGTGACGTGATAAATTATCAACGCTGTATAGCAAAAAAGGGAAAATGGAACATATGTACGTCGTGTATTGTACATGGTCCCTTTGTTCGTCAAAGTATTAAAGAGTTTTTTTAATGGTCCAGTACCTCCCCTCCTCCTCTACCTTTCCTGATGCCATTGTCAGTGTTCTGAAATGACTAACCTCATTCCACCATAATTATGTTCTGCTGTTCCGCTGCACGTTTATGAAAAGGGTACATTAGAGTATTTCAATGTTGAAATTCTGCCACTATTCATACAATGAATCCATTTTGTGAAATGACTGAATATAACTTTCACACTGACATTCTCAACTCACCAACATCTCCAGGGCATCGCACAAATCTGCTCTGCCCCTCTGTTAAATTTCCTGATCTTTTTATTCAGTGCCAAGCCTGCCCGGCCATTTACTGCCTGCTGCTTCACTCTTCCTATTTCGCAGCTCAAGGCAACATTTAAAAAAAATAATCTTTATTGTCACAGGTAGGCTTACATTAACATTGCAATGAAGTTACTGTGAAAAGCCCCTAGTCGCCACACTCCGGCACCTGTTCGGGTACACAGAGGGAGAATTCAGAATGAACAAATTACCTATCGGCACGTCTTTCGGGACTTGTGGGAGGAAACCGGAGCGCCCGGAGGAAACCCACACAGACACAGGGAGAACGTGCAGACTCCACACAGACAGTGACCCAAGCCGAGACTCGAACAGTGGACCCTGCAGCTGTGAAACAACAGTGCTAACCACTGTGCTACTGTGCCGCCCTCGCTTTATGACCACTGCTTCCCTGACCCCATGCATTGCAATCAATTTCATTTTAAGCATATCCTCACACACATTTCCCACCCTTCGGGGAATAGTGGGGGAAGTGGCTTAGTGTTCCCAAGCTGATTATCAGCCCATTGAACCGCGTTAGGAGCACTCCTTCTGTGCCCATCAGATTTGAACCCGGAGTATCTGGTCCAGATGTACAGATGCTACCCATTGTGCCACGAGACCCAATGACAAATTAATGATATTTATTATTATACATAGTAAATATTGCAGCTTTGATAAACAATGTAGTAAAAATTATTTCATAAATAAGAAAAGGAAATAATCTGGATATGACAGTTAGCAATCAACATCTTGTGTAACAAAGGTTATCGGCGGAATTCTCACAGCCCGGGGCCGGGCCGGAGAATCTTCGTGACCGGCGTGAATCGCGCCATGCCACCCCAACGCCGGGACGATAATCGGCACCATTGGCGCCAGTGTGGTGCCAGTTGGGGTCCGCTCTACGCGGTGCCCCGCCGATTCTCGGCCCAGAATGGGCCAAGCGGCTGCAACATAAAGCCCGAGTCCTGCCGGCACCGTTCTAACCTGCTCTCAGCCAGCAGGCCCTCGGCGTGGAAGGGTCTGGTATGGCCTGTGTGGGGTGGGGGGGGGGGGGGGGGGGGGGGTCCGACCCCGGGGGTGGCGTCTGTTGTGGCCTGGCCCGCAATCGGGGCCCACCGATCGGCGGGTTAGTCTTTCGGGCTGGGGGCCTCCTTTCTTCCGCGCCGGCCCCTTTAGCCCTATGCCATTTGGCATCGGGGCCGGCGCGGAGAAGGGAGCCACTGCGCATGTGGCATGTGCGCATGCAACCGGACCCCATGTGCCCAGTTGACGCCGGGTTCAGCAGCTGGTGCAGCGTGGCCACTCAAGTGCCGTGCTGGCCCCCTGTAGGGGCCAAAAGTGCTGATCCTGAGGCCATGTTGACGCTGTCGGGAAACACAAGGGCGTTTCCGTCAGGGTCAACACTTAGCCTCAGGATCACAATCCCGCCTTATATGTCTAAACCATTGAATTTTTAGGAGGTGGTACATGCCCCCACTGAAGTATTGTTCTGACCAGGTATGTCAAATTCCTCTTTATTATAATAATCTTTATCATTGTCACAAGTAGGCTTACATTATCACTGTAATGACATTTCTGTGAAAACCCCCTGGCCGCCACATTCCGGCGCCCGTTTGGGTACACAGAGGGAGAATTCAGAATGTCCAATTCACCTAAGAAGCACGTCTTTCAGGACTTGTGGGAGGAAACTAGAGCACCTGAAGGAAACCCACGCAGACACGTGGAGAACTTGCAGACTCCACACAGACAGTGACCCAAGCCGGGAATCGAACCTGGGACACTGGCGCTGTGAAGCAACAGTGCTAACCACTGTGATACCGTACTGCCCTAACTATACTAAACCTACCCTAACTAAACCGCCCTAACTAGTAACTAAACCTACAGCAGTTTTACTGAGTGAACCCCATTGTGGTTTGATCTATAGATGGAACAAAGGTTTGGCTTATGATAACACCTGCCCACACCTCAAGTGCGTTTTTGCCACATAGGCAGTGGATCTCGGCCCCGTCTAAACTATTTCCACTTTCAATATTCAAGGTGATGAGAAGTTAGACTCCACAATGAAGGTATCATTCATGGAATAGACCGCCACCTAGTGTGGAAAATGCTGAAAGAGTCAGATGATCTTCAGCCAAATTTTTGATTCGAAACAGAGAAATTCAGGCATGGGAAATAAATAAATAAGAAGGAAAATCCTCATTTCAGTAGCTGGACACAGGTCAATTCATGCGACAGTTCCAATCAGGCAGACACTGTTCTTCATTTTTGACTCTCTTTTATGCCAATCTGAAGTTCAGAACTTGAATGTACTCTGAATTCTACCATCCCCAGTTTCAGATTTTTACTTCTTGCAGTAATGTGATTACCAACATTTGGGGCAGCATGGCAACATAATGGTTAGCACAGTTGCTTCACAGCTCCAGGGTTCCATGTTCGATTCCCGGCTTGGGTCACTGTCTGTGCGGAGTCTGCACGTTCTCCCAGTGTCTGCGTGGGTTTCCTCCGGGTGCTCCGGTTTCCTCCCACAGTCCAAAGATATGAGGTGAGGTGGATTGGCCATGCTAAATTGCCCTTAGTGACCAAAAAAGTTTAGGTGGGGTTACGGGGATAGGGTGGAGGTGTGGGGATAGGGTGGAGGTATGGGCTTAGATAGGGTGCTCTTTCCAAGGACCGGTGCAGACTCGATGGGCCGAATGGCCTCCTTCTGCACTGTAAATTCTATGAACATTAGGCCTGTGCAAGAATTTATTCCTGCAAAATTTGATTGAAGTAATGTTACCTATTGTGACTAATTGTACAATCGTTCTACATAAAGCTATTCGATATGAAGGATTTGTTTATTTTCCAATGTTCTCCATACCCCTACCAGCAACCTAATGATAAATCGGTAGGACAGTTTCACAGGTACCAGCAGTTAGGGCCAATGACTCAATTTTTCATTCCTCACCTTAGTCAGCAGGTTGTTTAACTACCAGAAGCAATTCAGCAGGGTCTCGAACCATAAGATTCCTACATTGCAGAAGGAGGCCATTTGGCCCATCAGGTTTACACATACCCCCTGAAAGAGCACCCCATCTAGGTCCACTCCCCCACCCTATCCCCATAACTACCATTACCCCACCTAACCTGCACATATACTAAGGGGCAATTTTAGCATGGCAATCCACCCAACCTGCACTTCTTTGGACTGTGGGCGGAAGCCAATGCACCCAAAGACACCCACGCAGACACAGGGAGAAAGTGCAAAAAACAGATAGGCAGGGTCACCCGAGGCCAGAATTCAGCCCAGGTCGCTGGTGCTGTGAGGCAGCAATGCTAACCACTGTGCCATTGTGCGTCTAATTTTGTCCTCTCCCCTTATTCCCACGTTTCAGCAGGAATCATTGGGCAGCAGGCAGGCTCAGTAAGAGAATCTATTGTCACCCCAAATCTCAGCCACTCCAGGTAGAATATGGTGCTCATTGTACCACTCCTCAACCCCTACAGAAAACAGGACTCACACTTGTACCCTTCGTGCTTAGTTTTGGCTAAATACTGCGCCAAGCTGCACATCTGCACACGAGGGGCTGGGTTATACGTAGATCTGTAAATCAAGCAGGCTGTTCCCCTTACCGAACGTAAAACGTGTGACGTTGGGTTGACAATATGAAGTCATCACGCCAGTCTCCCAAATTACAGATGGCGAGTGCGAAAGCCAGCAGCCTGCCTGCCATTTTGAATTGATTAACTAGCTGAGCTGGCCAACAGACCCACTGCCTTCTCCACGGCATTTTTCAAGGGACTCACTTAAAAAAGTGTTTTACAGCTGTAATGACACAGTGGCACAAGGGCGGAAGGAAAGGTTACCAGCAAGACCATGGGTGAATGTGGCAGCCCATTCTGCCAGGAAGTGGCAGTGCCTATTTTTTTTTAAACTTAAAAAGATCTTTTGATTCTGGGAGCAAGGCACCTTTAAACCAAAGCTGGCTCCCTGTTCATGATGTTATCCCTCTGCCTCAGGACGTCTCTGCCAACGGTACGGATTGTTTCACCGATTGGTCCTCCTTTTTGCCACACAGCCGCTAACTGATCATTCGGTTGTGATGAGACAGCGGGAAGACCATTGTTTCCACCTCCCTCACTCTCGCTCCTGACACCCCCACCCAAAAAATGTCAAATCAGGGCCTAAAACACAAGGCAAGCCTGTTGATAAGTTCTCCAACTGAATTTACTTTAGATCTGGTGTGATTTACTATGTGATTTCCACTGGAACTACTCTATCTGCAACTATCCTCTCAAACCGTCCTACTGCCAACTGGCAGGTGTCTCAGGTCATGTGAAAGATGTCTAGCGCCACCAGTTGGTTGGAAGTCGCACTGTTAACTATCTCCAAAAATGCGCACAGGCATATTACTAGAAGGAGATTTGTTTTTAAATTAGAGAGAAAAATGGTCAAGGGATAGTTTATGGAAGGAGTTCTGGAGAGAGCACCAAGGAGACTGAAAATCTTGCCATTTACATTGGATTGGGTGGAATGCCCAAGTGGAATGGGTGTTTAACTTTCTTAATGGAACTAATTTCTCAACATTTACCAAACAAGCTTTTCATTAGCTGCGGATGGAGTTCCATCCTTTGTCATGGGGGTGTCCCTTTAAGAATGGTTTTTGTCTTCTCCAATGGCTTCAGTGATGCCATTTTGTGGGTGGAGCTGAGCTGTGGCTGTGACATTTGTTTTACTTGCGCTTTCAGTTTTGGCTGCTGTGGACTACAGACAGAGAAAATAAGTACTTTGGCCTGTCTCTCTGGCTCTCTCTCTATTTTCATTTTAAAGAGTGTTACAGGAAAAAACAGCAATGATTAAAGCCAGCTGTTTTGATAACTTAAAAGATATAGTTTGCTTTTCGGAAGGTTTTAACCCGCTGGTAAGACGAGGTCAGAATCTCTGGGAAAGCCAGTCTTATTCAAGTGAGAATGCAGAGTGCTAGGCCACATCCTTGAAAAGGGATTTTGGTTTATGGGATTTTGTTTTTGAATTGGAACAGTTAAGGGGAATTCATCACGTGTTATACATAGATTACTATATATTTCAACTAAGTTCTTAGAATAAAGCTTATTTTGATTAATGAGAAATTAGGAAGACTGTTGAGTCACACCTGAAGGGAAGACTCTTAGCTCATCCTAGCCAAATTCAACATAAACGTTGTAGGTCAGGTGGACTTCGTAATATACTTTGGAGTTTCTAAGCCCTGGCCCATAACACCTTGGATTACGATACTTTAATTTATTTGTGTAATGTTAGGGGAGTTGGGGGTATAGTGGTATTGGCACTGGATTTGTGTAATCCAAGTGTCAAGATTAATTGCTGTGGGGCCATGGGTTCAAACCCCACCACGGCAGCTGGTAGAATTTAAGTTCAATTAAACAATAACATTCTGGAAGTTAGTTTCTGCTATGGTAACAACGAAGCTACTACGATTGATTGCCGTAAAAATCCATCTGGTTCACGGAAGGAAATCTGCTATCTGGCCTACAAGTGACTCCAGGCCCACAGCAATGTGGTTTACTCTAAACTGCCCCCTCTGAAATGGTTAAGCAAGATGCTCAGTTCATGGGCAATTAGGGATGGGCAACAAATGTTGGCCTTGCCAGTGATGCCACAGGCCGTGAGGGAATTTGTTTTAAATTACAACTTTCATTTCATGCTTCTATAAAAGCAACTGCGCTACACCCCCCCTCCCCCCTCCCCCCCTCCCCATTAGCAAAAGGTTCATCATTACCAGGAGATATACAAATCAGAGCACAAGGAGAATCAACTGTTGCCTGTGTGTTTTTCTGTGTATCATATTCTCAGTGATGATATTTATTAAATGTCAATGCTAATTATGGCCCAGAAATGAGAGAATCAAGGTCTTGCCAACAAAAAATGTTTCTTTTCAGACCAGCTTGTTCAGCCAATTCAATTCGAAATGAATAGACACAGTACCGGTGCCTTAACATGTGACAGAATGATGGGTCCAGAACCATGATTCTTCTCACTGTGAATTCCTTTACTCAGCTACGGTAAGTAAAGGAAAGTGGCCATAGTCCCAGGTGATCATAGGTTGCTTTCCCCTTTGAAGGGAGGGGGAGAGAGGAGGGGAGGGGGGGGGGGGGGGGGGCGTGGGAAAGAGAACTGACTGGTGGTGATTTAACCTGAAGATCACCACACCTCAGGCGAGGGGCAAAGTTGAGAAGGCGGGGCTTTCATGAATAACCTCAGTCAGTACAGGAATTGAACCCATGCTGTTAGCCCCACTCTGCATCACAAACTAGCTGTCCAGTCAACTAAGCTAAACTCGCCTCAGCTATGGTATTCCCACGAGGAAACACTGGGACAGCATAAGGGGTGGGAAGTCAACTTGCACCATATATGGACTTTTTGCATATACCTCTGGGTAAGCGCTGGGTCCAAAAGAGGAATGCAATTTTTTTTTTTAAATTATTTTTATTCTCTTCCTTTTTCACATTTTCAGCATATTTACAACAACAACAGATAATTAACATTTATAACAAATACAATGGCAATCGAAATACAACAAATCGAAACAAACCCATTGGACTTTATCCTGGTGTCAAAAGAGACAGACTTTGGAGCAACAAGTTGGATTTACATCTAGTTAAGAGATAACACAGACAGATTGATGATGTACTGTCCATACCCCACATTCCTAGATGAAGGAGCTCCCCCCCCCAAGTAGCACACACCCTCCTGGACTTGGAAATATATTGCCGTCCGTTCCTTCATTGTGACTGGGTCAAAATGCTGGAACTCCCTTCCTAACAGCACTGTGGGTATACCTACACAATATGGGTTCAGCAGCTCAAGAAGGCAGCTCACTGTCATCTTCTCAAGGGCAATTAGGGATGGCAATAAACACAGGCATAGCCAGCGACACCTACATCCAGTTGAAAGAATTTTAAAAAATGTCTGCTGGAGGCTGACTGAAGGACTTCATTGCACTATAAAAATTAGAACTAGATAAATTACACAGAACATTTCTTTGATAAACTTACATTTTACTTTAACTTCGGAATAGATAGTTTATTATAGATTAACCGTAAACTCATTCAAGTAGGAACACTTCAAACATTCAGCCACAGAGACAATCTCAGGTAGTTTCAAAGACCATTGTAGCAGTCTGAAAGTCATTTTTAAAAACAAACATCAATCACATGCTGAAAACTAGCTACAAGGTAACTGACAAAAAGCACGTGCTATCTGTGAAAGAACTAAGGGCGGCGATTTATGGCCTTGCCGTGGGGCAGGACTGGTGAAATGTAGCAAGCCATTCAAAATACCATTGACGCGACTGGAAACTCCAGTCAGCTGGAGGGGCCATACCATTCCATCCTAAGTTGTAACGGTATGACTGCTGTTAAAACACAGTTTCAAAAGTTGGGCTAAACATTCTCTTGGGTCTAAACCTTTATTGGCCAATTGGGTTTCTGTATAGGTTTGCAAATCTACCTTTCCAGCCCAACTGAAGTGCTTCTCCAGGAGAGAAGTGACATTCCGACATATCCGGGCTTCTCCTGGGATGCCTCCGGCTGAAAGGATCACCGAAGGTTCTTCTCTCTTTCCCATAGTAAGAATGCCACCGGCCTGCTTCTCCAAGCCATGGAGAAGGTGGTACAGGCGGCTTTGGAAGGGGGCATTTGTTTTCCGCTTGCCCAGAGTGAGGATGCCAGCTGCATGGCTCCCTGTTCCACGCAGGAGGTTAATGACCTCGCAGGAGCACGTTTGCCGACGGCAACACTTGGGGATGTCGGTTGTGGTAAAGGCCAACGAGCAGAGCAGGATCAGAATCAGACTGACACACAATCTCTGTAAACAAAGAGAAAGTAGTATCAGCATTTAGATGGAAGAAGCCATTTTAAGGTTGTTGTACACTCATGTTATTCAGTATGTTAGCTACCCGTCACAAATGACTGGTTAGCGATTTGGCAGATTGCATTTGTTGCTCAGTTTCTCAGTCCCGTGTTGTTGCTTGACCTGCTGATGGCTCCAAAATGTTGTGTCTTTATTTCAGAATTTCCTGCACTTTGCTTTAGCTGTTTGAACAATTGCATTTCTGATTAGGGTTTTTAAAAAAAGAGCAGCAGGCACCTTCTTAGGCACGTGACATGAACACATGTATTCGTGTATGAATGCAATTTTGAGCTTTGTGTGCATGCGCTGATGAAATAGCAAAACAAACGCAAGCATTTCATTGTTGAGTGAGCGACTTCCCTGATCATTGAATGCTGTTAGATATTTGTTGAGTAGCTATAACCCATGAAGTACTTCAGCTGCATGGTATAGAAGGCGGTATCTGTTAAAATGAATGCATGTGACTAAAAAAGTGTTGCCATAGTCACACCTGTGGCTAATCTGCAATTCCTATTAACCAACACGCTGTTAGCCTTTTATTTGTGTTTTGCGCCCTTAACTTTATGAATGCAAATGCATTGAGTTTTTTTGTTCAAGATGTAAAATTGCTCTTTTCATTAAGGTTAAGTAGAAGTGTTCACCCTATTATAGTGTTCACAGTTATAGCTCCACCTCAATTATAACAGAAGCAGTTGTGGTTGTCATTTGACATTTTCCATGCAATAAGCACATTCATGTTAAATGTGTTTGATAATACTGTGAAAATCCTTGACTCACAACAACTATGTTATTAATAACAGTGGAGATTAAGCCAAGCCAATGAATCTCAGCAGGAACATGACCTCAATATTCATCTCCTGGGGGGAAAAAAAAATATTTAACAAAAAATAAGCAGACAGGAACACAGCCAGGACCAGGAGGGTGAAGAATTGCTGCGTGAAGGCGTAATAATATTTAAACAAGAAAACCAAACAAAATTCATTAGTGCAGACACACCAGGGGGAATGAAGATTGGAGAAATAGTCTGAAAACTGCGTTTACACGCTGGGTGAAGTGCAGAGAGTGAATGATGGCAGGACATTACAAAGAGAGGTGGAACGTTGGCAGCATGCACGCCAAAGGGATGAGGCAGAACGGCAGGCTGGTTGAATTACTTATGTTCATGACAAATTATTCATTATCATATGTTCATAAGCAAACATTTTGAGGGCCTTCATCTTATTCTTTTTTTAACTATTGAAAACCACAACACTCAGGCACTCACACATCCAGTGTAGCAATTCATGGAACTCTGTGTTAACACCAAAATCACTTGCTTGACATACAACAAATGAAATTGCAAGCAATTTACACTCAATCTCACAATTGGTTAGAACACATCCTGGGCACATGCATCATTTTACATATTTAAAATAAAGGGGGGGATTTGAAACAGAATGGCTGTTTAAAGCAATTTAAATGAATCAGTTGAAGATCCTTTGTGATGGCTCACTGTGGAATTATAGAATCTTAAACTGCAGGAGGTGACCATTCAGCCCAGCTTTGAAACTGACATTCAACAAATGGTGCTCCAGCCTCACAAACATTTCCATTTCTAAGCGTTTCATCATTCGCTTTTGAAAGTTCCGAGCACCATTATTATTACTGTTGACATTACACCACATTCATGCCGAGAACAAGTCCATGTAGAGCAGCGATTAAAATGCAAAGAGCTACCCTGAGCAGCCACAAGAGATTATTGCCAATATCTGACGCAGTGGCCTTCTGGACTCAGCTGGGTGACCAGCGATAAATTGCCGATGGCAACCAAAGAGATAGAGAGAGAAGGAATGGGAAAATGGAAGGAAGATTCACGCAGCAACAATCTCCTAGAAAGTGCTTCAGTGTGGCCTCATTCGAGCCCTGATGCAGCTCATCTACCTGTTCCTATCCTCAGGAAGATGATTAGGGACACGGGGAGTGAACACCTACAAAATGAAAAGTACTACCATTCCTGACAAAATAAACCTCACAGTGGAGAGGGGATTCTGACAGAAAACCAAACCAAAGGAATCATGGAAAAATTACAGCACAGAAGGAGACCATTCAGCCCATCTTGTCCATTCCCCCCTCCCCAAATTGTCGGAAAAAATAAATGAAGAAAACAGGTGGGCATACAAGACATTAACCAGCTACTGGAAACACAGATACATTTTAGGTGAATAAAGTCAAATGTCTTCAAAATGAAATATGATTGCAACTCAGGAAATGGACAATAAAATATGTGGGGGGGGGGGGGGGGGGGGGAGAAAAAATTATTGCTTTCAACTTTTCCTTTGACTCCCACGTTGGCCCTTCCCTCATTTTTATGATCAGAACAGAAAGTGCTGGAAAGGCTCAACAAGTCTGGCAGTATCTGTAGAGGGAGAAACAGAATTAATGGTTCAAGTCAAAAATCTCCCTTCCACTCATATCCTACTTTCTCCCCTTTCCCTCTTGGACACCTTTGACTGTTGTTTCAATCCCAACAATCTCCCCAACAACCCGCCCCCAATCCCAACAATCTCCTCAACAACCTCCCCCTCCCTTCCCCACACCATCTGCCCCATCCTTCCCCCTTCATGTAAAAACAAATTGAAATGTTACTTTCACCACTGCGGTTTCCATCCCCGCGAATTCCTTCCAGCAGCGAGCAACAGCCAGCATATTCTTGACATAAGTACTTGAGCCTTTCAGATGAACTGAAGAGGAGCAGGTCTCTTATCCCTTATTTATATTATCTGCCATTGCTAATATCTATCCGCATCTTTTGTCAATGGACAATGACATTATTGAGGCACGCAACACCACATCAGTGATTCAAACTATTTTTCGACCATTGCAGACCCTCATTAGCTGGTAAGCCATTCATTATAAAAAAACAGGGAAAGAAAACTTGCGTAATCTCTGATATTGAAGAATTCCTGCTGTTAATAGGGTGTCAGGCCATTAAGAATAGACTTAGTTTGTTTCAGCCTTTCGCTTGTCTATTCTGCTCATCAAATTAGCCTTTATTTGACTTTACCTGAATAGACTGTGCCTGTAACCTGGCATTAATTAGATTCTGATCCCAAAGGCATCTACTGCGCCTCCTGGAGACAAGACATTTCCAACTTATTGTATTAATATGTTTTTTAAAGCATTACTATTTCTCCAACTTTGCAGACAGGGCCTGTATTATAGTCCCACAAAGACTTTTAATGTCATCTCATTATAGCTATGGTCTACAATTTTTAAAAGCTCCAATTTAATTTGAGTTACTTGTTCCCAGATTCAGTGACACAGGGCACAATCAAACGTCTTCGCCATGCCCAACTCGGTGACATGACGAGACTGTTAAATCTCACGAGATTTTCGACGTTCGGAACGCCTCGTGAAATCTAACGGGATTTCACGTGACGTCGCGATCTGGATCTCACCCTCACTGGGCAAGATCCAGATTAACATATTTAAATGAGCCATTAGGGGTCACAGGTGTCGAGAAACACCCTAAATGAGACTCTGGGCGGGATTCTCCCATTCGGCGGCACAGTGTCCACGCCGTCGGAAACGCCGTCGCGTTTCACAACGGTGTGAACGGGCCACTGGGAGTACCGATTCTGGCCCCTACAGGAGGCCAGCGCGGCGCTGGAGCAGTTCACGCCGCTCCAGCCGCCCATCCCGGCGCGGACTGTGTGCCGTGGGATCTGCGCATGCGCGTGGTGCCAACACACGCATGCGCAGTGGCCTCCCTCAACGTGCCGGCCCCGACGCAACATGGCGCAGGAGTCCAGGGGCTGGCGCGCAAGAAAATAGGCCCGGGGAGCGAGAGGCCGGCCCGCCGATCAGTGGGCCCCGATCGCGGGCCAGGCCCCATTGGAGGCACCCTCCTGGGGTCGGAGCCCCCCTCTCCACAGGCTGCCCCCCAACCCTGCGTGCAGAGTTCCCGCCGGCTGCGACCAGGTGTGGACGGCGTCGGCATGACTCGGCCTTTTTAAGAGCGGCCACTCGGCCCATCCGGATCAGAGAATCGGCGGTCCGGCCGCCGTACAGCAGCCCATGACTGGGGGTGCCGATTCTCCAATCCTGCCCCGGGCTGGGAGAATCCCACCCTCTGTTTCTCCCATTAAAATTTGATATTTGCTCTTCCACATTTGGATTAACCTTCAAGAGATTTTTTCAAACCATTAGCTTTTCAAAAATAATTGCAAAATTGCTCTCTCTTTTTTTTCAGTTCACAGGAGAGGAAGAAGTGTCGAGAGATAGCAAACCGAGACTGGTCTAATTTTGGAGACCAAGGTGGAATTTTGCATTTGTGCAGCTGCTCTGTTGGAGTAGGGGGCATGGGGAAGGGGGAGTAAGGGGCATGGGGAAGGGGGAGTAAGGGGCATGGGGAAGGGTGAGTAAGGGGCATGGGGAAGGGGGAGTAAGGGGCATGGGGAAGGGTGAGTAAGGCGCATGGGGAAGGGGGAGTAAGGGGCATGGGGAAGGGGGAGTAGGGGGCATGGGGAATAAGGAGCATGGGGAAGGGGGAGTAAGGGGTATGGGGAAGGGGGAGTAAGGGGCATGGGGAAGGGTGAGTAAGGCGCATGGGGAAGGGGGAGTAAGGGGCATGGGGAAGGGAGAGTGGAGGCATGGGGAAGGGGGAGTAAGGGGCATGGGGAAGGGGGAGTAGGGGGCATGGGGAAGGGGGCATGGGGAGTAGGGGGCATGGGGAAGGGGGAGTAAGGGGCATGGGGAAGGGGAAGTAGGGGGCATGGGGAAGGGGGAGTAGGGGGCATGGGGAAGGGGAGTAAGGGGCATGGGGAAGGGGGAGTAAGGGGCATGGGGAAGGGGGAGTAAGGGGCATGGGGAAGGGGGAGTATGGAGCATGGGGAAGGGGGAGTAGGGGGCATGGTGAAGGGGGAGTAAGGGGCATGGGGAAGGGGGAGTAAGGGGCATGGGGAAGGGGGAGTAAGGGGCATGGGGAAGGGGGAGTAAGGGGCATGGTGATGGGGGAGTAGGGGGCATGGGGAAGGGGGAGTAGGGAGCATGGGGAAGGGGGAGTAGAGGGCATGGGGAAGGGGGAGTAAGGGGCATGGGGAAGGGGGAGTAGGGGGCATGGGGAAGGGGGAGTAGGGGGCATGGGAAGGGGGAGTAAGGGGCATGGGGAATAAGGAGCATGGGGAAGGGGGAGTAAGGGGTATGGGGGAGGGGGAGTAGGGGGCATGGGGAAGGGGGGAAAATAAATCAATCTGCGTTGTTCATTATTTTTAGACATGATCAGGTACCTTGCTACCTTTCCTCGCCCACACCCTGGCACATCGACACATGCATCAGCTGTAGCTCAATTGGTTGTACTCTCATCACTGACTCACAGGATCCTAGACTCGAATGATACTCAAAAAAAAATTAAGGCTGAACTCCAATGCAGTATGAAGGGAATGCTGCACTACTGGAGGTGCCAACTGTCAGATGCAATGTTAAACCAGTGATCGGTGACCCAGGCCAGTCAGTGGGCCACATGAGCGGCCCTCCATCTCAGGGGCTTCAAGACTGAAATCGGCAATTTTGACTAACCAGGACCCCATAAAGTGGATTAAATATATTTAAGGCAAGCCAAATATTTCATAACGAGTTATAGAAAATGCTCAATCGTTTATATTTTAACAAAGAATTATCAACTTCAATGGGCAAAAACAAAATATATAGTTACACTTTGGAAGCAGAGGGCGCACGGCTTTCACAGTCAATGCCGTGAGCAATCGGCACACACTTCACTTGCCCTTGTTTATGTGCGTATCACTTCAGTCATATTGGTAGGAAAAAAACGAAGTGGATGGAAATCAGCAGAATGTGGCGACCCTGCCAGTATGCAACGCCAACCAAATATCTCTGTGTGTGGTCCTCAAGTCTCAGGTTGCCCACCACTGTGTTTGGCCAAAATCTTGAGTGAATGTGCGATGCCCGTGGCATTATCTCAGCCGGTCACCCAACATGCCTATATAGAACAGACAGTGCAGAAGGAGGCCATTTGGCCCGTCGAGTCTGCACTGACCCACTTAAGCCCTCACATCCACCCTATCCCCGTAACCCAATGACCCCTCCTAACCTTTTTTGGACACTAAGGGCAATCCACGGCCGATCCACCTAACCTGCACATCTTTGGACTGTGGGAGGAAACCGGAGCAACCGGAGGAAACCCACGCACACAAGGGGTGAACGTGCAGACTCCGCACAGACAGTGACCCAGCGGGGAATCAAATCTGGGACCCGGGCGCTGTGAATCAACTGTGCTAACCACTGCGCTACCATGTTGCCCATTGTTTCAAAGAAGAGCAGGGGAGTTCTCCCTGGCAGTCTTACCAATATTTACTCCTCAGCCAGCATCACAAAAACAGATTATCTGGTCATTATCACAGTGGTGCTTAGAACATAGAACATAGAACAGTACAGCACAGAACAGGCCCTTCATGTTGTGCCGAGCCATGATCACCCTACTCAAACCCACATATCCACCCTATACCCGTAACCCAACAACCCCCCCCCCCCCCCAACCTTACATTTATTAGGACACTACGGGCAATTTAGAATGGCCAATCCACCTAACCCGCACATCTTTGGACTGTGGGAGGAAACCGGAGCACCCGGAGGAAACCCACGCACACAGGGGGAGGACGTGCAGACTCCACACAGACAGTGACCCAGCCGGGAATCGAACCTGGGACCCTGGAGCTGTGAAGCATTTATGCTAACCACCATGCTACCCTGCTTCCCCACAGCTTGTGGGGGGTTTGCTGAACATGCCCAAGTTGGTTGCTTGTGTGCCCAAAGTTGGTTCATTACAGTTTCCAACATTTGTTTTGACCAGTGCTGTTTTAATGTTATGGATGATTGGACTCACTCCTTTCCCTTTACTGAATTTGAGAGCTTTACCTTTGTTTGATGCTTGAGCAAAGTGACAAAGTGACTGCGGAATGGATTGTGTTTGGAAGCAGAAATACGCGGAGCTCTCGCCTGGCAGCAGGAATGTGACTCAAAGCCAGGTAATTTGGCAGAGCCTTGTTGCTTGTAAACCAAACTCTGCAATGACTTGTATCAGGTTACTGGCACAATACAACAGCAGCACATTGTATTCGCAGCAGAGCCAGCAAGGAAGAGACTGGAGAGGCATAAATATTGCATGATGTTTTCTGATCAGCCAAAGGAAAATGCCGGAGCAAACCCGCTAGGCAGGAGAAAACAGTGTTGAAAAGCATATATTCTCACAACACAGGAGGTGGTTATTCAGCCCATCTAGCTCTTTGCAAAAGACAACGGGTCTGCGGTTTTTAAATGGGCCTTACTGGGCTGCGGCGAGCTGCTTTTCAGGCGCAGCGTGGCCATTGAATGGCAGATGTCCATAAACACACCAGAATTAGTTGATCCCTGAACAAACGGAATTGAAGCATTTTTCAAAAATTTCTTTTTTTTAAAAAAAACTCATTTCGACCATAATAATTTCGGAGAAGATTCAAGATCATGAATTTTGTGAAATTGCACAAGACGTAAAACATTAGTTTCCATTGTCTCACTGAAGGAGTGCTGCATGGCCAGAGGTAGCATTGATTGCATTCCATTTTGAACACAGCCAGTTTATACTGCCTTTCGGGCTCGACAGCGACACTTTCCGACCCCCAGGTGATCCTCGTGGATTTGGCCGAGGAACAACTCTCGCATGCTCTGTGGGATCATAATTCTGTCCAGTTTCATTAGTATGCCGTCTACCACCGCTAAATCGTCCTTTACATTATAAAACTGGGGGCACTGCCCCTTTTGCCAACCACCCGTGAGATGTCGCATGACCCACTGGAGTACAGGATCCCTGGCCGTCTCCTGACGAATTTGCATGACCCTTTCATCAGTGGCCGGAAAGTTGGAGGCACAGAATTGCACCTGCGCGTCTATTTGACAGACAAAGTCAGTCTGCTCACACGGTGTGGTGATAGATCTAGAGAGTGCATCGGCCACAATGAGCTCTTTGCCTGGGGTGTACACCAGGTCGAAGTCGTAGCGGCGGAGTTTGAGGACGATACGTTGTAGCCGTGGCGTCATGTCATTGAGGTCTTTTTGGATGATGTGAACCAATGGCCTGTGGTCCGTCTCGACCGTGAATTTGGGGAGGCCATATACATAATCATGGAACTTGTCGATCCCCATGAGGCGGCTCAGGCATTCTTTTTCAATCTGAGCGTATCGTTGCTCAGTAGGTGTCATGGCTCTAGAGGCATATGCGAATGGGGTCCAGGAGGAGTCATCGTCCCACTGGAGGAGCACTGCCCCAATGTCAGCCTGGCTCCCATCGGTGGATGTTTCCGTCTCCTTGGCGAGGTTGAAAAACGCCAGCACTGGGGCCTTGGTGAGTTTCGCCCTGAGCTCATGCCACTCTTGCTCATGAACGGATAGCCACTGGAAGTCCGTAGTTTTTTTAACGAGATGGTGGAGAGCTGTGGTGTGTGATGCAAGGTTGGGGATAAACTTCCCAAGGAAGTTGACCATCCCTAGGAAGCGGAGGACCGCCTTCATTGCGTTGATCGCCGACACCATGTCTGCATCTGGCTGCACGCCGAACTGCGAAATGTGGTCGCCAAGGAACTTGATTTCTGATTGACCGACCGAGCATTTGGCTCTGTTGCATGTAGGCCATGCTCGTGGATTCTGTGGAACACCCGCTTGAGGCGATCGGTGTGCTCCTGAGGAGTTGTGGACCAGCTAATGAAATGAAAATGAAGTGAAATGAAAAATCGCTTATTGTCACGAGTAGGCTTCAATGAAGTTACTGTGAAAAGCCCCTAATCGCCACATTCAGGTGTCAGTTCGGGGAGGCTGGTACAGGAATTGAACCGTGCTGCTGGCCTTCCTTGGTCTGCTTTAAAAGCCAGCGATTTAGTGTGCCAAACCAGCCCCTGATATCATTGACCAGGGCCGGCCCAAGGCACCGGCAACTCGGGCAGTCTCCCGGGGCGCCATGTGCTAGGGGGCGCCAGAGACTCGGGTCCCGTGCATGCACAGTTGGGCCTGTGCCAACCAGCGCATGCGCGGTGGCCGCCCCCCCCTCCGCCCCACCCCCGCCTCGGGTTCGGCCCCCCCCCCCCCCCTGGTCTCTCAGCATCCCCACCTCCAACTCCCCCGCAGTTTGATGTTCCTCCTGCTCAGCCCGATCTTGGACGTCCAATCTCAACTCCAGCCGCTTTTATTGGGTCCAAGAAGTCCCGTTTTTGCTTCGCAAAGCCTTCCTTTTTGTTTAAAATAAAAAATTTAGAGTACCCAATTCGTTTTTTCCAATTAAGGGACAATTTAGCGTGGCCAATCCACCTGACCTGCACATCTTTGGGTTGGGGGGGGGGGGGGGGGGGGGCGAAACCCACGCAAACTCGGGGAGAATGTGCAAACTCCACACGGACAGTGACCGAGAGCCGGGATCGAACCTGGGACCTCAGCGCCGTGAGACTGCAGTGCTAACCACTGCGCCACCGTGCTGCCCGCGCATAGCCTTCCTGAATAACTTGCATCAGCTGCTCCGTTGACTGCTGGGTTGACAAACCAGAGGTCCGGTTCTCCGCCATGCTGTCTCCTGCTGCAGCTTCAGCCCAAGCCTTCTCTGTCTTTCTGTTTCTGCCTTTACGAGCACTTCTAGTCCTCCTCTCCATGCACCGATGTGGGAATTCAGTACACAATTGCCTCTGTTATCAGTTTTACAATTCAAGTTCGGTAGAAAATCAGGGGAAAAGGTCCAAAAGTCCGACCAGAGCGGGAGCCACCAAATATGCAACGTACTCCTTCACAGCCACGGCCGGAAGTCTTGTTTGACATTGATGACTGCCTACAAATTGGCTGCCATGTTTTTCCACTTTTGAAAATTCATGAAAAAGCATTTTCGAACATTCTGCCTGGATAAAAAAAGTAGTATTGAGGTATTGGTGCTTACAGCTTCAGGAGAATTGAGCATGGAAGAAATATTAACAGTTAAAAACAAAGCAGTGAAACTGTAAATGCTGCCCTAATACAAACAGGCAGTCTGACAAATGAAATGAAGTTATTTTCATCTGTTGAGCATCTACCATTGCGTAAGCTATAATATATCTATAGTTTGTTATATAGCACCCTCTGCTGGATCTAAGTATATAGATATACACACACTCTCCATCAATCAATACAGAGAAGTATTTCACCAAATTCAGATGTATCCAGATTGCCATAACATTTATTAAACTAATGGAAATTATTACTAGCTGAATCTGCCAACAGTCACTATTCAGGACAGCCACAATTGGGAGGACAGAACATTTTTGCATTTAGTAGTTGTTGAATATGAATTCTAGGCCCTTGCTTTAAAAAAAATAATTTAGCAATTACTGATCTATAGAAAAAAAAACAATACTTCCAAGCTCGGCACTGATGATGCTACTGTTGTTTCAATTCATTCATTCATGAGATATGGGGGAGGGGGGAGGGAAGAGAACGTTTACTGGCAAGGCAATCCTTAATTGCCCGTTAATTTCAGAGCACAGTTAAGAGTTGACCACATTTCCTCCCTAAAAAGCCTTAGTGAGCCAGATGTTTTTTTTAAAAACAATAATTGACGTTAGTTATCCTGGCCACCATTATTTATTTTTAAAAAATTTTTTTTTTATAAATTTAGATTACCCAACTATTTTTTCCAATTAAGGGGCAATTTAACGTGGCCAATCCACCTTCTCTGCACATTTTTGGGTTGTGGGGGTGAAACCCACGCAGACACGGGGAGAATGTGCAAACTCCACACAGACAGTGACCCAGAGCCGGGATCGAACCTGGGACCTCAGCGCCGTGAGGCGGTTGTGCTAACCACTAGGCCACCATGCTGCCCTCTGGCCACCATTATTATTAATGACTGGCTTTATTCTCCGGATTTATTAAGTGAAGTTAAATTCTACCAGCTGCTGTGGTGGTGGAATTTGAACCCATTCCCTCACAGTATTAACCAGGGCCTTCAGATCAGTCCAGTAACATTACCACTGCACCGCCATCTCCCCCCCCCCCCCCCCACCTCCCCTCTTCCATAAGTTGCAGGGGCCTGTAAGTGCCGATATTCATGGTATGCCACAACACAACTACAATTACCTATTAGGAAGCATAGTCTGTTCCAGCACGAGAGAGTGAGTGAGCTTTCCCCACAGTGAGGGAAATGCAGAATCCAGTGCTGCCCTTATCCCAGGCCAGTGGTGTGTTTTGTAGCAGAGAGCAGAGGAACATAATAAAAGCAAGGAAACCTTCTACTGGTACTGGCAAAGACACATGTGTTACACGCATCTCCTTCTGTTATATCTTTAGCTTCCAACTTTGCAGAACAAATCTACCATAATGGTAATAGCTAATGCCAAATATAATTATAGGACTAAAGTCTACAGTCTTTCAAGGAAATGGTGAGTAGAGTAGCTTGAAACCAAAACATGTGTAATCAACTTTACTTACAAGTAATATTTGACAAGGATATTAGATATATAATAAACAGACAAGCATATCGCTTTTCAAATAGAACTCAGCCGAGTAAGTACTTCCTTTGGTAAACATTTCCAGGCCTTACTCTGTAGTACCATTTGCTCTAAAGCCTGGACAAAACATCAGAAATTCAAGTAAATCTTAAAAGGTTTTCCAGCATTTCCTTTGAAGGCAAGGCTGTCAATCAATTCAACATTACAGTTTTAATATTTGACAACAGAACAGCTGACCTTGCTACAAACTTTCATCATAATGTCATGAAGGTTCCATGGAATGCAAATGCGAAGGTATACACAGACTGTGTGGAATGTTAGCTTGCTCAAGTCAAACCTTCTGATAACCAAACTCACAAAACAAAACAGTCAAAGGAGTACACACCTAGGTCACAGGGTTAAGTATTGTGGCTTGACCATTTTATGATTTAACAAATTCCATCATAGTTGCAGGTTACCACTTTAGCTGATTTTCTCTACACTTTTCAAAATTAATTTTGCAGATTACATTTTGTTCCCCCCCCCCCCCCCCTGCTGTTCTCCATAAATAAACATAACGTTGGAGAACGGCATACTTCAGAATTGACACATAATCCTAAGTGTTCTAAAAAGGGAGACATGAACACATTTTTATTTTTAATTTAGAGTGCCCAATTCATTTTTTTCCAATTAAGGGGCAATTTTAGCATGGCCAATCCACCTAGCCTGCACATTTTGGGTTGTGGGGGCGAAACCCACGCAAACACGGGGAGAATGTGCAAACTCCACACGGACAGTGACCCAGAGCCGGGATTGAACCTGGGACCTCGGCGCCGTGAGACAGCAGTGCTAACCACTGCGGCACCGTGCTGCCGACATGAACACATTTAGCATCTCCAACATCCCTGCTTGTCCCATTTTATGCTTGAAAATTGCTAAGAAGCAGTTTGAGAATATTTGTATTGAGTTTTCCTCACGTGTGACATAGAATGATTAGTTGTTGCAATGTAAATCGCAGGTTACTAATCTGAATTTTAAACGTAAAGTCATTATTTAAACTGCATGAGAGATTACATGTATTAAAATAATGTATGCATTTGTAAAAGTTAGCCGAATTCTTTTGATGCTGCTCATATCAAAATCAGACAACATTGTACATTGCTGCAGGATTATTCTGCTGCTAAATGTTTGCAACTAAAATGAACCTTGGAAGGCTGCAAAAGATGAAATTCTGCATTCATCAAATCACAAAATACATTTCTCAGAAAATACTCAGATCAATTTGAGATCACTGATACATCTCTCAAGTTACTAAAAAGGTACTCTCTCTGCTCCAGTCAGTTGGAGGTTGATTGAATGAAATGGTTCCCAAAACCATTTCAAAGTCAGACTGGCTTTTCTTGCACTTTCAAGTATGATATCTGCATTTATGACAGGCAGCCGTTTATTATATACAGCATTTGTCTCCAATCAAATCAACAGTATGTTAACCTTACACCTGCACACTTCCGGTCTACAAAACCTTACTCCCTCTTCCCCTCTGTTATTTTTACATCCACATTTCATAACAGAAATTGCCAATTTAAGCGAGCCACATTGTAATTACACCTCATCACCACCACAGACATTGTAGCGCTCCAGCTCCAGTCTCTACTGCAGAATATGCTCCAACTCCATTTGTTTCTTAAGCTGCAGTACATAACATAAATATCAAAATTAATGAACTTCTGGTGAGGAATCTTGCAACTACATGCCTTTGTTCAATTATCCCCAACCGCTGAGACTACATCTCATTTCATTTCCCATGGGTGATGATCCCACTTATTTCGAGAAAGGTCATCAAGTAATAGTTGGTTACTCCCCCAAAAAAGATCAAACACAGTCTATCTCCTAACTCTGCACGCGTACAGTGCAGGCTTACTATGGTCTTAATGTACGGGAATACTTCAAAAGGCCCAATAGAAAAAAATACTGATGTTACAAAGAATTTCAACCTTGAGACTTTATTAAAGAGTGAAACATTCACATTTCTGTTCTACTTACCCAGATGAAATAACGGAGCAACAGCTGCTGAACCTGCCCACCAATTCAGGAGAGAAGCGATCAATACTTGCTGCTGGGCACCCAACCAATAGAATTGTTAAAAAGGATTACGCACACACACAGGGACTCACTTTGCACACTTGACTACTCTGAAATACAAGGGTAGGTTGTGTGAATTTTCTATTAACAGAGCTAATGAGATCATTACCATTTTAATAGCCTTTTTAAGGAGTTTTGTATACTTTGTACAATCCAGCCATACTGGGTTGTCCTTCCTCTCTCCCACCCTCTTAGGTTAATTTAATCAGAAAAATCATGTTGAACTAAGAGCTAATTACATTTAACTGGGTCCAATTACTCAGATACAGCTGCATTTATAATTGGAGCATTTCTGTACTCTTAAACACCGTCTGAAATAATTAATAATCAGATGACTGATTTCAGTTCTTGGAAGCGAGAGGGAAAAAGTTATTGTGTGGCAAGTTTTGAATTGATCAAACAGAGCCAAATAACAGTTTACCAGAACTGGTTTGTCTCGAAAACCCATCCCCCCCCCCTCCCCCCCGTAATATTTAATCTGTCCCTCACCAAACAAAAGTCGCATAATTTAGTTCTCATTCAGCCTTGGTGGGCAAAATGCCAATTAAGAATCAATTAAGGCATGTAACTGCAAGATTCCTCATCTGAAGTTCATGAAGAATCAAGCCTTCATTTGTTGATAGGAGTCTGTGGGGATCACTTTCCTCAACACAGAACCAAAGATAAATAGTGCATCATGTTTTTCCCAATTGTATTTTTCCTTGTTTCAATATCACAAGTAAACAAATGTAATAATAGAACCTGGCTGTGCACAGGGAGCATTGCAACATGCGAGGTGAATAAGCGTAAGGACTTGTGGCACAGACCCTTTCTCTGGGCCTGTTAACTCTGGGTTCCAGTTCCAATTCAGGGCTTGGTGACAACGGAAGGGGTGCTCATAACTTGGCCAAACAGGTTGATTATCAGCCCGTAAATCCTTCCTATAAACCTGGCGGCAGGAACTAAAAGTGAGAGAGTATCTGGCTCAGCCTTACTGCTGTATTTTGCCAAGCATAATCAGGGGTCAAAGCAATGGAAGCAACACCCTCTTGAGGCATTGTACCTGAAGGAGGAGGTGGTGAATAGGTTGATCTACTTTAGACGATTCTTTAGGAATGGGCCTTTAGCTGGGAGCATTAAGTTAATAAAGCAAAGCAGGCAATAAGCTAAAAAACCAACAGTGGTCTGTACAAGGTTGCGTCTCTTGCTAGGAATGAAAAACATGCATGAGGAGGACTCTTGAGAAGCAAAGCAAATGGGCCCCTCTCAGAGTGTGTACTCCTGTTTCAGAACTTGGTTTATTGCCAAAATGCAGCTACTCTGACAAAAGGAGCCAGATGGCCAGGAAAAACAAATGGCTTAAGAAGCCATCAGATTTTTTATAATAATAATCTTTATTGTCACAAGTAGGCTTACATTAACATTGCAATGAAGTTACTGTGAAAAGACCCTAATCACCGCATTTTGGCGCCTGTTCGGGCACACAGAAGGAGAATTCAGAATGTCCAATTCACCGAACAGCACGTCCTTCGGGACTTGTGGGAGAAAATCGGAGCACCCGGAGGCAACCCACACAGACACAGGGAGAACATGCAGACTCTGCGCAGACAATGACCCAAGCGGGGAATCGACCCTGGGACCCTGGCGCTATGAAGCAACAGTGGTAACCATTGTGCTACCGTGCCGCCCATTGACATCCATGTACGTATTATCTGTATGATTGATTAATGAGATTTTATTCATGTCAATTACTGTTTGGGGCAATGGTGTGTCATCGAGATGTAATAATGGTTCCTTGTGTATGAATGTGATTTCACATTTGCCTGGTCAGAATGAATATATATATATGCTGGGATGATGGTGCACTCTGAAAAACTACAGGCCTTTTATGGAAAAGAACAGTTTTGTGTGTGTGTGCTATTACTTTGATATGCTTTGCCCAGTTCCTGAAGTGGTAACAGAGGCAACAATGGGAAGATACAGGTTCAGTGTCCTGTTCAACCCACTTTCCTGTGAGCCATACTGTGCATTGGGATACTTGCCTGAGAGTGAGAATGAAATGTAACATGTATCCTGGCTCCTGATGTTGTGTAGTAATGGCAATAAACTTGGAGCTGCTGTCTGCCCACCATCCCAGTGATAAAAGCTGTGTGACTCACCAATCATTGTTGAGCTAACAGCAGCTGAAACTGTACACACATTTGCCACAAAGAAAACAGGCTTTATTCAGCTGCTCTAGGACAGGTAATGGCCTGTAGTTTGCTGTCAGTAGTGAATGTTGTTTGCTGCTAATCTAAAGAAAAACAGCTTCCCATAAGATTTTAGCATGGTCTCGCCTGTCATTTCCTTTATTCTAATATAACTTTGAGTTTTTGCACAATCTCTGATGTCTAGCAACTGTGCAGGCATTAGGGAGGCCACTCAGATTGTAGAAAACAGCAAAACAGGAAGTAAAGACAGGTTTTATAATTCATATTTTAATAATTTCACAGAAAACAAAACAAAGCTTAGGATTGAGGTGGCATTGAAATATCACACATAAATTTACATTTTTATTTTACAAAATAATGTAATTTTTAAATTCTTAAGGAATGAGACTGTACACTTGTAAAAGAAAAAGTTTTCACGGTGCGAGAAGTTGTTCAATAGTAATCATAACGTAGCCGATTGCTAAAAACTCAGTTACTCCTCAATTAACAAGTTTAAACTTTTCAATGGCATTTACACCAAGGTTGGCACGCAAACTGCTGAAGATCACATCATTTGCTGATATTATCTTGAAGGTATCTGCAAAGAAGCGACATGGTTGTCATGATACGCGACACACACATAATGGTATACAGACACGCAGCTAATGGACACAGAGAACATGACATGACCAATAAGCAGGCAGGACACTCAGGGGTGGGATCTAACTATAAAAGACACGAGGCACTGACACTCCGACTCTTTCCACTGATGAACATCTAGAGAGTCAGTCAAGGGTGTTGTTACAATCTCACACCCCCACCACATGGCTAAGAGCTAGTCTGGTTCAGTCAGACAGAGTAACCACATTTAAGTTAGCAAAGAGTCGAACTCACAGAGAATTGTGCTAACTGTGCTATTAGTTCAATAAACCTGATTGAACTAACTTCAAGGTCTGGAGTATCTTTTTGATCTATGCTGCATCCAGTTGCAGCCAGTGTTTTACCAGTGTACCTAACATGACATGATACCAGGTGACTACTAATTTAAGGTGGCTTACCTCAGTCCATTCCGTGACGACCAGCAAATGTATCCCGAACCATGGAGAAGATTCAGGCTCCTCACCAGCTCAGGACCTCCAGCAATCTCAGTGCCAACTGGCAGACATTCAAGCAAAAGTTTTTGCTGTACATCGCAGCCTCAGACCTCGAGGGTGCGTCTGATGCAAGAAAGATCGTGCTTCTCCTCTCAACAGCGGGTGATCAAACCATCGAACTCTTCAACTCATTTAACTTCACCGAAGGCCAGGACAACACACAGTTTCAGACCATCCTGGCCAAGTTCGATAGTCACTGTGAAGTGGACACCAATGAAATCTTCGAGCGCTACATATTCAAACAACGTCTTCAAGGTAAAGATGAATCTTTCAATGCCTTCTTAACTAGCCTCCGCCTTCTAGCGCTGTCCTGCAACTGATGATATTGCTGACTCCATGATCAGAGGCCAAATAGTGTTTGGAGTTCACTCTGATCCTCTGAGAGAGCAGCTCTTAAAAATCAAGCATATGACTCTGCCAGTGTCGATTGAAACATGTACAGTGCAGGAGCATGCAAAAAATAGGTATTCCTAATACAAATCGGCTGAAAATGAGAAACTTGCCCCCCACGAGGCAGTGAGTGTGCAGGCCATCTCCCAGATGCAGCGCCTCAGCATTGAAGACAGCGGCCATTTTGCGAGCTTTTCCCGGACCCCCACGCATGCGCGATGCGAATGGGATAACGAAGCAGCTGACACCCACACTGCGCAGGTGCAGACGTCTGCCGACCGCACTGCGCATGTGTGACGACGTACACCGCGTCTCGAAGCCAACATCATGACATGCCCGAACTGGCAAAGCCCACTTAAAGGGACACTGCCCTGCAAGAGGCAGGCAGTGTTTAAACTGCGGAAAGCCTGGACACTATGCCGCCTTGTGCAGGTCTGCACCACCAGTTAGAGGCCAGCGCTCCCAATTCCGACGACACGCGTCCAGAATATGCAGCGGCGATTACAGGATTCTGATCCTGGCAGTACAACGGATCCAGAGGACGAGTTCCTGGAGTCAGCCTACCGAGTGGGCATCATTACCACACGTGAACATGCCACACCTAACTCATCTCGCATTCAGTCCATCCTCGCTGTGGATTCGGAGGACGAATGGCTGCGGTGATGCAGGTCAGCCGCTGCTCCATCCAGTTCAAACTGGACACAGGTGCTTCTGCCAACCTCCTCTCACAGGCAGACTTCAAACGCATCAAGAAGCCCCCCATGTCCTTCCAGCAGCCTGCCTGCTCCTGGACTATAACGGTAATGCCATCACGGCACTGGGGTCCTACCATCTACTCGTCTCCAACCGGAATACCCATGCACGGCTAAGGTTTGAAATTGTCAAGTCGGACAGGGCATCCCTACTGGGCATGCATGCCTGCAAAAAGCTAAACCTGGTGCAGCGGGTTTATTCAACAACATCCTCCAACGTGGATCTTCAAGCTGGCATTGACGACATCCTCGCTCAGTATCCAGATGTGTTTGACGGGATGGGCACTTTGCCATATCGGTACAAGATCCTACTGCGACCTGATGCCAGCCCAGTGGGCCACGCACCACGCCGGGTCTCGGCTCCGCTGAAGGAGCGCCTGAAGGAACAGCTCAAGGAGCTGCAGCAGCAGGGAATCATTTCCAGGGTAACCGAACCGTCTGACTGGTTCAGCTCAATGGTGGTGGTTAAAAAACCCTCTGGAGACCTGCGCATCTGCATTGATCCCAAAGATCTCAACCAGAATATAATGCGTGAACACTACCGCATCCTGAAGCAGGAGGAACTCACCAATGAGATGGCACATGCACGGTTTTTCACCAAGTTAGATGCGTCACATGGATTCTGGCAAATCCAGCTGGATGAGTCCAGCAGAAGGCTCTGCACCTTCAACACACCGTTTGGCAGGTGCTGCTATAACCGTATGCCGTTCGGCATTGTCTCGCATCGGAGATATTTCATTGCATCATGGAGCAGATGATGGGAGGCATCGAAGGGGTTCGTGTGTACTTGGACGACGTCATCATATGGTCCACGACCCCTGAGGAGCATGTTTCCCATCTCCAGCAGGTATTCCGCTGTGTCCACGCCAATGGCCTGAAGCTGAACAGGGCCAAATGTTGCTTTGGCATGTCGACACTCAAGTTCCTAGGAGACCAGATCTCTCAGCCGGGCGTGTGCCCCGACACAGACAAGGTCAAGGCCATCGCAGCCAGCAAGGTCCCGGAAGACAAGAAGGCGGTATTGCGCTTCCTGGGCATGGTCAATTTTCTGGGCAGGTTCATCCCAAACATGGCCTCACACACCACGGCACTACGAAACCGAGTGAAGAAGTCCACTGCCTTTGAGTGGAAGGCGGCCCATCAGGCAGAGTGGTTGGAGCTGAAAGCCAAGCTCACCACTGCACCCGTATTAGCATTTTTCGACCCAGACAGGGAAACGGAAATCTCAACAGATACGAGCCAGGATGGCATCGGTGCGATCCTGCTGCAACACGATGACACTTCATCCTACGCATCAAGGGAAATGACGCCCATGGTCCACAGTATCCACAAGAACCTGAATGATATGACGCCTCAGTTGCAGTGCATCCTCCTCAAACTCAGAAGGTACGACTTTGACCTGGTCTACACGCCTGGCAAGGAACTCATCATTGCCGATACACTATCCCGCTCCATCACTGTGCCTAGTGAACCACTGAACGTCATCCGGCAAATTGAGTCACAGGTTGAGTCACAGGTGCAGCTGTTTGTTAGCACCCTCCCGGCATCTGATGAGAAGATGATTCATATCTGTGGAGACAGCCAAGGACTCTCTCTTGCAGCGTGTTATGCAACACCTAGCCAATGGCTGGTAAAAGGGCAGTGCCCTCCATTTTTCAATGTAATGGACAACCTGACGGTGGTTGATGGTAACCCCCTCAAACTGGACCGGATTGTATTTCCACACAGTCTCCAGAGCTTGGTGCTCCGTCAAATCCATGAGGGCCACCTGGGTTTGGAAAAGTGCAGACGCAGAGCCGGGAAGGCTGTCTACTGGCCCAGGATCAGTCAGGACACCGCGAACATTGTCCTTAACTGTGCGACCTATCAACGCTTCCAGCCAGCGCATATTAAGGAGACACTTCAGCAGCATGAAATCGAAACCTCTCCGTGGTCCAAGGTTGGCATCGACCTCTTTCATGCAAATGGGTCATTACTACGTGAAAATCATTGATTACTTTTCCAATTACCCTGAAGTCGTGAAGCTCTCAGACCTCACCTCTCGGACCGTCATCAAGGCCTGTAAGGAGACGTTCTCCAGGCATGGTATCCCACTCACTGTCATGAGTGACAATGGCCCGTGGTTCAGCAGCCATGAATGATCTCGGTTTGCCCAGTAGTATCAGTTCCAGCCCACACTATCCGCAGTCAAACGGAAAAGTTGAGAAAGGGGTGCACATAGTGAAGCAGCTCATCTGCAAGGCCATGAATTCTGCGTCTGACATTGCGCTGCTTGCATACAGGGTGACTCCACTGTCCACTGGCATGTCGCCGGCTCAACTGATGAACAAGGACCTGCGAACGACACTTCCAGCCATACACGTGCCCAACTTGGATCACCTCCCTGTGCTGCAGAAGGTGCAGCAACTCTGAGACCAGCACAAACAGGGCTATGATTCTCATGCCACCAATTTGTCTGTGTTATCCCCGTCAGACACTGATCGGGTCAAGATCCCTGATGGAGGCTGGTCA
Source organism: Scyliorhinus canicula (assembly GCF_902713615.1). NCBI lineage: Eukaryota > Metazoa > Chordata > Chondrichthyes > Carcharhiniformes > Scyliorhinidae > Scyliorhinus > Scyliorhinus canicula. The sequence continues at coordinate 17,102,923 of NC_052164.1, forward strand.
GCTCCAGCTGTCATTGTTCGACAGGCTGTCCCCCGTTCGTATGTTGTGCGCCTGGTTCTGTTGTTCGACGAAACAGACGGGCACTGTGCAGAGTTGCCTGCCCGCAACCACATTCTTCTCCATTTCCTTCTGTTGCTTTGCCACCTCCTGATACCTCGACTCATGAGGCCACCAGTCAGGCTTCAATCCCACTCATCAAGGTGCTGTCCTCCCCACCACCACCACCACCTCTCCCCGCGGGGGTCGACCAGGATCAGACGCAAGCCACGGAGACTGGACTTATGAACATTTGTTCTGTTTGCTATGTTCTGTGTTCTCGCATTAGACAGCTGTTTTCACATGTACATATGTTCACATCCACTGTATGTAATATGTTAATATTGGCCTATTCTTGTAAATACGTTCACATATGTCATCCAAACATTAAAAAAAAAGGGGAGATGTCATGATATGCCGACACACATAATGATATACAGACAAGCAGCTAATGGACACAGAGAACAGGACATGACCAATAAACAGGCAGCACACCCAGGGGTGGGATCTGACTATAAAAGACACGAGGCACTCACACTCCACCTCTTTCCACTGATGAACATCTAGAGAGTCAGTCAAGGGTGTTGTTACAATCTCACACCCCCACCACGTGGCTAAGAGCTAATCTGGTTCAGTCAGACAGAGTAACCACACTTAAGTTAGCAGAGAGTCGAACTCACAGAGAACTGTGCTAACTGTGCTATTAGTTCAATAAACCTGATTGAACTAACTTCAAGGTCTGGAGTATCTTTTTGATCTATGCTGCATCCAGTTGCAACCAGTGTTATACCAGTGTATCTAACACAACAATGGTATCCTGTTAGGGGTGGGGTTTCATTGCAAACAAATTTCAGACCATTAAAAATGTCTGCTATTATTTACCTAAAAGGATACAAATAAGTAGAAAAGTTGACACCATCCCCCAATCTTGAAAGGTGACTTGCAAGACAACAGCCATAAATATATCCAATATGGAACACATTGCAATTTTCTTTTGCAGTCATGTTCAAAGACTTAATCAATATCCTATTCCTTTAGGCTGATCCATGTTTAATGCTCAACTATTCTTAAGCGTCATCCATATCCCCATGAATGCCTTCGGGAATTGAAATATGATGAGTGCTGTGTCATTGAGCACAGAGTATGTTTGCGCAATCATGTTTTGTTGATTCTTTTTCTGTTAGAACCTCATGGCTTCTTTTCCTATTCATCATTGCTGTATAAATAGTGCAGCTTGAAATTCTATGCACAAACATCAGCAGTAGGGATGGCAGAGGTGAAGCAAATTAGCTTCTGAATCCCAATGGATCCGTACACATCTTCCAAAATATTTGTGTAAAAACACACTCGACTTGACAGATGATGATTTTGGATAGGCAGAAGTAGTTTAATTAATTTTCAAAACCGAATTTAATTCCAGCTCGTACTCTGAGCAGTAATTCTTTTTTCTGTACTCCATTGGAGAGAATCCATCCAATTTTCCTCATTCTTGGGCTGGAGGTGCTGGTGTCCCTGATATTCGAATGAGGTGATACTTCTAACGAGGTTATACCTGGGATCTCTGGAAGACAAACGCTGGATGTACATGTCATCATGGTCAGAAGGGGCTGGTTTAGCTCACTCAGCTAAATCGCTGGCTTTGAAAGCAGACCAAGCAGGCCAGCAGCACGGTTCGATTCCCGTACCAGCCTCCCCGGACAGGCGCCGGAATGTGGCGACTAGGGGCTTTTCACAGTAACTTCATTGAAGCCTACTCGTGACAATAAGCCATTTTCATTTTCATTTCAAGTATAAACATTAATAGCTCAATGGTTTAGGAAGTCGCACATCGCTTTGACACGTTGTCCAAATCGCAAGGTTCCTGCAACCAAATCGCCTCACCCAATGAGCAAACATTTCAAATGTTTCTCTGATTTCTAGGTCTTTGTGGCTTTGAGATTGGTACTTTGATTAGTTTAGTTGATTCTAAGCGACTGTTTACATGGTGTTCATAGAATCATAGAATCAACAGTGCAGAAGGAGGCCATTCGATCCATCGTGTCTGCAGCGGCCTTGGAAAGAGCGCTCTATTTAAGCCCACACCTCCACTGTATCCCTGTAACCCAGTAACCCCACCTAACCTTTTCTTGGACAGTAAGGGCAATTTAGCATGGCCAATCCACTTAATCTGCACATCTTTGGACTATGGGAGGAAACCGGAGCACCCGAAGGAATCCCACGTAGACATGGGGAGAATGTGCAGACTCCGCACAGACTGACCCAAGCTAGGAATCAAACCTGGGACCCTGGAGCTGTGAAGCAACATTGCTAACAACTGTGCTACCGTGCCATCCTTTTACAAGCAGGTCGTTTGGCCTAATGAGTCTGTATCGACCCTCTGAAAGAGCACCCTACCCAGGCCCACTCTCACCCTATCCCTGCAACCTAACCTACACATCATTGAATACTAAGGGACAATTTAGCATGGCCAATCCATCTAACCTGTACATCTTTGGACTGTGGGAGGAAACCGGAGCACCCGGAGTTAACCCACGCAGACATGGGGAGAACATACAAATTCCACACAGACAGCCACCCAAGGCCGGAATTGACACCGGGTCCCTGGTGCTCTAAGGCAGCAGTGCTAACACTGTGCCACAGTGCCGCTGTTGTTGTGATTGATAGAATGTGGACTCAAACACAAGATACAGCTTTGTAAAATTGTAAGTCAGTATCTACTGTACATACACAAGGTTGAATGAGAGTTATTGTCTTCAATATAACTCACTTGATGTAGAGTGGTGAAACTGTGGAACATTTTGAACTTGAGATAAGCCAATTATCTTGACATTTTTAGGAATCATAAACCTTTTTTTTTACATGTTTAGTTCACTCTTTGTGTGAAGTATCTAAGCAGCTACTTCAGCTGCTCAATTTTGATTCCTTAAAAATAGCAACGCACAATTTTTTGTCCTCCGGAAATATTTTTCTTTTAAAGCTCCCATGTCACCTCCAATCTTTTGTTTACAATCACGGTAGCACAGTGGTTAGCACTGTTGCTCCACAGCGCCAGGGTTTCAGGTTCCGTTCCCGGCTTGGGTCACCGTCTGTGCGGAGTCTGCACGTTTTCCCATGTCTGCGTGGGTTTCCTCCCACAAGTCCTGAAAGACGTGCTGTTAGGTGAATTGGACATTCTGAATTCTCCCTCATTGTACCCGAACAGGCACCTGAGTGTGGCGACTGGGGGACTTCCACAGTAACTTCATTGCGGTGTTAATGTAAGCCTATTTGTGACAATAATAAAGATTTTTATTATTAATTTGCAAAACCTTTCATGATGCAAAGTACTTGAATGAGCAGCATTACTATAAACATTAAAGATGGTGGAAAATGCTGGAAATACTAATCAGGCCTGGCAGCATCTGCGGAGAAGGAAACAGAGTAACAGGTAAATGATCCTACATTAGAAGTACACTTTACAGATGCTGCTTGACCTGCTGCAGCATTTTCGGATTTTATTTCCGATTTCCAGCGTCTGCAGTAGTTTGATTTTTAAAACACTGTAACTGTGGCATAAATATTGGGCGCGATTCTCCGCAAATGCGGCGAGTCGTAAAGGCTGCTGTGAAACTGGCCGTGTTTCACGGCAGCCTCCATGCCCCCTCCCGGGACCCGATTCTACCCCCAGGCGGGGCTAGCAGCGCGGCCCCGTGAAGCACGGCATTGCGGGCTTAGCGACCGTCGCACGATGACATCAGCCGCGCATGCGCGGGTTGGACGGCTCCAACCCGCGCATGCGCGGATGACGTCATCACGCATATGTGTCAAACCCGCGCATGCGTGGGCCGTCATGCCCCTCAGCCGCCCCGCGGACTAATCCTGCGGGGCGGCGGAGGAACAAATAGTGCGCGGGTATCGGACCTGCTGCCCGCGATCAGTGCCCACCGATCGCAGGCGCATGCCACCCTTGGCACGGCCGTGGTGCGGCCATGCCAATCGGTGAAATGGTTGTCCGGGACGGCACTTTGCGGCCGTTTTCACAAACGGTGAGAGCAGGTGTGTTTGCGTTCGTAAAAACGGCCGTAAAGGCCTGGGAACTTGGCCCATCGGCCTGGGGAGAATCGCTGTTCGCCGTAAAAAACGGCGAGCAGCGATTCGTGTCGTGGGGCGGCCGTGGGTGGGGGGGGGGGGGGGACAATAGCGGGAGGGCGGGAAAAATGTCAGGAAGGCCCTCCCGTTATTCTCCGACCCGTCGTGGGCAGCGGAGAATCGCGCCCATTGATTTTGTTATTGTTGACCCTACTGGTCACTTCAATACCTGGATAACTAAGTCTCAGAAAATTGCAGAAGTTGTTAACTGTCACCTCACCACTTTTCCTAATCCACTTAGATGCTTCCTCTACCTGGAAGATCTTCTTGATCGGCCACTCAGATCTCCACCACAATGTCAGCAGTCTAGTAGCAGCTGCTTGCGACACCTCCCACTCCTCCCTTGCGTTGCTTCTAGCCATTTTTGTAAAAAGGTTCTCATCTCTGTAATCTCTCACAGCCCCACAATGCACTGAGTTCTCTATGCTCCTCTAATTCTAGGCTCTCGAGCAGCCACAATTTTAATTGCTCCATCATTGCTGGTCTTCAGCCGCTCAAACCTCCAGCTCTGGAAGACCTTCCCTAAACTTCTTCATCCACCTCTCCTTCCTACTTTAAGACACATTTTAAAAGCTACTTTTCTCAGGAATCTTTTGGTCCTCTGCCCTAGGGGAGGCAGTGGCCTAGTGATACTGTCACTGGACTAGTGATCCGAGAGGCCCAGCGTAACTCTCTGGCGACCCAGGTTCGAATCCCACCGTGGCAGTTTGTAACATTTGAATTCGATAAAAATCTAGAATTAAAAGCTGAATGACGACCATGAATCCATTGTCGATTGTCATTAAAACCTATCTGATTCACTAATGTCCTTTTGGGAAGGAAATCTGCGCAGAGTTCCTGCCGGCGCGTTTCTGCACGGCTGCTCGGCCCATCAAGGCCGGAGAATCAGCGGCCCACGACCGGCGCCGCGCCAAACGCACCGGCACAGATGGCGCCGATTCTCCACTCCTCGGAGAATCGCATGCCGGCATCGGGACGGCGTGGCGCAGTTGCGGCGATTCTCCGGCCCGGCGCGGGGCTCGGAGAATTCCGCCCATGTTATTTCAGATCTAATGAATGTTAGCTTGAAGCTGGCAAATGCAGTAACAGACTGAACATTACTGGGCAGCTTCAGCAAAGTGCAGATCACAAATCCCTCATTAAAATGGAACTAATTCCTTGTTCTGGCAAGCCCAGAGAAGCCCAATGCGTGGGAGAAATGAAATATCACCCAAACAGAAAAAGGAAGAGAATGTTATGTTGCAGGCAGTGGGGCGCTTGGATCTATGTACTGTGGCACTAGTATACGGCTCGAGGAGTGATGCATTAGAGGTTTGATTCTCTGCTGTCTATAATTCCAGATCTCAGCAATTGGCTGAACGAGTTCAGCAGAGGTCTGACATGTTCCTGCATGGTGGAGAATGGTATGTCTCTGCCCAAGGTTTCATCTGCACAGAAATTGGTCCAAAGTGACATTGATCATGTCCCTCACCAGCCCTGTCTGTCGGGGAGGGTGGGGGAGAGGGGGGAGAGGGAGAGGGGGGAGAGGGAGAGGGGGGGGGGGGGGATCAAAGAAAAGAGCAGTGCAGATCCTCATCAATAATCAGACATAATCTCAACAAAAATCAGATGAACTATAATCTTGTAAACTAGAGGGACAACACTTACATTGACCATGTCTATGAGGCACATCCAGTCCTGATTCTGTAGGTTATGATTGGAAATGGTACCAAAATTGCTTTTCACTCTACCTTTTTATAATTCAGATTCAACCAGTTACCCTTCTGGACGCTCATACACTGCCCACATTGAGAAGGCCAGGCAGATGAAACTGTAGTGGTGAAATTGGCATTTAGGGTAGCAAGGTGGCACAGTGGTTAGCATTGCTGCCTCACGGCACCGAGGTCTCAGGTTCGATCCTGGCTCTGGGTCATAGTCCGTGTGGAGTTTGCACATTCTCCCAGTGTTTGCGTGGGTTTCTCCCCCACAACCCAAAGACGTGCAGGGTAGGTGAATTGGCCACACTAAATTGTCCCTTAGCAGAAATTGTGTTCGGCGGAGTAGCAGCTTATTGCTTTATACCATATCTAATTTTCATTGGTTAAGTTTGAATCATTCAGGTGTGACGTGTGGCACAGTGGTTAGCACTGGGACTACAGCACTGAGGACCCGGGTTCGGATCCGAGGCCCGGGTCACTGTTCATGTGGAGTTTGCACATTCTCCCCATGTCTGCATGGGTTTTACCCCCCACAACCCAAAAATGTGCAGTGTAGGTGGATTGGCCACGCTAAATTGCCCCTTAATTGGAAAAAAAAATAATTGGGTACTCTTAAATTTATTTTTAGAAGTTTGAATAATTCTTCGCAGCTTCAGCTTCAAATTCTAGATGGGCCAAGGAGGGAAATTAATGGGTGGAAAAGTCGAGTGACTTGCGGCAAGGTAGCACTGTTGCTTCACAGTGCCAGGGTCCCAGGTTCGATTCCCGGCTTGGGTCATTGGCTGTGCAGAGCTTGCATGTTCTCCCTGTGCATTGTTAATGTAAGCCTACTTGTGACAACAAAGATTATTATTATAAACATTATATTGGCCCACCATTAAATGGTAGAATGTCCTCCAATGCATTTGCAACCATTTAAGAAAGGCTTTTCAAAGCAAACATTTGATTTTGTGCTCAAGGCTTCCAATTGAACCTTTCTGCAGGAGCTCATACCTTCTGTTGCCTGGTGTGATTTATTTCGCATCCACTGATTAGAGTGTGACAATATAACCATACTACAGCAGGGCCATAACATCATCAGCTCACTGCAAAAGCTTTACAGTGTTTATTGAGAAATAAAAGTTGTTTATGATACCCTTGTGCATTTTAAATATGACACCAAATAATCCAGTTGACATGGTAGAAGCTTTTAAGGACCATGAAAATCGCTGTACGTCATTAAACAGGAACTGAAATTCAATTAAACACTGGGATGGCTTCAACTTTTCAAGAAGATTTAGGTTAGTAGTGGATATTGTACTGTGTTTATTTTTAAAATACACCATTTTTACAGAAATACAAAAATGGTACCATGTATTCAAAATGGCTAAATAACGTAGTAGTTGATGAGAGGGTGGTCACTAATTAGTCTTTAGTCACTATTTGCTAATGCAACAATCACTACACTTTAAAGAAATCCATTGTATGTCAAGCACTTGGGAGACATTTCAGAACAATATTAGGCGCTACGTAGATTCAAGTTCTCCTTTACATTTCTTTATTATGCCACCATTGTGCAGTAACTCTAGGCTTCTGGTAAAATACAGGATAGGCTCCTCAGTTGTCCAGGGTGGCGTATGTATAGGTTGGCACTTTTCCACACTTTGATGCTGATTTACATTGAGCAATGGTCGATATAATTTCTGGATTGCACTCACAATGTGGCATTTTGAGGGAACAAGATACAAACATATGAAGATACGAATCCAGAGCAAGAGTAGGCCACATAGGCCCTCAAGCCTGCACCACCATTTAAGAAGATCACGGCTGATCTGTTTTTAACTTTGACTCCATATTTCCACTAACCCCTGATATCCTTTCACCCCTTGCTTTGTTTTATTTATTTATGGAGTGTGGGCATCACTGGCTGGGCCAGTATTTATTGCCCATCTCGGAGGGCATTTAAGAGTCAACCACATTGCTGTGGATCTGGAGTCACGTGTAGGCCAGACCAGGTAAGGATGACAGATCGTCTTCCCTAAAGGATATTAGTGAACCAGATGGTTTTTTGCGACTTAGAATTAGACCTAGAATTCCAGATCTATATTAAATTTAATTTTGCCCTTTGCCAGGGTGGGATTCAGACCTGGATCCTCAGAGATTTGCCCTGGGTCTCAGGTTTACTAGTCCAATGACAATACCATGTCACTGCCTTCCCTTATCAAGAATCTATCTATCTCGGCTGTAAAAATATTCAAACTCTTCTCCTACCGCCTAGCCCCAAGCACCGAATACAGCTATCCATAGGTAAAATATAGTTGGGGGTCTGGATTACATATTTATATCTCATCAGTTGAATGCATCATGTCTGATGCAGGACAGAATGTAAAATGGTGCAAGCTGCATAATCTGTGAAGATCTAATGAGTAAATCACATATTTATCTCCCTGGCGCAGGCTGTTCTTGTTAAACATAAGGAAGGGGTTTGAAATCAGCCCTGGAAATTATGATTTGCAAGTTCGCAGGAAAGTGGATACTCGTAATTGAGGCCTTTAACTGTTTGAAAGTCCAAATTCGGTACATAGAACATAGAGCAGTACAGCACAGAACAGGCCCTTCGGCCCTCGATGTTGTGCCGAGCCATGATCACCCTATATGATCACACTTTTACATATCATCCTGCTGGAGCGCACAAAAATGTGATCGATGAGATGAAGTCCCATGTGTCCGGTTTATGGTCTGTAAGTCCTGATTTCCATTTGAAGAAGCCAGAACCTTGAGACACCCGAGCGTTTCCACAGTGTGTAGATCTCTGTTCAGCTGGGATCTTTTGATGCAGTATTGTCCCTCGTTGATGCAAGAGTATTTGCTTTGAAACTCTGCAGCAGTTCCATTGATCCTCCACTGCCAATGTAGAAAATGACTAAAAATGACAATTTCTGCCATGGAAGCGGAGGACCATCACCTTTGTAAAGCTTGTAAAGTGTTTCACTGCCAGGGGATTATGCAGATCATAGATTTTACAGTACAGAAGGAGGCCATTCGGTCCACCGAGTCTGCACCGGCTCTTGGAAAGAGCACCCTACCCAAGCCCACACCTCCACCCCATCCCCATAACCCAGTAACCCTACCCAACACTAAGGGCAATTTTAGACAGTAAGGGCAATTTAGCATGGCCAATCCACCTAACCTGCACATCTTTGGACTGTGGGAGGAAACCGGAGCACCCAGAAGAAGCCCACGCACACACGGGGAGAACGTGCAGACTCCGCACAGACAGTGACCCAAGCCGGGAATCAAACCTGGGACCCTGGAGCTAAGAAGCAATTGTGCTAACCACTATGCGACCGTGCTAGCCCAATGCAGGCTACATCTGATACAGGTACAGCTGCAATTAACAGCATGTTATAGATCTCAGTTTTATTTAACAAATGTATTTGTCATAGAAACAAAACAGTCTGCGATGCACATTCATGTTACAAAATCTATTCCAATTTGGAGCACCACGAGGGCTTCCCAAATAGCATGAATTTGTCCAACGAGAATTGGATATGCACTAGTTAAGAGCACAACATGCAGAGCTAAGGGTAAAGAGTGGGGTGAATTGGATAGCTCTTTCAAAGACACAGCACAGGCATGACAGACTAAGTGGCCTCCTTTGGTGTTGTAAAATGTTATATATTTTTTTCTTTTTATATTCATTTTTAAATTAAGGGGCAATTTAGCGTGGCCAACCCACCTATCCTGCACATCTTTTGGGTTGTGGGGGCGAAACCCACGCAAGTGAGAGTGTACAAACTCCACACGGACAGTGACCCAGAGCCAGGATCGAACCTGGGGACCTCAGCGCCGTGAGGCTGCAGTGCTAACCACTGCGCCACCACGCTGCTCTGTTGTAAAATGTTATGATACAAAGTAGTTGAGCCACAGGGACGAGAATGCTCTCAGCTTCAATCTCCACCTGTGGTCAGCTCAACTGTTACAATGGCAGGGTTGCTGTTGACCTCAGGAAGGGTTAGTGAGGAGAAAATAATATTAGCCAGGTTCCTTGTTCCTGATGATAAGTGTACAACCCCTGCTGAAGATGGCCATTGGATGCAGACAGGATCAGGCTTGTAGCGGTGTTCTCAGGTACAAACAACAATCATTGTCATACCCCAGATTTAAATAATGGCCAATTGGGTAAAGTGACACAGAACAGGGGCTTCCCAGAAGAAACTTGACACAGTGATCAAAGCAGCAGGGAAGGTGCGAGAGAAATTAAGAAAATAAATTATGCCTGGTTATGCCTCTTAATAATTGGATATGCCCCAACTTTTAAATCCTCTCATTCGTTATGGTCAGGGACATGCTCTCTGTCTGACTTTTTATATTTGCCAGTTTTCTGTTCCTATTTTATTCTCAATAAGCCTGCACAATGGCTCAGTGGTTAGCATTGCTGCCTCACAGCGCCAGGGTCTCAGGTTTGATTCCCGGTCTGGGTCACTGTCTGTGCGGAGTCTATGTGTTCACCCCTTGCCTGCGTGGGTTTCCTCCGGGGGCTCCGGTTTCCTCCCACAATCCAAAGGTGTTTAGGTTAACGGATTGGTCATGCTAAATTGCCCTTTAGTGACCAGGGTGTGCAGGTTAGGTGGGGTTGTGGGAATAGTGAGCGGAGTGGGCCTAGGTACTTTCAGAGGGTGGGTGCAGACTTGATGGGTCGAGTGGCCTCCTTCTGCATTGTAGGGATTCAATGGAATATTTCAAAACTGAGCATGATGTGGTTTTGAGTGCTGCAGGAGGTCTATGGCCTCTAAACTGAACTCAAATTCGGGTGGTTCAGAGCAATGTCTCCGATTGTGTTTCGAGTTATTCAAGCTCGGACTCTGGGCAAAATCAGGAATCAATCCGTGATTATTGCTTTGCTTCAGAGCTCCATGAAAAATAATGTTGCGTTGAGCCATCCATTGGGTGGCACACATTCCAATTAGGCATTCTGACAAGGATCAAAACTGTCCATTGATATGATGCAAAAAAAAACAAGATTGCCCTATCATGTTTCATAAATTTGTATTGGCCCCTGTTGGGGGTTGTGGTCTTATTGCCATCATAACACTAGATAGCAACCTAGAGGCCTGTCTAAAGGTTCGTAGACAAAAGTTTAAATGCTCGTATGGCAGCTGGGGGCAATTCAGATTCAATTAATTAAATGAATCAAAAGGCTGGTACCAGTAAAGGTAACCATGAAACTGCAGGATTGTGTCATGTGAGAGTACCTTTAAGAAATGGATGTTTAAGCAATGTACCTTTAAGAAAATAGCAATGTCAGAGAGTGGGTGGAGCTGAGCTCAGTTCGGACATTTTGAGGTTAGTTTTGGGATTTTAGTTTCAGTTCTGAAGAAAGCTTGGGCGTGGCTGTGAGCTGCATTGCTGGTGATCTCTGCCATGAAGGACTATCTCTTAATCCTTGTAAAAAGGTCTCAGTGTGGAACATAAATCTAATGTGCTTCTGTTTGAAGGTTTGTTAAGTCTTTTGGATGTGTAAAGGAACAGTTTGCAGGATTGGGTGGTGTATTATTTTCAGGGTTATCTTTGAAGTAAGGGGTGTTAAGAGATCCAATGTTTATTTAAAAGGTTAATTTGAGTTCATGGAATAAACATTGTTTTGTTTTAAAAACCACGTGTCCATAATTGTAATACTAGACCTGGGGAACAAGCCATGTGCTTCAAAAGCAACAATCCATTAAAGGTGGGGGGTTGGTTGAACTCCATGATACATTTTGGGGTTCTGAAAACACCTCTCCCATAACAATTGTCATTAAAAACCCCTTTGCTTCACTAAAACCCACTGGTTTCGCGGAAAGAAGTCTGCCTTCCTTACCCAATGTGGCCTTGGTGTAACTTCACTGCCATGCCGAACAAGCCACTCAGTTGTACTCAATCAGGTGACTCAATGCCAGCTGCACGCACATCCAATGAATGAATCACTGAGAATTTCATAGAATCCCTACGGTGCAGAAGGAAGCCATTTGGCCAATCGAGTTCTCACCAACCCTTGGAAAGAGCACCTACCTAGGCCACGCCCCCACCCTGTCCCCATAAACCCACTTAACATACTGAGGGGCAATTTATCATGGCCAATCTGCCTAATTGGCACATCTTTGAACTGTGGGAGAAAACCGGAGTACCCGGAGGAAACCCAAGCAGACACTGGGAGAATGTACAAACGCCACACAGGCAGTCACCCGAGGCTGGAATTGAACCTGGGTCTCAATTAGACATAAGAATGTAAGATCTAGGAGCAGGAGTAGGCCATCTGGCCCCTCGAGCCTGCTCCACCATTCAATGAGATCATGGCTGATCTTTTGTGGACTCAGCTCCACTTTCTGGCCCGAACACCATAACCGTTAATCCCTTTATTCTTCAAAAAACTATCTATCTTTATCTTAAAAACATTTATTGAAGGAGCCTCAACTGCTTCACTGGGCAAGGAATTCCATAGATTCACAACCCTTTGGGTGAAGAAGTTCCTCCTAAGATCAGTCCTAAATCTACTTCCCCTTATTTTGAGGCTATGCCCCCTTGTTCTGCTGTCACCCGCCAGTGGAAACAACCTGCCCACATCTATCCTATCTATTCCCTTCATAATTTTATATGTTTCTATAAGATCCCCCCTCATCCTTCTAAATTCCAACGAGTACAGCCCCAGTCTACTCAACCTCTCCTCATAATCCAACCCCTTCAACTCTGGGATTAACCTAGTGAATCTCCTCTGCACACCCTCCAGCGCCAGTACTTCCTTTCTCAGGTAAGGAGACCAAAACTGAACACAATACTCCAGGGTGACCTCACTAACACCTTATACAATTGCAACATAACCTCCCTAGTCTTAAACTCCATCCCTCTAACAATGAAGGACAAAATTCTATTTGCCTTCTTGATCACCTGCTGCACCTGTAAACCAACTTTTTGCAACTCATGCGCCCATGCCAGGTCTCTCTGCACAGCGGCATGCTTTAATATTTTACCATTTAAATAATAATCCCGTTTGCTGTTATTCCTTCCAAAATGGATAACCTCACATTTATCAACATTGTATTCCATCTGCCAGAGCCTAGCCCATTCACTTAACCTATCCAAATCCCTCTGAAGACTTCCAGTATCCTCTGCACTTTTTGCTTTACCACTCATCTTAGTGTCATCTGCAAACTTGGACACATTGCCCTTGGTCCCCAACTCCAAATCATCTATGTAAATTGTGAACAATTGTGGGCCCAACACTGATCCCTGAGGGACACCACTAGCTACTGATTCCCAACCAGTGAAATACCCATTAATCCCCACTCTTTGCTTTCTATTAATTAACCAATCTTCTATCCATTCTTTACCCTTAATGCCATGCATCTTTATATTATGCAGCAACCTTTTTAGTGGCAACTTGTCAAAAGCTTTCTGAACACCACAACTTTGGAAGAACTCACTATTTGTGTGTTCTCTGCAGTTAATGTGTATTCTTCACTCTTCCTCTATCAGGCTGCTGATTGGAAAAACCCTTCAAGGAAATTCTAGCTGCATAGTCTAAAAAACACATCAAAAGGCAGGCAAGGAAAGAAAGGCACAACTGTGTCAATCATTTGGACTTCAAATCCCATGCTGAACACCTGGAGAGCAGAAATCGGAGGCTGAATTTGAGATTTCAAGGGCATCAATGATGGAGAGTATCACCACAGATACGTAGTGGGCTAAACAGCTGGCTTGTAATGCAGAACAAGGCAGCAGCGCAGGTTCAATCCCCGTACCGGCCTCCCCGAACAGGCACCGGAATGTGGCAACTAGGGTTTTTTCCACAGTAACTTCATTGACGCCTACTTGTGACAATAAGCGATTATTATTATTATTATTAACAACTGCAAACAGGCATGACAAACAACAGGACCCTTAAGGAATCATTAGCTAAGTGAACTCTATATAACTGGGTGTGGTTGACGTAGGTCTACTGTCCAGAAGCATCCATTGTTCAGACCTCAAACTAGATCCTTCTGCAGATTGAGCAACCAATAATCACAAATGAAAAGCAGAATCCAAGGCTTCACATAGAGTTAATAGTAGAACATCGCTAGGTAGAAATTGAAACTATGCATTCAGAGGAGATGCCGACACAAATAAAAGAGGCAACGTTCAGAATTCAAAGAATTCCAGTGTTCAAAATATATAATCTGTGCAGTTAGTCTGATAGCTTTGCATGGGTTTGAATTGTACAAACGTGGCACAAAGGAGGCCATTGGGCCCGTTGGGCTTTGGGAGATGGGTCATGCGCAGTTCCACATCCCCTGCTTTTTGTTTGTAACCTTGTGAAGTTCCTCAGCTACAAGAAAGTGTCAAACTCCTCTTTAAAATTAATTACGCAATTAGCTTCCACCACTCTTTCTGGCTGAAATTTCAGAACGTGACAACTGGGAGGCAAAAAACAATTCTTCTAATTTTTGCTCCAGATTACTTGCCAATGATTTTAAATCCATGACCTCTTGATTGATTCTGAAATCCAGTAATGATATTGATTCAATAATAGCTCATTCATTCTTTCCTTAGGTAAAAGACAGCTCACAGATTGTATCCTGTGTAATTTGTTACTCCACAGTACAGAAACAGGCCATTCGACCCAATTAGTCTGTGCCTGTGTTCATGCTCCACCTGAGCCTCCACTAATCTTAATCTAACATTCTAAAGCATCTGTTCACTTCAACAGCTCCTTGTGGTAACAAGTTCCACATTCTTCCCACTCTTGCGTACAGAAATTCATTTCTGAAAGACATTGTGAAGGTGCCTCTTATGGGCGGCACAGTGGTTAGCACTGCTACCTCACAGGGCCAGCGACCCAAGTTCAATTCCGGCATGTGTGGAGTTGGCACTTGCTCCCTGCATCTGCAGAGGTTTCTCCCGGGTGCTCCGGTTTCCTCCCACAGTCCAAAGACGTGTAGGTTAGGTTGATTAGCCATGCTAAATTGCCCGTTAACATCCAAAGATTTGTAGATCAAGTGGGGTTACGGCGATAGGGCAGGGGATTGTGCCCAGGCGGGGTGCTCTTTCGGAAGGTCCGTGCAGACTTGATGGGCCTCCTTCTGCACTATCGGGATTATGTGGCCTTCATTTTGCAACCCATTGTTGCTATTTCCATAAATAAATAGTCCCCCCCCACCCCTCCAATTAATCACACCAAGTTGGCTGGAGCATATAATGCATGGTAATCACTCACTTTTAACTGGTTCCTCACTGTTAGCATTGAATTGTGCAACATATCACACCTCATAAAGCTGGAAGAACAGTTAGTTTATTTATAATGCTTTATCTTTAATAGCAGCATAATGACATCACCGAGAAACTCAACAAGAAAGATACTAAAATAAAAATTCTTCTGCCCGTCTTCTTTGTACATGGGGAGGGTGGGCAAACACTACTGCCGTGTCAAGTCCGGAGACTCCTACCAGTTTTGTAGTTTGTTAGTTTTGAAGGTCATGACTATAAATGCAAAGAGGCTTCTGCTCTAGGTGGTTAATGACTCTCATCCACCCCTCATCAGCACCTGAAGATGGAGAGGCCAACAAGTTGTCAGTCAACATTGAAATGTCGAAATTCAGAACGAGAACCATAAATATTATTTTGCGTGGCTTTATCACGGAGAGACACACTTTATTGGGTGGGCGATAATGTTCTAGTCACAAGAACTGGAATTTGAGACAGTGATTTGGATCTGACAAGTCCCTTTGAAGTGAGGTTGAGATGGGAGTACGGTGACTGTTTTACAGCGAAAACACGTACAGTTCATCTTCACCGAAATAATGAGTGTTTTGCATGGCTGGTGATGAAAAGTTAGCTCGAGCTCCAATCTCAGACTGGAAGTGACATAAATATTGGAGGAACTCGGTACAAATATTTGATCTGCAATAAAGCTTTCAGACGCATTTCAGCATCAACACCTGGGGTTAGATTTCCACCTATTCAGGAAAGCAGGAAACATAGCACCAGTTTTTATGTGATCTCTAAATTATATCTGTTGACCTGCTTAAGATGCCCGAAAAATATCCAGAATAGAATGGAATTTTGAATTCCAGCAGACTCGCTGCTCCATCTGTCTCTCGGCCTTCCCTTCATGGATGACAGCCCAGCCTCCGTTCAACCAGCAAAAGGATGTTGCTAAAATCCAACTATTTAATATTTATATTTATCGATTCTATGGGATTTTTTGTTTCTTCTATGTTTCTATAGAGGAACAGCAAGCTTCTACTTGGCAAGTACCTGCAGCAGCACAGCCAAAATTAGGAGCTCACTGTGGAAGGAAAGACATTGTTACATCCAGATGCCCACCATTACAGCTAGGCTGAGAGTAAGTCTGGAGCCCCATCTCGACTTGGGTCGGTGCTAAAGATAGTGATTTAACAGTCGGCCCTCGTTGAAACGCGACAGTGGCACTGCTTTCAAGTACGAGTGGTGACTCGGTAAAAGCAGCACTGTTTGCAAAGTACATGACCTCGGTTCTAAAATGAAATGCCATTGAGACGACTGTCAAATCCAATTCATGTCGAACAAAATCACCTGTCAGTGCCTGAGGGAGCTCAAGCAAGAACGTGTGTGTGTGTACATTATTTACAATTTTCTGTCATTTCTGTGCCTTCTGAGGTCAGCAAGACCCATTGTCACTTGTGTTTTCACTTTCGGGAATGCTCTCCAGAGTTCCCCGTGTTCGGAATAGGTCTGGGGAAGTCGAGCCATTTTTATTGATGCCACAGGACTGTGCTGCATAGTGGATCTGTCTCAGGTTATCCAGTGCGTCGTTCTTTGCGTGCTTCAGGAGATCTGCTTGACCCTGAAAGAGACATAAAAACACACACGCGTTACTCACGCTGAGTGCCTATTCTGTTACTTTCGCTCCCAGTTGCTTTAGCAGCGTCAACCAACCCGGCGTAATTAATACTCGAGTGTTGTTTGAGTGGTAATGACCTGGAGATCGCTGCCCATCAGTGCGGTGGAAATCAAAATGAGAAACAGATTCAGGAGGAAACTGGATGGGCACTTGAGGGAAATAAATTAGCTGGGATACAGGGATAGAGCGGGAGAATGGGACTGATGGGATTGCTCGACAGAGAGTCAGCATGGGCTCAATGGGTTGGATGGCTTCCTGTGTCATAATGACTGAGTGATAGGTGTGTCTTTTTAAAACTGACTGCAGGGCAGAAGTGAGAAACAGACAGATTGAGTGCTCCTTCATTGCCACAGATTGAACTGAGCTGCTTTTTATTGCAACTCAGCATTAAATAACGCAGTGCAATTCTGTTTATTCCCATCAATCTGTTTGCAATGTTTAAAAAACCACTATCACCGGGTTTATTTTAAGCACTGTGGCTTCCTTTAGCTTCTGTTATCAAGGAGCTAGAACACAGGAAACGGAAATGAAACCCTGCCTCTCATATCCTCACTATTGTTTCATGTGCAATGCATCAGAATCAGAGGTCCGTTGCGTCGCTCATCCTGGCTACAAGCCCCCTCTTCTCCACAGAGATTTGGAATTTCACTTGTGAAGGAAGCAGGCAGAGGCAGTAATGGGGCTGTTCTTTTACAGGCAAATTGACCATCCTGTTGTGTGGCACGAAGTGGGATGGATTTCGAACAGATCTAGTAACTCAAAACTGGGAATTTGTGAGGCGCTGTGGGCCATCAGCAGCAGCAGAATTGTACACAACAGTCTGTCACCTCATAGCCCTGCATATTTCCCGCTCTAGAATTACCACCAAGCTGGATTATCAACTCTGGTTCAATAAAGAGTGCGTGGGGGGGGGGGGGGGGGGGGGGGGGGGGGGCACACGCCAGAAACAGCACCAGCCATACCTAAAAATCAGGGGTCAGCCTGGTGAACCGACAGCACTTCCATGCCAAATAGCTGAAGTAGAATGCAATAGATGCAATTCTACAATAGATGGAGCTAAACAATTTCACAAGTAATGGATCAGATGTAAGCTCTGGAGTTAGGTCCCATCCTATTGTTAATGGTGATGGACAATTAAACAACTCACTGGACAAGAAGAAACCTCCATAAATATCCCAATCCTCAATGATGGGGAGCCCAGCTGAAGGTGGATTTACAGGTCATGGAGTCACGTGTTCATTTTGCCCCCCCCCCCCCCTCCCCCCCCCCCCTACCCTGGGATCCGAAGGCCAAAGTCCACATTGCTCTTCCCACCCCCCATCCCTAGCACATACTCTCCCTTCCCACCCCGTGCATACTCGCTCTCTCTCGACCCACCACCACCTCGGTGAGCAGAAGGGAGAAGTTGAAAGTGTAGGAACAGGAAATGTGTTGGCCATATAATTTCTCAATCTTCTATTACTTTGTTTTCCACTGTATTAATCGTTTGTGTCACAAACATCAGTAAAA
Organism: Scyliorhinus canicula; assembly: GCF_902713615.1. Taxonomy (NCBI): domain Eukaryota; kingdom Metazoa; phylum Chordata; class Chondrichthyes; order Carcharhiniformes; family Scyliorhinidae; genus Scyliorhinus; species Scyliorhinus canicula. Next base: position 17,121,169 of record NC_052164.1, read on the forward strand.
CTCTGGACTGGATTTGGCGGGCATATTCGCTGTGGGCACAAATTCCATCATGGCCGCTATCTGGAGAGTGCCAGAATGGGATTTGCGCCTACGAGATCTCAGTTTGAAATCTTCAGATCTTCCCTGGCCCCGCCGGTGGAATGATCAGGTTCACGCCCTTGGTTTCCATATTATTTATTAACAGATACATACCGAGCTCAATGCCGCAACATCTGCCCATGGCGTATCCTCCCACCCAATCAGCCTGACATCACAACGAAGCGAATCATGACTGGTTTGCAAAAACAAGAACCAGTCCTGATGACCACGCAGGAGTGGAGAGGTGTGTATACCCCTGGGTGGTGAGGGAAATGGCTCGGCAATGCCCTGGCACCGCCAAGCTGCCAAGGGACTGAAGTGGGCACTGCCAGAGGGCACTTCCAAGTGGGCTCTGGAAATGGGGAGGGGGGGTGACCCTCCTTCATTCTGGGGGGCTCCCCTTATGTGTCATTAGGGAAGAGAGGGGAGGGCCCTGATAACAGGGCAGGGTGGGGAGGGGAAAAGAGGCGGGGGGGGGGGGGGGGGGGGGGGGTGTGAAGATAGCGTCCCCATATACATCCATAGCTGGGGAAAAATTGGGTGGAAAATTCCGCCTTATGTTTTTTTTTACAAAAGTAAATAAGATTTGTGGTGGTTGGCATTTTATTTGAAACCACGAATCATTGAATCGTTAGTCTTTAGGCTATTAAAAACATCCATTACAGAGGTTTACTTACAAGATATGAAATGAAACTGAGTAAATAAGAGTTAAGATAAAGATCAGTAATAATGGCATAACAAACTGAAAGGGCTAAATGGCCTCCTCTTGTTCCCAAGTTCCGAGCTAGATTTTAATGAATGGGGCTCAGCACATGTGGACAAGCATTCATGCATCAAGTGCTTTCTCCAGTCAACTCAGGTTTCAAAGAATCATTCATCAGCTAAATCAATGGCTCGCACAGCACCTCTCCAACTTTCAAGTCTAAGGGTTATAGGTCATAACAAAGTACCTTAATTCCCAGTTCACATTTTACTCTGTATGGTACATTGTCAATGGATCCCTTTTATTTTTTATTTCTTGTTCTTGGCTCATGTGTGTGCAAATTTCGGTGTAACAACATTGTTACCAGTCAAATGTAAATATCCAATAAAAATACTGTTTAAAAAAAAGTCATCCGGTCTAGCAAAGGTATCAATCTCAGTGCCCCAAACCATGCTCAGGCCATTTATGGATTTACATTCAAGGAATCAATATCTAAAGCATTTGTAACTGCCACTATATCATCTTTAATAGTGAAAATGAATACAAAATTCATTTCAGCCATACCCCCAATCCTGACCACCATGCTAAATCTTTCAAAGGACTAACTTTTCTGGCTACAAACAGAACTTGTAAAGTTTTAACTTGGTCACCTGGTCAGCTGTTTTTTCCCCCAATAAATTTTGCATTCAATTGTGGCTTTGCTTTAATTTCAACTGTATCTAATACCTATACATGCAATTTTGCCTATGTTTTACACTTTGTGAAATATTTATTTTCTAGGTTACTTTCTGACTATGTAAATAACAATCTATCTTCTCTACAACTTAGTTTCACCAACCAGCATACCCCAATCTCCATTTTTAAAACCCTTCTTTATACCTGAAAAATTGAATCCATTCTTACAGCAGGGAGAGCAAGGTGTCTGCAGCAATCATTTTCTCAACCAAAATAAATGACCAATTGAATCACAAAGCCAGGCGGCGCCTCACAGGTGGAGGCTGATGTCAGGGTCGGCTCATTGTTGAAGGAGCCTGGATGCAAACGTGACATAAACTGGACACACACAAACTCTCTCTCTCCCACACAATCAGCATTTTCCCACTGGGGTGGGATCAAGGTGAAGATGGGGAAATGGGGGTGAAGGAGGGGGATGAAAAGGCAGGGGGGGGGAAAACAGAAAATGGGGCGGTGAAGGGGGAAATAGGGGTGGTGAAAGGGGAATATCAGAGCAGTGAAAGGAGGTAGGTGACGTAGAGGGGTATTTTAAATGCCCACAATCTTGATTCCTGTTACAACGGGCTGAGATTTGCAGATGCACACCTCAAATCCCAGCCCTGCCCCCCATGAGCCATTCACGCTCGCACTTTCTCTGACTTTACTCTCAAAAGCTGGATTCCAACCTCTGCCCCCGCTGTGCTCAGATTCAGCACCGTGGACTGGGTCTCCTTCTGATTCCGTACTGATGCTCCTCACTGCGCAGATACTTAGCAACATGCAGCATGGGAAATGTATACCAACATGCAAATGTCTCTATAACGCCTGCACAGAGCTAAGAGTCGCAATGCATCAGGTAAGTCCCATGATCAGAAACAGTGGGCGCAATTCTCCACCCCCCACGCCGGGTGGGAGAATAGCGGAGGGCCTCCCGACATTTTTCACGCCCTCCCGCTATTATCTCCCCCCCCCCCCCACACCCGAACCACGCCACGAATCGCCGCTCGCCGTTTTTTACGGCGATTCTCCGAGGCCGATGGGCCGAGCGGCCGGGCCTTCACGCCCGTTCCAACACGGCAGCAAACACACCTGCTCGCTGCCGTCGTGAAACGGGCACCCGATGCCCGTTTGGGGCATCTAGAGGCCCGATTGGCATGGGAGCATCACGGCTGTGCTCGAGAGGGGACAGGCCCGCGATCGGTGCCCACCGATCGTCGGGCCAGCGTCCAAAACAGACGCACACCTTCCCCTCCGCCACCCGGGAAGATCAAGCCACCACGTCTTGCCGGGCGGCTGAGGAGAAAGATGCGAACTGCGCATGCGCGGGTTGGCGTTGTCCAACCTGCGAATGCGCGGCTGACGTCATCGGCCGCGTCAGCCGCCGTGACGCTCAACGTGCCGCCATGACGCACGGGGCCACGCTCCTAGCCCCGCCCGGGGGGGGGGAGAATCGGCCCCGGAAGTGGCCGTGAAGGCTGCCGTGGGTCACGGCCTGTCCCACGGTAGCCTTTACGATTCTCCGCATTTGCGGAGAATCTTGCCCAGTGTGTTTCATTGTCGATCTCCCCCTGAGCTCAGCATATCAGTTCAAAAGACAAGGTTGGAATAATTGCAACCATCTGCAGCAAAAGTGGCGAGACGGTGATACAGCTCGGCCTCCTCTCGAGGTCCCCAGCATCAGAGATGTCAGTCTTCAGTGTATTTGATTCACTCAACGTGATATCAAGAAACGGCTGAAGATACCGAATAAGGCAAAACCGATATGCCCTGATAATATTTCAGTAATAGCATTGAAGACTTGTGCCCCAGAATTTAAAAGCAAGACAAATCCAGTCAATTACCGCCCCATCAGTCTTCTTTCAATCATCAGCAAAGTGATGGAATGTGTCACCGACAATGTAATCTATTGCCCCTTACTGAGCAATAACCTGCTTGGGGACGCTCAGTTTGGGTCCGCCAAGGTCACTCAGCACCTGACCTCATTAAAGCCTTGGTTAAAACATGGACAAAAGAGCTGAAGAAGCAAGGCGAGAGTGACTGCCCTTGACATCAAGGCTACGTTTGACTGAACGTGTCACCAAGGTTCCCTCATGAAACTGGAGTCAACGAGAATCAGGGTAGAAATTCAACCCTGGTAGGAGTCATACATAGCACAAAGGAAGATGGTTGTGACTGCTGGAGGTCAATCATCTCAGTTCCAGGACATCACTGCAGAGGTTCCTTAGGATTGGGCCTAGGCCCAATCATCTTCTGCTGTTTCATCAATGATCTTCCTTCCGTCAGAAGGTCAGAAGTGGGGATGTTCACTGATGATTGCACAATGTTCAGCACCATTTACAACTCTCCAGGTACTGAAATAGTCCATGTCCAAATGCAACAATACCGGGACAATCAGGAATGTGACGAAATACCTCTCCACTTGCCTGGATGAGTGCAGCGCCAACAACATTCAAGAAGCTTGACACCATCCAGGACAAAGCAGCTTGTTTATTTGAAACGCCTTAAATGTTCACTTCCTCCACCAACAATGCACAGTGGCAGCAGTGTATACGACCGACAGGATGCACTACAGCAACTCACCATGGATCCTTCAATAGCACCTTCCTGCGACCTCTACAACCTAAAAGGATAAAGGCAGCAGATGCTTGGGAACAACAACACTTGCAACTTCTCCTCCAAGCCACACACCATCTTGACTTGGAACATTATCACTGTTCCTTCACTGTTAATTGGTCGGATTCCTGGAACACCCTCCCTAACAGCACTGTGGGTGTACCTACACCACATGGACTGCAGTGGTCTAAGAAGGCAGCTCACCACCACTTTCTCAAGGGCAATTAAGAATGGGCAACAAAGGCTGGCCTAGCCAGCAAAGCCTACATTCCATGAAATAATTTTTCAAAACCACATCACATCTTTATTTCAAAGTTACAAGCTCAGGAGTGATCAAGCATTTGACAGTGTCAACCAGTTTGGTTGGGTTAAGACATTTACAACATGCAGTATGTCTCAACCTTGAAGGGACATTGGTCATAGAATCCCAACAATACAGAAGGAGGCCATTCAGCTCAATGAGTCTGTACCAATCCTCTGAAAGAGCCCACCTAGACCCACTGACCCACCCCATCCCTGTAACCCCGCGCCTTGATTACGGCCAATCCACCTTACCTGCACATCTATGGTCCATGGGGGGATACCTGAGCAACCGGAGGAAACCCACGCAGACAAAGGGAGAAAGTGCAAACTCCACACAGTCACCCGAGGCCAGAATTGAACCCAGGACCCTGCCATTGTGAGGCAGCAGTGCTAACCACTGTGACAACACTGTGCCAGGGATTAATGTCACCCCTACTCTTGGCATTAACTCACTCTACTGAAGTTTCTGAACAGATTAAAGACAAAAAAAACACCAATATTTGAGAGTGAGTGGCACAGACCAGGAAGTTCCTTAGTTTGATACCCTGGTCTGTGAAGCAGTGGTAGATCTGGCCAGGGCACCATAAAGGAGCAATCAATACAACTGGCTTGAACTCCCCCTAGGCTAGCAGACAAAATGAACACGTCCAAGGGCCCCGCTTTACATCACTGTCCAATGACCTGCAATGGCATCCACTGTGGAATGATCACCAGGTGAGGGCAAGATTAGCCAGGCTGTGATGCCCCTGTTGTAAATTAGCCTGCCAACTCTCACCAGTGAGGTGCTCAAGTGAAGGATGGGTATCGGAGTGCTGGCAGCAGCTGTGAACCAGGTCCGTTGCTGTCCCTACACTCTCAGTGAGAGCCTTCACCTTGACGTCAACCCATATGGAAACACCTCATTAATCATTGCTGTCTGCAAGATCATTCTGCAATTGTGCAAACACTACAAATGGAAAGGAACGTATCCTCAGCACAATCAGCTCCCCCTGCAAATAATCCAATATTGTGATTTGACTTTCTCTCATGGACTCATATCCACCTGTATATCTATGCAGATTTCATTTCCATTTGTACTAATTTATCAAGATGATATGGAACAGCTGGGGTTGTCATATTTTTGTACTTTCATCTATTTGATTTTTAGCATCTTCTCTACAGATTTACAGACAAGAACTGTAACCTTCCCTGCTCATCTCATGTCAAGATGATACATCAACTGACCCACAACTCTGACTTTCTTATTTTGTCCTCTTACAGTCTTCCCCCATGCCATCGTTAACCAGAGTTCCCCATTCCCCTCGCCCCCCGCTTCCTCCGAAAGCTTCTGATCCAATTCCGCAATTCCCTGTGGAGAGGAGGTGACTGAAGAACAGGGGGGCCGGGGGGGGTTGGGGAAGAGTACGCAAATACACACTCACAGCGTACAGCACTGTGATACAGTGTCTATCTTCCAGTCGGACCATTAGTCAACCAACGTGAGTTGAATCCATCTCAAATACAGGGTTGTAGTAGCCTGTTACTGGATTAGTAATCAAGGTGGAGGTCCTGTGACGGAATGGGTGATATCCCCGTCTCTGAGCCAGAAGCTCCATGTTGGATTCCCGCTTCTGGACCGGATGACCTTGGAAGCTGCATTCATAATGCGGTCAAACAGGTCGACTGTTGACCTGTAAATCCCTCCATTGCACCAATAGCAGGTGGTAAGAGGGAGAGAACCCCCTGGTCAGCCATGCTTGATGTGGGTGACATCCCTCAAGCTATCGCCTCTGGATTCAGGATAGCGACCTGTTCCAGGAAAAGTGAGTTACAGGAAGCAGACAAAAGCACGCGAGTCGCCCGCCTGATTCGTCTCTGGACAAGGGAAGACAGTGCAAGTCGGAATAATCCAAAGACACAGACATGTCCGAGCAAAAGTGCTGAAATCCTATTAAGGCAGCTGGGAAATTTAAATGCAGTTAATTAAATAACTGGAATAAAAAGCTAATATTGGTAATGGTGAAGATGAAATATCAGATTGTTGTTGGAAAAACTCCTTCTGGTTCACAAATGTCCCTTAAGGAGGAAATCTGCCGTCCATACTCTCGCTGGTCCACATGTGACTGCAGACCCTCAGAAATGTGTTGATTCTTTTGTGTCCTCAGGAATGGCCCAGCAACGTGTATTCAAGGTGGTAGCTCCCCACCAACTTCTAAAAGGGCAATTCGGCGTGGGATTGCTCCAGAGAGCTTTTGGAGGAAATGATTCCAACATAAAGTAAATGAACAGCCTGGTGTGAGACTGATTGCCAGTAACAAGAGCTTTGAAGGCAAGAAAATCCCCACCATGCAAACACATGGGCCCACATCAGGAACACCCGCTTGTCTTGCTGCATGGTTGCCCACCTGATCTTCCACCTTGTTAACAGTTGGCCATGGCTATTGGTACTCGTGCTGGCTCAGAGACTTTGCAGCCATTATTATAGGCTGGAAGCAAGGCACATGAGAGGTATGGTTTGTAATACTTTAAACTCACCACAGAGGGGCACCACACACACTCTTAAACACCCAGGCCCGCACATCCAATCTTCAAATTGAAAATAGAGTGCATCATTTAAAACTTTCCGTTTTTCTTGTGCAAGTGCTCCATGTTCAAGCTAATTAGGCCTGGGGCAGCAATAATAATAGTGTACTGTACCCCTGTTGCACATGCCACAGTTCGAAAGGCATTTAAAAAAAAACACTATTCCACCTAACCTGCACATCTTTGGATTGTGGGAGGAAACCAGAACACCCGGAGGAAACCCACAGTTACCCAAGCCGGGAATCAAACCTGGGACCCTGGAGCTGTGAAGCAACTGTGCTAACCACTGTGATGCCCTCACATTCTGATTTCTTACTGGACAGGAAAGGCTGTTGAGGTGCAGAGCACAGTCCACCATTCACATTGATCTGTGCACGGCATGCATTCCATGTTTTTCTTTTTTTTTTCTTTCTTTTTACATAAATTTAGAGTACCCAATTCATTTTTCCAAGTGGCAATTTAGCGTGGCCAATCCACCTACCCGGCACATCTTTTTGGGTTATGCGGGCGAAACCCACGCAGACACGGGGGAGAATGTGTAAACTCCACACGGACAGTAACCCGGGCCGGGATCAAACCTGGGACCTCGGCGCCGTGAGACTGCAGTGCTACTCACTGCGCCACCGTGCTGCCCCCAGCATTCCATGTTCTTCTCAGCATGTAAGCCAGCATTACAGAAAATTAGTGGGGGGCGGGGGGGGAGAAAGAGGGGGAAATCCCCCCCCCCCCCCCCAAATCACTTCAAAACCAGTGTCAAAAACACGAAGGTCGGGATTCTCTGAGCCTCCGTGCTGCAATCGCGCTCGCCACGGGGGCGGAGAATGGGGCGTCGAACCCACCTTCCCGCCATTCTCCGGCGACTGGAGAATTGCCGCCAGTTCCTCGGCGGACGGCCGGCTGAGTTCCTGCCGGCGTGGTTCACGTATGATTCCACCCGGCGGCAGCTCGGAGTCACAGCTGCAGTGACCGTCCTGGGTGGGGGCGGGGAGGGGGGGGGGGGGGATCCGTCACTGGGGGTGGGCCTCCACGACGACCAGGCCCACCATCAGGAGCTACCGATCGGCGGGTGGCGTGATCTGGGGGGGGCCTATTTCCCTCGGTGCCGGCCCGCTGTGTGGGTCCGCCATGTCGCGCGGGGCCCTGTATCGGCAGCCAGAGCTGCGTAGAACACTCCAGGGCCCTGCCAGCCCCCTGCAAAACAGAGAATCACACTGGACTTCCCAGGAAAAGGTCCGGAGCGATTCACGTCAGTTTTCTGCTGTTTTGAATATATTCCTAAATTAACAGAAAGCTGACTTTGGAAGCCTGCTCACCCCAGGTTTAAAATATTGTTCACTGGGATAAAGATTTATTCATCTGTGCCTCCTGAGTGTTACTTGTATTATTTGCAAACTGGAAGCAAAGACTGAACTCCTATCCCACAGGGCGCTGAACTCTGTGTCGACTCAGCTCTGCTCTGGTGTGGTGTGCAGGACTTGCTGCTTTGCCGAGTTCAACGCCATTATTTTTAGACATCCTTCCAATCTCATGGGTAGCTCTCCAACACCCCCCCCCCCCCCCCCCCCAAGACAGCTCTCCTGTAGTCATGTTGAGCATCTGCCATCATCTTTCCCATTATCACATTCAATAGGAACATGTGAGTGAACTCTCCCAGCCTGTCGCATTCAACAGGGAGGGATTGCAGACTGGAAACTGGGCTAGAGATACTGTCGCATGATTTTCTACCCTGTACAGGGTCGGTGAATTAACCGGAAATCTTGAGCTACAAATGCATTTGGTCCACGTCTTTCTATCAAGAGGCTTCACCCTGTCTGTAACCACCCCCCTCTCTTACTCCATCCCTTCCGCACCATTGCCAAAACAATCGCAAGCATCTGCTGTCACGTTCTGTATTGTGATTTAATTAGACCAACACCTCTGGCTATTTTTTTAAAAAACTGCTTCTGTTAATCGAAAGAAAAATTCAACACTTGCTCCCCTTCATTGGTTGACAGTCTGTCTGCTTTGAAATGGAAGCGGAACACCTGTTCTGTCAGTTTCAGGCTTATAGGGGTGGCAGTGGCATGGTGGGAATGTCACTGGACAAGTAATCCAGAGGCCCAGGCCAATCCTCTGGAGGCATGGGTTCAAATCTCGTCCCAGCAGTTGGTGGAATTTTAATTTAGGGATTAAAAAACTGGAATGTAAAGCTAAGTTCAGAAATGGTGACGAAGAAACTATCATTGATTGGTGCAAAAACAATCTGGTTCACTAATACCCTTTGGGGAAGAAAATGCACCATCTATCTGGCTCCCCCAGATGAATCAAGCAACATCCTGACATAATCATACCTCACAAAGGCCCAGACAACACCACATAGAATTCCTACAGTGCAGGAGGCGGCCCTCTGGTCTTCGGATCTGCAATTTTTTTTTTTTTTAACGTGTTAAAGATTTTATTTTCGTTAAATACCATGGGACAGGATTGGTAAGAATGGAGAGCTTTCAATCAACATTTGCCTCACGGGGGATGTTTCTGTAGCTAGGGGGAAACTCTGCATTGATAAACTTGTCAGCCTTGAGCAGCGAGGAATGGGGGGGGGGGGGGGGGGCGGTGGGTGTAAATTACAAGGAGGCACCTTTTCTTCAGTACATCTCTCATCACTGGTAAACAAGTGGCATGAGCAACCTGACTATGAAATGAAGAATTTCAAGAGGTAATCCAGCAACAGGTAACAAAATTTAAAAGGATTAAAATAACATTTACAAGACACTTAACATTTCATTCAACTCTTATTAAACCACAGAGAGAACAACTCATTATTTCCAAGGACCTTTATGCAAAACCTTGAGACACTTGCTATTGATGTTTTGACAATGTACAACTCCAATTATCCAAGAATTGAAAGTAATCTGTGTGTTCTAACCGTGACATCATTAAAGGCAAGGCCTGTAAGATGCTGTACACAAACATGGTCACTGTGAGCCATACTACCAATAATATGGCAGATCAACAGAACATTTCAGGCCTCAATAACTTGCATGCTTCCTCTACAAGATGAATTTCCCTAGAAAGAATCCAATGAAAATGGCTGCAATTACAACAAGGAGGGAGGGAAGAGCATTGGAGCCGTTTTCTCTGAGTGAAACATGAGATGTGGAAGACACTGGGTTGCCTGACTAAGCTGCCTTCCTCAGCCTCAGTCCATCATCTCTCAGCTGTCGATTCTCATCTGTCATTTTCACCAACTCCACTTGAAGCCTCTTGCATTCTTCCATTAGTTTCCGCACTTCAGTGTCATCCAGTGAAACACTAGCAGATTTGGGCATTGCCGGTCCATCAAGTTTAGATGCATTCGTTATTGCAGCAGGTTTGCTTGCTTCAAGATCATTAGATTTCTCATTGTCAACAGGCAGTTCAAAGTCACATCTGAGTTTGGAGTCCATGAGATCTTCAGGCTTTGCATCTTTCCATACAGCTTCCATGTCTCCAACGCCAGGAGGAGCATAGACCGTCTGTACCATAAATTTATGTTTGCTTTTCTCATTGGGATCATAGTCAAATGGTTGTAACATTTCGGATCTGCAATGACCCTCCGAAAGAACACCTAGACCCACTCAACCGCCCTATCCTTGTTACCTGCACTTTGATCATGGCCCGCACATGTAACCTGCACACCTTTGGACTGTGGGAGGGAAACCCGAGCACCCGGAGGAAACCCACACAGACATGGGAAGAACGTGCAAAGTCATCCCAAGGCCAGAATCGGACCGGGTCCCTGGTGCTGAGAGGCAGGAGCACTAACCACTGTGCCACCGACAAAATTGACAATGCTTCTGCTCGGTTTTGGACCAGAGACCTTGCGCATATCAGGCGAACGTGATAACCTCCACACTACAGAAGCAACTGGACATCTGTTATCCCAACAGAAGGACAGATCCACTAGAGATGGTGGAACAATATATAATGGGAAGGAAGTTGTCCTGAGAGTCCTCTACATTAACTCTGGGCCCCATGATGTCTCATAGCATCGGGCCAAACATGGGCAAGGAAACCTCCTGCTAATTGCCACCCACCATGCCCCCCCCCCCCCCCCCACCTCAGGTGACGAGTCAGTAACATTGGCGCACTGAGGTTGGTAAGGGTACAGAATATTCTCTGGGTAGGGGACTTCAATGTCCATCACCAGAGAGACTTGGTAGCATCAGTACTGGTCGAGCCCTGGAGGACATAATTGCTAGGCTGGGTCTACGACAAGTGGTGAGGGAACCAAGAGGAGGGAAAATCATACTTTTTATAACTTTTTAAAAAAGTTTTTTAATAAATTTGGAGTACCCAAATACTTTTTCCCTATTAAGGGGCAATTTAACGTGGCCAATCCACCTACCCTGAACATCTTTGGGTTGTGGGGATGAGACCAACGCAGAAACGGGGAGAATGTGCAAACTCCACACGGACAGTGACCCAGTTTTGTGAGGCAGCAGAGCTAACCACTGCACCACCATGCCGCCTGGGCAAATCATACGTGACCTCGATCTCACCAATCTACCGGTTGAAGAAGCATCTGACCATGACAATACTTTTTATTTAATTCATTTTTTTATGGGATGTGGGCATTGCTGGCTAGGCCAGCATTAGTTTTCCATCCCTAATTGTCCTTCAGAAGGTGGTACTGAACTGCCTTCTTGAACCGCTGCAGCCCATGTGGTGTAGGTACACCTACTGTGCTATTAGGGAGGGAGTTCCAGGATTTTGACCCAGGAACAGTGATATATTTCCAAGTCAGGATGTAATTTGGAAGGGAACCTCCAAGTGCTGGTGTTCCCATGTGTCTGCTGCCCTTGTCCTTCCAGGTGGTAGTGGCCATAGGTTTGGAAGGTGCTGCCTAAGGCGTAATGGCAGGAGTGGCCACCTCACGGTCTTTGTAGAGACAAAGCCGCTCACTAATATTTTGAACAGATCTAACAATCCAAATCTGGGTATCCATGGAGTGCTGTGGCCAGCAGCAGAATTGTATTCAACCACAATCTGTAAGCTCATGACCCAGTATATCCCTCACTCTTCCATTACCATCAAGCCTTGTTTAAAGAACAGTGCAGGAGGGCATGACAGGGGCAGGACCAGGCATATCTAAAAATGAGATGTCAGCCTGATGAAGCTACAAAACAGGACTACTTGCATGCCAATCAACAGAAGCAGTATGTGGTAGATAGGGCTAAGCAATTCCACAATGAATGGATCTCATCCAGGACCTGCAGTCCTATCATATACAATCATAAATGATGGTGGACAACTAAACAACTGACTGGAGGAGGAGGCTCCACAAATATCCCCATCTCAGTGGTAGGGGAGCATAGCACATCTGTGCAAAGGACGAGATTGAAGCATTTGCAGCCATCTTCAGCCAGAACTACCGAGGGGATGATCCATCTTAGCCTCCTTCAGAGGTCCCCAGACTCTCAGATACCAGTCTTCAGACAATCATCCCACATGATATCATGGAACAGCTGAAAGAACTGGATACTACAATGGCTATGGGCTCTGACATCAGCCCAGCAATAGTATTGAAGACTCAAACTTCTGAACTAGTCATGCCACTAGCCAAGCTACAACACTTGTATCTACGCAGCAATGTGGAAATTTACCCAGGTATGTCCGGTTTTGAAAAAGCAGGTCAAATCCAATATGGCAAATTACCGCCCCACCAGTCTATTCTCGATCATCAGTAAAGTGATGGAAGGTATCGTCGAGAGTTCTATCAAGCGACACGTACTCAGCAATAACCTGCTGAGGTTTCTGCCAGGGTCCTGACCTCATCACAGCCATGGTCAAAACGTGGCCAAAAGAGTTAGACTCCAGAGGGGAGGTGAGAATGACTGTACTTGACACCAAGGCAGTATTTGAACGAGTATGGCATGAAGGAGCCCCTGAATGTATGAAGTCAGTGGGCATCTAAGGGCAAATTCGCCATTGGTTAGAATGGTACCTAGATAAAGGAAGATTGTTGAAGTTCAGTCACCTCAGTCCCAGTACATTGCAGCAGGAGTTCCTCAGGGTGGTATCATCAATGATCTCCCCCCTCCATTATTAATCCAGAAGTGAGGATGCTGCTGATGATTGAATAATGTTCAGCACCATTCGTGACTTCTCAGATACAGAAGCAGTACACGACCATATACAGCAAGACCTGGGCAATATTCAGGATTGGGCTGATCAGTGGCTGATGTGTGGCATTCACACCACACAATTGCAAGACAATAACCATCTCTAATGAAAGAGAATCTAAGCATTTCCCTGTGACATTCAATTGCATTACCATCGCTGATACCCCCACAATATCATCATTCTGGGGCTTTCCATTGACCAGATGTTGAACTGGATCACACATGTAAATATTATGGTTGCAAGAGCAGATCAGGGGCTGAGAGTTCTGTAGAGAGTAACTCACTTCCTGACTCCCGAAAGAGTGTTCACCTTCAACAAAGCATAAGTGTATGGAATATCTTCACTTGCCTGGATGAGTGCAGCTCCAACAACACTCATAAGGCTTGACACCATTCTGGACAAAGCAGTCTGCTGTATTGGTACCCGTTCCACAAATATTCACTCCCTCTACCAACAATGCACAATGACAGTAGTGTGTACAGGATGCACTGCAGCAACTTACCAAGGAACATTCAATTGCACCTTCCAAAGCTGCGACCCCTACCTGATCGGAGGACAAGGGCAGCACCCACTTGGAAACTCCGTCACCTGCAAGTTTCCCCCAAAGCCACACACCATCCTGACTTGGAAATGTATCGCCGCCATTTCTTCCCTGTCGCTTGGTCAAAATGCTGGCACTCTATCCCTAACAGTGCTGTGGGTGTACCTACACCATGTCGACTGCAGTGGTTCAAGCAGGCGTTTCACCACCGCCTTCGCAGATCCAATTAGGGATGGGCAATAAATGCTGGCCTAGCCGGTGGCGTCTGTAACCCGTGAATGAATAAAGAAACATGGTAGCACAATGGTTAGCACTGTTGCTTCATTGCATCAGGGATCCGGATTCGAATCCTGGCTTGGGTCACTGTGCGGCGTCTGCACGTTCTCCCCATGTCTGCGTGGATTTCCTCCGGGTGCTCCGGTTTCCTCCCACAGTCCAAAGATGTAAGGGTTAGGGTGATTGGTAATGTCCAAATGTTAGGTGGGGTTGCTGGGTTACGGAGATAGGATGGAGGAGTGGCTTAGGTAAGGTGTTCTTTCAGGGGCTGGTGTAGACTCGATGGGCTGAATGGCCTCCTTCTGCACTGTAAATTCTCTGACTATGGCAATGTAGCTGAAAGCTTTTGTTATGACATCTGTAGCCAGTATTATTACTCAGCTGGGTTTCAAAAGAGGTCACTGGCTTCAGCTCAGTAATATTTATTGATCAATAGGATGATTGACAGTTTTAAGAGACTGTAATAAACAATATGCCTTTGATGTGGTTTCTGATTTGTTTACAAACTCACTTGCTTAAAAGATTACAATTTGTTTGTACATTGGAGTAGGTTCTCTTTCCAGTATGAATAATGGCATGTTTGACTTCAGAGTTTCATATGAGAATGTTATTTATCGCGAAGATTTTAAATGAATGCCCATGGTTATTTCATGACCCCTGAGGACTGGACATAGTGGATACTGGGTGAGTGGCTCTGAAGGATGCATTGGGGGCATAGAGGTGGCATGGGTGATCTGAGGGGGCATGGGGTGGGGGGGGGGGGGGATGATGGGTGAAATTTAAGCGGCCTTTAAATCAATTTGGGAGCTGAGCAACTGTGTTCCAGAACTATGGCGGGCCTTCTAACCAGCCCGCCTCCATGCCAACACCTCCCGCACCCCATTGTGGCTTGCAAAATACACTGCAAGCCCGAAATCATAGAAGCACAGAATTTACAGGGCCATTCAGCCCATCGAGTCTGCACCGGCCCTTACAAAGAGCACCCTACTGAAGCCCACGTATCTACCCTATCCCCACCATCCAGTAACCCCTACTTAACATTTTTTGGACACTAAAGGCAGTTTAGCATGGCCAATCCACCTAACCCACACATCTTTGGACTGTGGAAGGAAACCGGAGCACCTGGACGAAACCCACGCACACACGGGGAGGACGTGCAGACTCCGCACAGACAGTGACCCAACCGGGAATCGAACCTGGGACCCTGGAGCTGTGAAGCAACTGTGCTAACCACTATGCTACCATGCTGCCCTGTCCTGTATAATCCTGCATAAAAAGATATAAATCCCCGGTGGAGCCACACATGGATCAGCAGTACATTTCAGAAGGCACTAAAATGCACAGGTCAGGTTTTCCCAGGCCACCACATAAATTCCTGTCTCTGGATTTTAATTTGTTCCTTTGACCTTTGCGGAATGAGGCATTTCGACCTGACCAAAGCAGAGCAGCAACACGAGCTCTGCATTAGTAAACTTGTTTCTAAATGAGGAAAATAGTGGGGGCGGGGGATTACATTTAGTTTACAGTGCGGCACCACAGCTTCTCTGGTGAATGCTGTGGGTTTAAGTGAAGCTGTGTGAATTGCTCTCCCACGGGTTGGATAGTCTCCCGTCTGTGTGTTACTTTCCACACTTTTTCTCTCTCTGGCATCACGGAGTTAGGCTAGGCAATCTGGAAACCCCCTGATCCCCAACGTTCTTCCAAACTCTACACCTGAACTCCACCTTCCCGCACTTCCCAAAACTCACCCTTCCCCCCCCCCTTCCCTCATACACTCTCAAGAGAGTGAAGTGAAAAACGATAAACAGGCATAATTGGTTACACGAGTGAACAGATCGGTTGGTGTGCAGATCCAGAGATAAGGAAAGATGTACATATGGATACACAGTCATTTATAGGTTAGAAAGAGATATAGAGATAATGCAGCACAGATAAATAGAGACCACAAACACTGCTGCTCGAGGATGCAATTAGACAAATCACAAGCATATTATTATCCCCAAATATAAATAACATTACCTCCTGATAAGAGAGTGTCATCGGTATTCCTTGCAAAATCAATGTCTTTCTTTCCTACCTGCATTATATTTGAAGAATGGAAGGGAGGTGGGTCATCATCTTCGCTATCTGATTTAAATCAGATGCACATTGTGTGGTTTCTCGAATGGATGTCATTTGCTTAACCAGATCACCACACACACACACACACACACACACACACACGTGAAAAGGAAACTCTACCCCGTGGCTTCAAAATTAAATGCTGGCAACCATTCTTTTCCTCGGTGATTGACCGTAAATGACATTATATATGTAAATGACAGAGATGTTTCTGGAACCTCTCTCTTTATACACCTGAGGAAGGAGCAGTGCTCCGAAAGCTAGTGATTCGAACAAACCTGTTGGACTTTAACCTAGTGTTGTAAGACTTCTAACTGTGCTCACCCCAGTCCAACGCCGGCATCTCCACATCGTAAATGACACTGACTGTCGCCCGTGAAGGTGGTGGTGGAGCGGTTTTCAATTTGAAATGAAAAACAGAAAATGCTGGATAAACCCAGAAGGCCTGGCAACACCTGCGGAGAGAGGGCGAGAGTTAAATATTTCGAGTCCAGGAACAGTCACGTGGACGCAAAACATTAACTCTGTTTCTCTCTCCACAGATGGTACCAGACCTGCTGGGCCTATCCAACATTTTCTGGTTTTATTTCAGATTTCCAGCATCTGCGGTATTTTGCTTTCATTTGAATGTCCCTACTGGAGCTGGGGTGGGAATTTATGAGGATCATCATCACCACTGAATCACTCCAGTAGGTGACCCAACATCAATCTGGGCACTGTGGCAATTTTTAAAATTCTTTCAAGGGATGTGGGCATCGCTGGCTAGGCTGGTATTTATTGCCCATCCCTAATTGCCCCTGAGAAGGTGGTGGTGAGCTGCCTTCTTGAACGGCTGCAGCCCATGTGGTGTCTGCACACCCACAGTGCTGTTACTCATCTCCCAAGAACAACAAAAATCAAAACATTTCAGAGGCCGCAGACTGAAACAGAAAGTGTTAGAAACACTCGGCAGGGTGCAGTCAGCATCTGCTGAGAAAATGGCACCTTTCAAAAGCACTTCTACCTGAAGTGTAGATGTAGATCGGATCTCTCCACAGATTCTGACTGACACAGAGTGTGTCCCGCATTCACTGGTTTTGTTTCCATTTGAGACGGTTCACTAAATTACTGAAGGACATGAAGAGAATGAGTCCTTTTGCCTGATTGGTATCAGCAATTTAGAAAGAGTCTCACAGAAAAGGCCTACATCGCTGCAGACTGCACGGTGAAGGGGCAAGTCAGCTCCTCAGCGCTCATTACCTAAGTAATAAATTGAAGTATCGCAATCAATTAAGCAGCTAAAAGGAACGTTAATCATTGTTCTTTCTAATAATTGATTTTGTACTTAGGCCCATTGATGCTGAAACTCTTTCTCTAATTGTCCAGGCCTCGACAGTTTATACCCACTGCACTCTATCAGATCAGCTTGTTCAATCTTCAAGCCACTGAAGAGAACCATTGTTTCAATGGCAAAAAGAATGCTGTTGTAGCGAATCCAAGGTCTTCACACATTTTCCAATTTGATCACATTCCAGAATCCTATCAGCAGATTTGGTTAGACAAATAGCTTCATACCTTGCAGCAAATGTACTACCCAAGTCCATTTTCAACAGAGGCTGATATTGTCACAGAAACAAAGAAGACAACTCAAAGTTGTCATTCTCCTTTGTGGAGAGACTCAGTAATGTTGGGCTGATTGCTTGCCCTATCATAACTAGGATTGTTCAGTTAAACTTCAGGATTTGGCTTTAAAGCAGGCAACTGGAACGTGACGTGGTGCATGGATGGGATGCACAGTGGATTAACTCCAAATCCTGGACCTCGTTCTAATGCAATAAGTTCATAAGATATAGGAGCAGAATTAAGCCATTTGTCCATCGAGTCTGCTCCGCCATTCTATCATGGTTGATGTGTTCCTCATCTGCTACCTGCAAAGCTACAGACCAAGAGGTGGATTGTGAAATCAGCCAGAGCATCTCCTCCCTAGAACACATGACCTAGGAGCAGGAGTAGGCAATGTAGCTTCCCAAACCTAACACCTTCAATGTGAACATGGCTGATCCCATCCTAGCCTCAACTCCACTGTCCTGTCCATTCTCCATAATCCTTCAACCCAGTATCAATTAAATATCTGTCTAACTCCTCCTTAAATTTACTCACTGTTGTTACATCCACCACTCTGGGGTAGCGAATTCCCCAGATTCACCACTCTTTGTGAGAAGTAGTTTTTCCTCAAATCTGTTTTAAATCTGCTACCTCTTATTCTAAGATTATGACCTCTCATTTTAGAATGCCCCACAAGAGGAAGCATTAGCTTCACATCTACTTTATCCATATCTTTTAGCATCTTGTATACCACAATTAGATCTGTCCTCATTCTTCTAAACACTAGAGTACAGGCCTAAGCTGTTCAATCTCTCCTCATACGACAAACTCATCTCTGGAATCAATCTAGTGAACCTCCTCTGAACTGCCTCCAATGCCACTACATCTTTCCTCAAATAAGGGGACCAAAACCATGCACAATACTCCAGGTGCAGTCTTACCAAAGCATTGCATAGTTCCAACAACATTTCCTTACCTTTAATACTCAATTCTTTTTGCTATAAATGCCAACATTCCATTTGCTTTCCTTATTATCTGCTGCACCTGCAAGCTTGTTTTCTGCGACTCATTCACAAAGTCACCCAGATCCCTCTACATTGGAGAACCCCAAAGTCTCTCCCTATTTAGATAATAAATTGCCTTTCCATTTTTTAGACCAAAATGCATGACCTCACAGCTATCCACATTAAACTCCATCTGCTACATTTTGGTCCACTCTACTAACCTATCTATATCCATTTGTAAGGTTCTTTCCTCATTGCAACTTACTGTCCCGCCTATTTTTGTGTCATCTGCAAATTTGGCTATAGAACCTTCTATCGCAGTATCCAAGTGGTTAATATAGATTGTAAATAGCTGGGGCCACCGGACCCTGTGGCACCCCACTAGCTACATCGTGTCATCCAGAGAAAGACCCATTTATCCCAACTCTGTTTCCTGTCCATCAGCCTGTCTTCTATCCAAACTAATAAATTACGCCATATCCCACGTGATCTCACCTTGTGAACCAACCTTCTGTGCAGCATCTTATCAAACGCCTTCCAGAAGGCCAGATATACTACATTTACAGGATCCCCATTATCCACTTTGCTTCTTACATCTTTGAAGAACTCAAGCAAATTAGTCAAACATGTTTTGCCCTTCATAAAACCATGCTGATTCTGATGGATAGCGCTTTGATTTTCCAAATGTCCTGATATTATGCCCTTGATAATTTATTGTAACAATTTTCCAACAACAGATGTTAAACTAACTGGTCTGTAATTTCCCACATTCTGCCTCCCTCTCTTTTTGAATAAGGGCGATACATTCGCATTTTTCCAATCCACTGGAACCTTTCCCGTATGCATGGAATTTTGGAATATCATAACCAATGGATACATTATCTCCGCTGCCACTTCCATTAACACCCTAGGATGTAGGCCATCAGGCCCTGGGGACTTGTCTGCCCTCAATCCCAAGAGTTTGTTGAGTACCGTTTCCCTATTGATTCTGATTGTTCCAAGTTCCATCCTTTCTATTAACTCTGAATTGCCCGTTCCTCTAGGAATGATACTCATGTCCTCCACCTTGAAAACTGAGGCAAAGTATTGATTTAGCATCTTTGCCATTTCTGTGTTCCCCACTATTAACTCACTGGTTTCATCTTCCAAGGGGCCAACATTCACCTTAAGAGACACTTTTATGTACCTGTAGAAGCTTTTGCAATCCTTTTTAAAATTTTGTGCTAGTTTTTTTTTCTGTAAATTACCTTAGCCATTTTTATTACTTTTTTAGTCTCCCTTTGTTTATGTTTGAAAGTTTCCCAATCTTCCAGCAGGCCACTGGCCTTTGCAATATGATATAATTTAGTTTTTGGCTTTATAATGTCCTTGACCTCCTTGTTTAGCCATGGATGGTTTTTACCCCCTTCCCATCTCCCTTCCTCACTAGGACATATTTTAGTCGTGAGAAATTGAGTATCTCCTCAAACAACTGCCACTGCTCATCAGCTATCCTATTTTAGCCTTCCTGCCCAGTTCATACAGGCCAAATCTGACCTCAAGCCTGTGTAGTTTCCTTTGTTAAATTCCAGAACACTAGTGTGGGACTCCACTTTCTCACCCCCAAACATGAATCTTTAATTCTACCATACTATGGTCATTACTCCCTAGTGGATCCTTAACTCTGAGGTCATTAATTCATCCCTCCTCATTACAAAATACCAAATCGAGAGTAGCCTCCTGCCTGGCTGGTTCCTCAACATACTGTTCGAGGAAACAATCTCTAATGCATTCAATGAGCTCTGCCTCCAGGCTACTCTTGCCAATTTGATTCCTCCAGTGCATATTAAAATCACCCATTATTATTGCCTAACCTTTCTTGCAAGCCCCCAGTATTCCATGGTTTATATTGTGCCCCACTATAGAACTACTGTTTGGGGATCTATAGATTACACCTACCAAGGACTTCTTCCCTTTGTTGTCTCTTATTTCTACCCAGACTGATTTGACATCTTGATCTCCAGGTGCTTATATCACTTCTCATTACAGCACTGATTCCTTTACTCACCAGCAGGGCTACGCCACCACCTTTTCCTTTCACTCGATCTTTCCAAAATATGCATACCCTTGGATATTCAATACCCAGATCTGGGGCGGCATTCTCCCCTACCCGGCAGAGCGGGGGGGGGGTCCCGGCGTAGGGGAGTGGCGCCAACCACTCCGGCGTCGGGCCTCCCCAAACGTGCGGAATTCTCCGCACCTTTGGGGGCTAGGCCCGCACCGGAGCGGTTGGCACCGCGCCGACTGGCGCCAAAACCAGCACCAGCGGCCTTTCAGGCCGAAAGGCCTTCGCCGGTTCACGCATGCGCCGGTGGTGACGTC
The DNA here is from genome assembly GCF_902713615.1 of Scyliorhinus canicula. Lineage (NCBI taxonomy): Eukaryota > Metazoa > Chordata > Chondrichthyes > Carcharhiniformes > Scyliorhinidae > Scyliorhinus > Scyliorhinus canicula. The sequence continues at coordinate 17,142,173 of NC_052164.1, forward strand.
AGCTGGCGGATTCTCATTTAGTTTAAACCCCTATCTACTGCCCTAGTTACCCGATTTGCTAGGATTCTGGTCCCAGCATGATTCCAATGAAGACCATCCCTTCAGAATAGGTCCCCTCTTCCCCAGTACTGGTGCCAATGCCCCATGAATTCAAACCTATTCCTCCCACACCAATCTTTGAGCCACGCATTTACCTCCTTAATCTTATTGACCCTATGCCAATTAGCTCGCGGCTAATATTTGGATACAACATTTTTTTTTGACAGATGTGATGGTCCTCTGTAAAATGAATTCGAATGTTCACAATCCATTTTGAAGTAATGCAAGGCTGCTCAGCAAAATTGCTCCTAAATTGCTGAACCAGACTCGGACCTTCTGTTTGTGGGACTGATAAAATGTGACGAGGTTCAATTGGGGTTCTTCTAAGGCTGGGACAAAGTGGTGAGTTCCATGGGTACGATACCTGACCTGAGATCGCCTGATACAATGGGCATGATTTAACAAACGAAAAAGAGTCCATTTTGGGCGCGACTAGCTTAGAGCCTGCAGCGCCGAGGACGACCCCGCGATCAAATGGAACTTTGCTGTTTGGTATGGCCTCCATGGGGAATGATCCACCGAGGCCTCGCTTAACTCACTTCCTGTACTGATGAGCTGCTCATCAGTGGAGGAAGACGTGGGAATGCTAGTTTTAAATGCCGCCCCGATTTCCCAGACCACTGTGGCCTCCGGAACCCACACCCCCACCCCAAATGCTTCAACTTACCGATTAGGGGGTCTCAACCACCCCACTTAATAAGGGGAAGGCATTCCCAGTCCCGATCCTCAACGTAGAGGATCTGGACTGGGCACGGAGAGTACTGAGGGGCCAGGCTGGCAGTATAGAGGTACCCGGGTGGCATCACGGGTGCCAGGGTACCGTCCTGCCCAGAGTCCGACCACCCGGAGGTCTCTGATCACCATCAAAACCCTCCCCAGGTGCCATTGCGCTTGGTCCACGTTTGTGGATAACAGCGCTAAACGGCATCTTGGCGAAATCTCCCAGGCACGGTTGTTCGATCCCAGGCCTTGGGAGACTCTGGCGCAGACATATTTAAGTGAAGTAACTACTCACTTAAATCTGCAAATCTGGATCCCACCTAGTGAGGGCGAGTTCCAGATCGTGGAGTCTCACGCTATCTCTTTCGATCTCATGGGGCATCCTGAGCGCCGTAAATCTCGCGAGGGGCCTCTCGCGCGCTTTAACAGCGTCGGTGCGTCACTGAGTCGGGCGGGATGAGGCTGTTTGATAGCCCCCAGGGTCTAAACGTCAGAAGGGCTCATCACCAACATTCCTCATCTAAGCAACAATAAAAACACTCCCCAAAATTACAAGTTTTAAATAGTTCTGCTCTTTTCACAGTAACTTCATTTGAAGCCTACTTGTGACAATAAGCGATTTTCATTTCAAAATTTTCATTTTTCAACAGCGACGCTTTTCGCATTAAAAGTAAAGTAATAAAAGTTTTGAAGTCTGACTCGATGTAGTGCGTGAATGTTTCCAGTTATGGGTTAGTCGGTCATGAACTTTCCCTCAGGGATTGCAAGCTGCCAGGGTCCTAATTATAGCTGCACTCTGTGTGGGAGGTGTCCCTTAAAGGAAGAATGAACAGCATTGAGACTCCTTTCTTACATAGACTCCAGCAACTGCTTGCAAAGTAATATCAGGAGATGCCTCAAAAATGGCCACATGCTCACAACATTTAAAAAAAAACACACACAACCATTTATTGTATTAAAACAACAAGGGTTGAGAAGTTCGAAGTATTTAACTGAACTTAACTTACCACTGTCTAGAACATCTTGGCACAAGGAGCCATAAGAAACAGCAACTATTTGTGCTGCAACAATTCTGTGAGGAGGTCATTCTGCTACCTCCTTTGTGAAGACAATATGCATCTTTCGTTGCTTCAAACATTTAGCAATTTTCCCTTCAGGAGGTACATTGAGCTCTGTTGTATATTTTATATAATCGACCTATGCAGCGATGACACACCAGCTTGTGTTTGGGTAACAGGTTTTATATTCAGTGTTTTAAAATGTCTACTCCGTGTTGCAGCTCCAACTTCCAGCTCTTTCAACAGAGAGTTTACTCCCCCCCCCTTCAAGACCACAACCAACCTTAACCAAGCAAGCACAGTGAGCATAGATTAGTTGCCAGCCTCATATAACCCAACATAGAGCAATTGAACTCTACAATCCCCACGCCGTCCACAGGCAAAGCATTTCATCATTTCCTGTAACATCAGGATGGCCACCAAAACAATTCTAGAACAATTCTACGACAAGGTTTTAAAGGGTTCCCCCCAGTTTCCTCCCACAAATCCCAAAAGATGTGCTGTTAGGTAATTTGGACATTCTGAATTCTCCCTCAGTGCACCTGAAGAGGCGCCGGAATGTGGCGACTAGGGATTTTCACAGTAACTTCACTGCAGTGTTAATGTAAGCCTACTTATGACAATAATAAAGATTAATATTATAAATGAATTATTTAGTGCACAAAAGTACAGAACTAACGTCATAAAGAGAAGGTTAATGCCTTGACACAGAGCAGAATAAAATTCAAGGGGTGGAACTCATATTTTAGCTGCACAAAGCCCTGGTCGGATCACACCTGGAATATTGAGTGCAATTCTGGTCACCATACCTTAAGGAACTGGCTTTAGTGGGAATAGTGTAGACTTGAAGGCTAAGGGATGATTTGATATTAAGGGAACCAGATAAGGTAGATTGGGCATGAATATTTGGTGTGTCTGGGTCATAGTCAAATTAGGGTTAGGGTTAAGGTTAGGGTTAGTCTGAGCCAGACTTTTCAGGAGTGAAATTAGGAAGAGCGTCTTCACGCACAGAATGGGAGAAACTGGGAACTCTCTTCGGCAAATGAGATTTGACGCTGGTTTTAAATCTGAGATTCTTGTTATCCAAATGTATTGAGCGATACAGGTGCTCCGGTTTCCTCCCATAGTCCAAAGACATGCAGGTTAGGTGGATTGGCCATGATAAATTGCCCTTAGTGACTAAAGGAGGGGTTATTGAGTGACGGGGATAGGGTGGAAGAGCGGGCTTAAGTGGGTCGGTGCAGACTCGATGGGCCGAATGGCCTCCTTCTGCACTGTATGTTCTATGTTAAATATTTTAACATCAAGATCTCAAGTTTTAAAATTAAGCAAATGTTAATTGTATAGAGGTCTAATTACATGGTCCCTGTGCCAAATAATTTAAGGGCTATATAAAGTTCTTGCTGAGAAAATATTAATACCTCAGATTTATTTACAGTGACATGATATTAAGTTCAGGGCAATACCGAGCAATCCAGGGGCCTGGACTAATGCTCTGGGCATAAGAGATCAAATCCCACAATGGCAACTGAGGGAATATAAATTCAATTAAATAAAATCTGGAATAAAAAGCTAGCATTTGTATAGGCAACCACAAAATTAAAGGATTTTCGTTAAAACCCCATTTGGTGCACTAATATCTTTTAGGGAAGGGAATGGCTGTTAGGGGGCTCCAGACTTTCAGCAATGTAGCTGACTTGTAATTGTTTCTGAAATGGCCAAGAAAGCCAATTGGTTTTATTGAAGAAGGTGTCTCACTACAAGCTTCTCAAGGGCAACTTGGGCAATAAATGCTGGCCATACCAGGGATATTCCAATAAGATGGTCTCATGGGATGTTACTTAATGGATGCACCGGGGTCTTGCTTAGTGGCTGGTGAGCCAGCGAGAGCCCTGGGTCTCCTCGTTTAGGGGAGGCCAGCTGAACTTAGTGCCAATCAGGCACTTCACTGGACAGCTGCAGGCCTTCGCCAAGGTGAAGGACTCTGGGGCGTAGGTCCCGCCCACCAGGAGCTGCTGGCCAATCACAGGCAGCCTGACCAGGGCGGCAGTGGATCACACACACCCGAAGCCCAGGATTTCTGCTGGATCCCAGGCCACAGGCGAGTTAATGGCGGGAGAGGGAATCAGCCGCAAGGACGAGAGGGTGACTGTCAGATGCAACCCCATCCCCAAACTCTGATGACTAGTCCATTGATCAGACATTGGCCCCAGCCCCCCCCCCCCCCCCCCCCAAAACCCATCCAACACCATCCCAGGAACCCACAAGTGACCCTGCCTGGATTTGCTTGTTATTCTCCCCCACGTGGCATTTCCTGATGGGTTAAGACCAGTGGCAGTGGAATGAGGCCCTTATGTGGGCATTAATTGCCCACTTATGGTCTCAATTGGAAACAGAGCAGAAAAGCCATCCACAGGCCGACCAGCATAGATTTTATCAATGTGAAGGCAGGAAGGCAGAGTAAAGATTGGCTCCAGTTCTATCCTTCACAACTGACTTTCTGGAGCATACCTTGCCAGTATGTGGATGTAAAGCAAGTGAGACACAATGGCTATTGGTGCACGTTCCATCAGAACATTATGGAGCTCCGTGAAGGCCGAGGCAATGGAAGTTACTTACTTTTAATACGGTGATATTCCATGCAAAGCTCTCAAATGCTTTTTGGAGTTTCCGTCCCTTTAGGCCTTCTTTCAATCCAATTCCATGCAAATCTTCATGGAAATCCAGCCCTGTGCATTTGGATGAATAAAACTCAGTCAGAAAATGTGGGCTTCAATTTGGGTTGGGACATTAACCGAAAGGAAAGCAACATTACTTTTCTGATATCACAGGCTGTGAATGTCGCTCAAAAAGAAAAATACCCGGCACTCCTCCCCTCAGTACCTGCTTGTGGTGATATGATTTGCATAGCTGTCTGCCATTGGTGCAGAACACCGGCTTACCATTGGCCCTGGTCGGTCATGTGCCTCTCGACCGCTTGGTTGAGACCAGTCATGTGACAGCTCTCCGACTGGTCGAGAGGCTGAGTTAACCACGCCTCCTTACCGAGGTATAAATAGTCGGAGCGCCCGGCGGTCGTCCATTTTATTGTAGACAACCGCAGGGCTGGCTTATTAAAGCCTAACTTTTGTATGGCGACTCGTCTCTCGTGCAATTGATGGCTCATCACTGCTGAGCCACGTTGGAGTGGAAGAACCAATGGATAACAGTAGCCCTTCTCCAAAACTACTCTTCTTCACAATTAATAATGAGTGTTGACAATAGCAGGAATCATCCGTCAGGTCAGATGTACAGGAGACTCAGTGGGGATCAGGGGGAGGTTTTTTGCTAAGTTCCGAAGCACTGCAGCTTACTGTGACACTCTTGTTACTAATTGAATTGAAGACACTCCTGGTGTGTACGGAACCAAATGCCACACCGCTCAGTACATTTACCCACCAACATATTTGAGGGGCCAGTTTGTATTAAATGGGGGCTACATTTCTGGAGCATATGAAAACATAGGGAAACAAGGGCTGAGTAGATGTATAATAGTAAGGAAATGACATTCACATCATGGAAGTACATCCCATTCCAATAACAAAATGACTTTAAAGAAACACGAGTATGTAATAGGCCATTATTTGCTAAGTAACAGTTGAGGTTTTTGTTGTTTGCTGTGATCCACTTACTTGTCACGCTTCCTACATCACAACAGCAACTGCACTTCAATAGCATTTTATTAGCTGTCGAGCACTTTGGGGCGTCCTGAGGAACAGATTGATGCAATATCTTTTTTTTTTAAGGTTACGCACAAGAGGTACAGAGAATTCAGGCTGGTTTGCTGTTAAACTGAAATCTCAAAAGCTGCTGTCTAAGTTGAGCTGCTCCACAGTTTGCCTTTTGTTACCAGCATCTCACTGCTCGTCTCACCTTCAAAATGAATTGAATGGTGGGGAGTTGCTGTATTTGTTTAACTAAACTCATTCCGGAAAGTTATGTCTTGTCCATTTCCTGTCAAGTACATGTTTTGAAAAGGATATGAAAAAGACAGCATATCTCACCGGCAACGAAAATTGCAAGTATGGAGTTTCATTCTGTCAGGTTTCAATTGTTGTTGGAGATTGTAAGTGTATCAATATTAAATGATTAACCTTTTTTCTGTCCTTGTTTGTCTCTCTTGCCCTCTCTAAATGCAATCTTTTGTACCCTTGTTACCTGATTTGACATTAAATTCACCAATCTTGCGAGACAGTGCGTTGTGAATCCCACACATTGTGGGCGGGGTCATTTTTTGGCAAATTTGCATATTAGAACGAGGCAGCTAGGCAGATTCCTGAGGTACCTGAGGCTTTGGGGTCCATCCCATTTGCCTCAGAGACCTCGAGCGAGCGCCATTCAGCACTGGTCCCCACAAATGCGGACAGGAAGGAATGGCACATGTGGGGGTCTCCCAGGGGATCGGAGACCCCAGCTGCAAGCTACTGGTGCCATGTGAGGACCCTGGAAGTGGCAGCTTGGCACCTTGGTGGTGGTACCTGGGTGCCAGCTTGGCACAGCCAAGGTGTCCAGCTGGCAGGGACAATGCCAAGTTGGCACTGCCAAAGTGCCAAGCTGGCATTTTTGTCTGCGTACGATTGGGCCTGGGTTGTCCGTCGTGGGTGTTGAGGGGGGGTGCGCGGGGGCTGGGGACCCTCCCATAGTGTGCGGGGGGGGGGGGGGGGGGGGGGGTAGAGAGAGGAGGAGGTTGAGGTTTGGCATGCCATTTAAAAACGGTATCCAGATCGCTCGCTACACTTGGGAATACCAGCGAGCGGGCAATGTGTGGCCTCAGCTGCACGTTCCCCATTCGTGCTCCTCATACAACGCAAGTCGCATTGAATAGCCACTGCGAGCACCGGGAAACACACGGCTAAACACGCTCGCTAGGGGACTCCTGTTCCCCTTTGGGAGAATTGCACCCATAGTCTATTCCAGGTATAATTCAAACCCGATTCTTTTGCTGGGGAAATCCTAGTTTCATCCCCAGTGCATTTGAAATAATACAGATTCTTCTCACCTCTCAATGGCTGACTATTAGGAGGCTGTTGTGCAACACTGATGTATTTGGGGCATGTCACTGAAAAATGAAGCCAGGGATGGATTAAGAAGGAAAAATCATTACAGAAAAGGCTAGAAACTTCACCCAAAACCAATGGAGAAGGAAAAGACAGTTGTTTAAGAAGATGCTGTGCTGCCCGTTATTGCTTCCTCCCACCGCACCCACCTACTGTTCTGACCCACTTCATCCTAATTAGATGTTAATTCGAGCTCTGGTGCCATCCATTGCCTCATGTAGAGTAGTTTGGTCCAGTCAACAAAATAGAGTGACCCAGGAAGGAAGGAGTCAGACAGATTTAAATCTCCAGTCAACTGATTGTGGAGTAACTCCTATTGAACCACACAATCGTGCACGTTGCCTTGATGGAAGAGGACTTGTGGTGATAAGCATGACCGCCATAAGCAAAATAGAGGATGCGTTGAAGGGAAGTGCATTTGGCTATAAAGCTGCACAGAGACCTTTAGTGGCCTATCAACGGAAAGTTCCTCACTTCTGGCAGAAGTTTGTATTCAACACCCTCCACGGGGAACGGCGGCCAGGGAAAGCAGCCAAGGAACTGGTCGGATCCTTACTGACACACACACACGCACGCGCACACACACCAAAGCCGGAAGTGGGGAAAAAGGAAGTGAATTTCACTTAAATAATTGAATATTGGGGCAGCATGGTGGGGCAGTGGTTAGCACTGCTGCCTCACGGCACCGAGGTCCCGGGATCGATCCAGGCCCTGGGTCACTGTCCGGTGGAGTTTGCACATTCTCCCCGTGTTTGAGTGGGTTGCGCCCCCCACAACCCAAAGATATGCAGGCTAGGTGGATTGGCCACGCTAAATTGCCCCTTAATTGGAAAAAATAAATTGGGTACTTATATATTTTTTTTAAATAATAATTGAATATTGCTAAAAAGAGAGGCATGTTGCCAAAGCTTTCCATCAGTGCCCCATTTTTTCTGAAGTATAAATTGTTGTGATAATTTGAAATTCTTTCAATGGTCCTGATGAATGCAAGATGAGAAGCAACACGTCTCTCCTTTCAGCAATATGCAAGTTCTGTACCACCAAGCAACATTGCACACCTGGTGAAATAAAGATTGTGACATACACGTGGGATTAAGGGAAATTCTTTTAAAAAGCAGAAACAATAAAAGAATTTATTTAAATCATGAAACATGCATTTTCTTGGAGACTGAGTCTCCACACTTGTCATTTTTCTTTTTTTTAATGCCAGAGAGGTTGCTCAGCATCAATTGTCACTCACTATGCTTTCAAAACCATAGTTACTCCTGATTGAATAAATCCCAAGTTTTTTAGCCATTTAAAAAAGTGTGAAGTGAAAAAACATGACAGTGATTTCTGTGCAGATTCTGTTGAGCAAGACATAAAAAGACACAGCCTGCAGAGGAACAGATCATTACTGAAATAAACTTCTGATTTCCATGTTTAACTGCAAGCTGATGTAGTTCTATCTCGTAATAATGGTGAGTGCTGACCAGCTTGCTGTCATTAATACAGCAAAATCTGGGCCACCATTTTATACAGCAACACTACAAATTATAGTGAAGTGTCTGAAAGCAGTTTAACGCACTGTGTAATGGCAACAAAGAGCTTTATTCAATCTAGGATTTATAGATTAGCATGAATTCTTACATCAAATGGAGATGTTTGATCTCCTTTAATAAATTGACACGGTTCTTTGGTTGAAGATTACATTTTTTCCCCCTGAAGCGACAGTTTTTTTTGTACTGAAGTTTAGCCAAAAGAATGTTCTTCAACTTCACACACAGAGCGCATTGTGCCCCAAGATATGAGAATTAAATGATAATTACTTGATAACATGACATACAGTAGGCATTTAGGTTGAGGTGCTCTCTGCTGTAATTTAGTGGCATAATTTCAGCAAAATATCTTTACATAGATAGTTAACAAATAAAGTGAAATTTACAAAGGACCAAATGTAACAAAATATTCTGATGGATAACTCGTTTCTTCTCAAAAGGAGGAAACTTAATATCAGAATGTTGAAAGAATAGATCGCAATAGAGATCAAGCAAAAAGAGAATATGTTGGCCAGCAGTTTCCGCTCTCGTTTAGGTCGGGCGAGTTCAGCGACTATCGAAGAAGTGCAAAGTCGAGTTTTACGTCAGCATGACACGACTGTCCCCTGCTCCCCATCAATGACGTTCAATGTCAGGAACATCTTTATACTAGACCGTCTCCAAAAGTGTGCACCAGGCGAGCAGACCTCCCAGGGGATCTCAGGTGAATGCAGCGCTAATAGGGGGAGTGAAGGATGGGGGATCATATCAAGGTACTACCCTGTCACCCCATCGGTACTACCCTGGCACCCCCTGGATTGCCAGGGTACTACCTAGGCATTGCCCAGGCAGTGCTCACTCGATGCTCAAGCATTACCAGGTTACTTCCTGCGTCGAACCTGCAAGGGGGGGGGGGGGGGGGGGGGGATGCCAGGATCACAGCATGGCGGGAAAATCAGAGGCCGCCCAGTCAACGATACGTGGGACCTATCACTTGAAGTTTCTTTTTCAAAGTTCCACACTATATTGTATATTATGGAGAAAGACAGAACAGGCACCAAGGGCTTCAATGCCACATTTCCCAGCAGGCATCGGCCTTTGCTGTTATCCGGGAACATCTCGACCATCGTAGCTGTTCCGTTTCAAGAAATTCACCACTGGTTGACTGGTAGGGCATCTCAAAGGAAGGAGTGACATGCATCCCAGTAAAAGGGAGGGGACTTAGGACATGGATCTTGAATCTTAGATCCTCAAACTCTGGATTCTCCATGCCAGGATCATTGCTCTATCTCTTTCAAATACTAGATTATTGCTGCATATTTTCTGAGAGTACCACGCTACTTTGGGTAGCCCTGTTAGGGCACTATTGCTGAAGCAAACTAGGAGCGACTCAGTAACAACATGCATTTATATGGCACGTTTAATACAGGAAAGTCCCATGGTGCTTCACAGGAGCACAAACAGATAAAATTGGATGCTGAGCTATATAAAGATAATAGGGCAGGTGAATTAAAGTTTGGTTTAAGGAGTGGCACAAAGGTGGAAATGTAATGAAGTTAAGAGGGAATTTCAATTTAGGGCTTGGACATTTGAAGACGTGAAGAAACAAAGGGTGGGCTTTTCCCGCCGTCGGGATCTTCCAGTCGCACAGAAGTTGACCCCCACCACGAGTTCCACGGCAATGCAAATTGCCATGGACCTTGGCGGGCCTGGATGATCACGTTGACATCCAGTGGCGAGCCGCCTCCGCCACTGGGGAAACGTAGGGGAGGAGCTGTAAAATTCCAGCCAAAGAGTCAGCTCCCTCCCTCTCTCACCATTAAAAGGTCACAACCTGGCAATCGGAACAACAGATATCGCTAACCATCGTCTCATCATTTAAACCATCACACCAATCAAGAGGCTCAGTTGGAGCGACAGAATTAGATCAGAATTATGAGAAGTAATTGGGCAGGATTTTCCAGTCCACACACACAATTTACAGTGCAGAAGGAGGCCATTCGGCCCATCGAGTCTGCACCGGCTCTTGGAAAGAGCACCCTACCCAAGGTCAACACCTCCACCCTATCCCCATAACCCAGTAACCCCACCCAACACCAAGGGCAATTTTGGACACTAAGGGGCAATTTAGCAGCGCCAATCCAACTAACCTGCACATCTTTGGACTGTGGGAGGAAACCGGAGCACCCGGAGGAAACCCACGCACACACGGGGAGGATGTGCAGACTCCGCACAGACAGTGACCCAAGCCGGAATTGAACCTGGGACCCTGGAGCTGTGAAGCATTTGTGCTATCCACAATGCTACCATGCTGCCCATCCCGAGACAGGAATTCTCACCCGAAGTCAACGGACCTTTCAATGGTCCATCAAATTGTTTGACCCACACACCATTCCCACGGTAGGCAAATCGGGAGGATTTACCCCACTGTCTGAAATGCTTTTGCAGTAAAATACGTCAAAGGTGCATTAATTTGGCTGCAGTAAGCACTCCTGTATACTTCCCAGATTCCCTGCTGTGTTATAGCACAGTGATGTTGGTAATGGTAACATGAGTGTATCATGGAATTTAATTTCCTCTGACTGAAGTTTTACACCACAGTCCTCCCTGTTGGAACAGTTTACTGAGTTTCACATGCACACACATTATTATTAGAACAGCTGTCATAGATCTACCATATTAAAATAAAATCAACATAGTGGAAACACAGTCTATCAGTCTCTGAGAAAAGTTTGAAACTTGAAATATTAGTTTCTATTTTTGTTTTCAGATGCCACTACACCTAATGATCATTTCCAGCACTTTTGTTTTTTTAAAAAACAAACATGTGCACATTAATCCAGGCATTTTCAAAGTGGGGGTTCCGACCCGCGAGCGGGTGTCGGGAGGGCTGGGAGTGTCACAGCGTTCCCGATCGCGGGAATTCAAGTGCAATGGCCGCAGCAGCCGGCTTTTTAAAAATGCCAGCTGCGACTGGCTTTAAAAATGCGGGTGCACTGCGCGTGCATGCCCGCTTATCAGTGCGCAGGCCCGGAGTCCAGAGAGAAACACCGCCTCCTCCTGACGTCAGCGCACTGACCCAGGAGATTTCTTTTTAAAAATTCAATTCAGTCTTCCTGCATCTGTCTTGAATATGCTCAATGGCTGAGCTTGCACAGCTCTCTTTGATAGTGAATTTTAGAGATTAAAAAGATTCACAGTACTTTCAGTTAAGTAATTCCTCCTCATCCATGTCTAAAATCATCGCATTGTAATCTGCAGACTATATCCCCAGGCTGAAAACCATCCATCTGAGGAAAACTTACATTCTGCATCTGCTCTGCAGAGACTTGAGAGAATGATGCCTGTTTCAATGAGGTAATTTCTCATTCTTTGCTACTCTGGACTATAAAGTATAAGCCTAGGCTCACCTCTTGCATTAAAGGTAAGAGAAAATGTTGGGTCGCGAAGGATGGCCGGTTGGTAAAAATGGGTCCCGGGCAAAAAAGTTTGAAAAACACTGGATTAATCCTTATTGTTATGTCCCAAAGGTAATTTATGAGCATCAGAAAAGAGAACAGGACCTACTAAGATTGTGATTACAATAGCCATTGAATTTCACTGCTCTTTACAGTATACTGAAACCAGTTGAAGGATACTGATGATATATGACCTCTGCAACGCAGCCCTCTGAGCAGCTCATTATAATGAAACATGGGGAAATGCTGCTCAACAATCGGGAGATGGCCTCTCCAGTGACCAGAGAGGGTTTTCTCAGCAATAATTCAGAGAGTAATGTCTCCTTTCCTGCAGCCAGAATTGATGGCTCTGCTTCCTCCACACGGCAGCGCTCATCCCTAACTGCACAATGTCCTCTAACTCTACAACAATGGAATATCCTGTGTGGAAAGAACGAGACACAAGTCAACAGGAAGCAGTGTGATATGAACATCAGGGCCAAAAGGAAAGAAGCCAGGATGCCATTATGACTGAGGTTAGATGCCTCTTATAAAGTCTGTATAACATGAATAACCACAAATCAGAGCCAGAGTAAGTAAATATCATTTTTCGAAAGAAATCCCCCAAACAACCACTGTTGGCATTTTTAGGGCTCAGAGGTCAAATTCCCTGCGTGCAAAATTAGTCAACAATAACTTGCTTTTAACTTGGAAGCACAACCCAAAGCAATTCATGGGAGTGTTATCCAACAGCATTTGACACCTAAATATTGAATCACACCGCTCAAGGAAATGTGTACCGCATGCAAAATCAAATAGGTCACAACGTTACTGTTAACATCCTTCTACTACTTGAATCAGTGCCTGAGCATTGTTCTGATAAATAGATGTCTCCTGTCTGTGAAGACAAATAATTGAACCCGGATTTGGATACAAAACTGCTGTTGAATTCTGTTCAAATGATCACCAACTTGTGGCTCACAGGGATGACAGATTGAAAGGGAAAGCAAGGATAAAATTGCTTTTGGGTCAGAAAATCTAGTTTCCCTTAAATGCATCTATATTATAATTATGTTAGCAAACTCCACATTCTCACTGGGTAAAGAAGTTTCTTCCGAATTCCCAACTTAATTTCTTGCTGACTATCGTAGTAGGTTATTCAATTGTATGTTCTTTGATTTATTTATGTTTTTGCACCTTTGAATGTGTTTGGAATAAAATACATTTTAAAATAATTATGTTTCGACCCCCTACGGGGACAGAACCTGTATTGCATCCAATTCCCCCTCTTGCACCTCAAAGGTGAGCTACGTAGGTGACTAGGGGACAGAGCTTCCTCCCAATTGGAGGAATTCCCCACAGGATTATAAACCACGACCTGGAAGTAGTTCGGGGAAGGTGACCCTGCGGGGACTGGAGAGGAGTGATTGCTGTATCTAGTGTGAGGATAAAGAGTTGTATCCCATCAGCCTCTTGTGGGGCATCTTTCCCTCCATCTCCAACACATTCCCAAATCCCTTTTCCCCTCTCACCCATTTTTATTTTACAACATCTGGCCTGCTCCATGAACTTACCAAATTATAATGCCTCATGCCGACTCCTGTTGAAAATAATTTGCCAATGATATGCCCATTCTGCAAGTTTCTAAATCTCCTCTTGCAAGTGGTTACAGTGCTCAGTGCTATCCACCCCTCCTAATTTGGTGTTGTCTGCAAATTTAGAAATTGCATTTTTGATTCCCTGATCTTAATTGTTTATACAAATTAAACATTTTTCTTTGAATGATCATAGCACTGGTAACATTAGAAAGCAACAAAATAAACGTTAACGTAGAACAAAAGTATCTTTTGACTTCCCTGATATCAGATCTATTTTAAAATCGGCTTTGTTCTTTCACCCCTTCTCAGGATAGTGATTGATATAATTTCATAAATAATGTTTTCATTCCATTTCCTCCACCAATCTATTTGAACTTGGGCAGCAAATATCAGTAGGTTATTCAATTGTATAAAAAGGAGGTCTGCATGTGACCCTATTGTCTTTCAATGTCACTTCCCACACCTTCCAGCAGGGGTCACTGAATCATGATTAGGAGCAGGAACCCAACAATTACCTTTCCCTTCTCTTGACAAGTGACGTCAAATCCCAAATTTGACATCCACACCACAGACCTGTACAGGATCAATTAACTGCACAGACCAAGTGTCTAGTGTGGAATTTTCCTGGTCTTCAACGCCCATTTATTTAATCCACCACTGAAGCCTTATTGATATTAGATTAATAAATGAATATATTAAATTTGAAACTCCACCCACATTGATTATCTATATTTGTTACCATCCCAGTTTTTGTTATAATTGGATGGGAAGATCCCAGAATGGAACCGTGGCTCAAAAGACCAGTTTTTCTTTTAAATTCAGAGGAACAAAATCACAAGACCGCTAATTAGTTCTAACGAGAAAAAAACATTTATTGAACATGAAATAATTGTATGATTCAATTCTCCTTAACTCCCACCTCCTTTAACGTCATGGGGCTGGTTTAGCACACTGGGCTAAATCGCTCGCTTTTAAAGCAGACCAAGCAGGCCAGCAGCACGGTTCAATTCCCGTACCAGCCTCGTCGAACAGGTGCCGGAATGTGGCGACTAGGGGCTTTTCACAGTAACTTCATTGACGCCTACTTGGGACAATAAGCAAATTTCATTTTTCATTTTTTCAAATATATGCAGATTTTAAAGTTAACACAGATTAGAAGGCAAATCTTAAACTACAGCTGTATCATTAAGTCCCTTTCAGCACACAGATTGGCTTTGATCAAAGACACACACTCTGCTCTGAACCCATGTTACGTGTCCATCAACTTCTCCTCAGAATCCCCCCCATATAATTGTCACATGAGAATTTCTGAACTTCACTCCCAATAACACGCTTTATAGTTTTCATTCACAATAATGCTTTCCATTAGCAGGATGCATTCGAAAATCCAGTCCAGATTTTCCAAATGACTCTTTTAAACAGAGTTTCCACTCCACTTTTAACAATAAATCCAATATCCAGGTTTTACCACATCTCCTACAGGATTTATTTGTCTTGACTGTTGTGCAAACTGTTAACACGTGCTTTAACCATCAATTCCCAGACTCTATTAAGGTGGCACAAACTTTAGATTTACCTTTGAGGTCTGCTTTCCCACTTTAAATCCAATGACTGCAACTGTCTCTTTAACACTTTGTTTACTTTTCTCTTTTAATTCTCCTGAACAACACCTTGGTCTCTTCTCTTAAGGAATGTCTGAAGAAGACTGAAGTCATGTCCAAATTCCCTGTTTATCTGGACTGTATCTGGTTCTTTAGGAAGCCTGCCCCTTAACCTGCCAAATCTTTTTCCTGGCAAAGTTGAGAAATGTTCACTCCCCAGTGTCCTGTCTACAACTGCCAACAAATTCAGCTAAACTGGGAAGAAAAAACCTTTATCTTAATAGGCCCCCAGTTGCTAAGCAGCTCCTGCTACTTCTGCCAGTCTATTCACTCTCCATGCCGCAACTCTCTCTCAGCACAATAGAAAAACAGTTGGAATTGAAACCACCACCCACACATACAAACACCTTTGTCCAGCATGAATCTAACTATAGGTTTTACCCTTCCAGGCACAGAAACATCAAATTAAACACACGTTTTTAAAAATAAATTTCGAGTACCCAATTCATTTTTTCCAATTAAGGGGCAATTTAGCATGGCCAATCCACCTAGCTTGCACATTTTTTGGGTTGTGGGGGCGAAACCCACCCAGACACGGGGAGAACTTGCAGACTCCACACGGACAGTGAACCAGAGGCGGGATCGAACCTGGGACCTCAGCACCGTGAGGAAGCAGTGCTAACCCACTGCGCCACCGTGCTGCCCACAAATTAAACACACTTAAAACTTTAACTTATTTCCAATGTTTACCACTACAAATATAAATCCCTTAAAACTACCTTTGTTTTCCTCACATATTCAACAACCTTGACTGATATGCCAGGACGGAAACACCAGAGTACTTTGACAGAGGCTTCTTATGAAGGAACTAGGATGATAAAGTGTTTTCATTAGGCAAACAAGGATACAGACAGGTTGGGTATTTGATCAGAATCTCTATCAATACAAATGATCTAATATCAATGCTGGTTTCAAGGGAGCATTGTGCAAATAATGACTGCCATATTCCCTGCAGTATTCGAGCAACTGCACTTCAGAAAAACAGTTTTAAATTGACTTTGTTCTTTCTCCTCTTCGTAAGGCAGTGATTCATATAATTTCATTAATAGTGTTTTCCTTCCACCATCGCAAACAACTAGTTTGAATATAGGCTTTGGTAGTTATTGAACTAAACACAAAAAAATCCAACTGCATAAATGTATTTGGCTTGGAGACATACTGTGATCATGAAAGGTGCTATACAAGTACAAGTTTATTATTTCTATTTTCATATTAGCTTTGATTGTTGAGAGAGGTCTACTCAATAATAAAAGGTTTGCCCTCCTTTGGGACGTCAATATGCAATAACTTCCTGGTAGAAAGATGAGAACAGTGAAGAATCCTTTGGTTCCATTTTCCAAATTTATTAAACTGCTGCCCTCAGAACCTCCCTCAGAAGAGGAGAGCAAAGCTGGCAATCTGTTGCTGTTATCCGTCTCAGTGAGGACAGGCACAGTTCTATCACTTTCAGATACGATGCACTGAAGGTCACACCATTAAACCCTGGCAAATCTCAATAGGTTTTTCCTTTCGCAGAAGCTATAATGACAAAATAAATCGCAGCAGATTTTGCAGCCTGTCTGTTAAGTAGTAGAAAAAGAAAAAAAAAGACAGATTGTTATCTGTTTAGTACAAGTGGCGGATAACGCCAAGAAATTTGCAGCATTAAGCAGGTCTCCAGTTACTGCCTGATGAAACTAATAAACAAAATGGTATTTTTGATTGATTTCAGGTGATTCAATTCAAATAAGCCCCAATTCATTCCTGAAGTAGACATCAACCTACAAAACAAATCTCCTCCATTGTAGCGGTAAATAATGACTCCACAAAAATCCAATATCGGAAGGGGATCATGAAAGGAATATCTTCACTTTCAATACTGACGTTATTCATTTTACTTTGGTACAGGTCTAACAATTGTTTTAAAGGATGCTCAACAACATGGGCGGGATTCTCCCAACGGGAGACTAGGTGCCGACGCCGGAGTGAAAACCGGAGTGTTTCACTCCGCCGTCGGAGGTCGCTCCTCGCCTCCTATTCTCCCACCCCCGGGGGGCGAGGAGCACGCCACGTCATTTACGTGCGCCAGGCCTTGGCGCCGCATGAAAGCGGCGCCACGTAAATTACCCCTCCCCCCCCCCCCCCCCCCCCAACAGGCCGCCCAGGCAGTGTTCACGCGCTGTTCACGCCGGCAGCGACCAGGTGCGGTTGGCGCCGGCGTGAACCCGTCGTATTGGGCAGGCCGCTCGGCCCATCCAGGCCGGAGAATCACCACTCGCCCGTTACAAACGGCGAGTGGCGATTCTCCAAGCGGCCTGTCGTAAAACACGGCATGCCATTTGGGGGGGGGGGGGGGAATCGCGTGCGGGTGCCGGGACTCGCCCGGCCCCCCCACGATTCTCCCACCCGACGTGGGGGGCGGAGAATTGTGTCCCATATATTTTCTTTTTAGAATATATTTTAAGGCATTTATGTTCCCAAATCTACAGGATTTCCTGCAATTATACAGGAAAACGTGACTCCAGCAGAAAATCTGCAAACCTACAAGAGAAAGGAAGGAAGAGGCATTCATGCAGGAAGAGAGATGGGAAGATTCAAACAAAAAAGACAAGGAGGGAGATGCAAAGAGCAAAATGAATTGAGAGCACTACAGATGCAGACAAAGGGGGGCGGGGGGGGGGGGGGGGGGAAGAAGATAGATATTTTCAAAGAGGGCTGGAGGTCTGGAATTCTCAGAGCTGCTCCTTTGTTGTAACTTCACAGGGTGGTGAAGCAACAATAGTGAAGTGAGAGCAGCTCTGGAAATTCTCTCTGTCACATACATTTACACAAAATTCTCCATTAATAGATTACAATAGGTTACAATAGGCACTCTCCTCATGGGTGCCATCGAGTTCACCCCAATCTCTCAGTTTTCAACATGTAGGCTGCATTGGGAAATGAACACTTGTGGACAAATGAAGTGCACTGAACAAAGTACAATTGCCCTTTGTCAGCGAAGATCTACCCAAGGACCCTGGTGTGCCCTTTCTCATGCTAACTTTTTTGTTTTCAAAAGCCAATCTTTATCCCTCAACCAACACTAAAATGGATTATCTGGCCATTATTACATTGCCTTTTGTGAGAGCTTGCTGTTCTTTAATTGGCTGGTGTGTATGTCACATTGCAACAGTGATTAGTCCTTCATTAGCAGTTCTGTGTTTTGGATTGCTCAGGAGGTTGCATAAGGCGCTTTATACATGCCAGATTTCCTTTCTTCCTTCCTATAACGTGCAAGCCTATCCAAGACTTTAACCTTGCTTCCATTTAGCTGTGGAAGCCTTTCCAGCGTTTCTTTCAGTCCTGAGTGGGTGTATTTGCTTGATTATCACTCCATTAACAAGTTCTCTTTACAGCGCTACCTCTGATCGGTGCCATTCCGAACACTTTGCTGATTCCCTCTAAGCTTCCATTTGACAGTCGTACGTGCTTTTCTACCTCAGTATGTTCCCACTGAATTAAAATCAATACAATCTCCTGTTCAGAATGAATGTGTTTCCAGCACCTCAACACTACCACACAACTCCCTACCTCGCTTGGCCCTTGTGTTGTATTATCCAGTTTGTTGCACACTGTATAAATCTCAGAACAAGGCAGAGATTACACTTATTTTTGAACATTGCAACAGGTTTATAGTGCTTTAAAATCTCTCTACAATGTCAAAATGGCTGCACTCATGCTTACAGCTCAACTTCTAGGTCTTTCTGTGATGCCTGTTTAACTTTAGTTTGGAGTCCACACTCAGGCTTAACCAATAAAGCAGTGAGCACCAATCAGTTGCCACACTCAAATAATCAAATGAAAAACAACAGAATTCCTCCCAGAACCTGCAGATACTGAAAAGTGAAATCTATCACCTGGCTGCTCCCCCCATTTGCCTCTCTCTCTATTTTCTCTCTTGGAGATAACCTGCACTATGGGCCCGAGCGGTTTACCTGCGGTGCACCAATTCAAAGATGACAGTATTTATTATTTAGCATAATTCCCTTATAAACTCACCCATTTCCAGGCTCTTTCAGCACATACGCAAGAAAAGGAGGAAAAAGTGCAGGCAGAAACAGAAAGGAACATTATCGGCAAGAAGTCCGGTTACAATCTGGGAATGCTGCATCTAGGAAAGGTTACAACGCAATCCTCGTTGCATGCATGAGCTACTCAGCAGTAGAAAATGGGACAGATTGATAGAGAGATGGAGAAAACAAGGGCCTTAGTAATGGAACCATAAATGCTGGCCTAACCAGCGACGCCCACATCCCAAAAGTGAATTTTTTAAAAAACAATTCAATAGGCCGTCACAGTAGCACAGTGGTTAGCACAGTTGCTTCACAGCTCCAGGGTCCTAGGTTTGATTCCCGGTTTGGGTCACTGTCTGTGTGGGTTTCCTCCGGGTGCTCCGGTTTCCTCCCACTGCCCAAAGATGTGCAGATTAGGTGGATTGGCCATGATAAATTGCCCCTTAGTATCCAAAAAGGTGAGGTGGGATTATTGGGTTATGGGAATGGGGATTAGATGGGGCTTAAGAAGGGTGCCCTTTCCAAGGGCCGGTGCAGACCCGATGGGCCAAATGGCCTCCTTCTGCATTGTAAATTCTATGATCTATGATGAAATAAATATTCACAATGCTAACATATGATTTCGCAACTTATCAGGGCAAAATAGGACAGTGGCATGAAGTTATCCTTAAAAGCACTTTATAATTTAAGATCAATTTGAAACATAAATGTTGTTATGATATTAATATGCTTCAGGGAGAAAAATCTACCAGCTGTATATTTGTTCAATATTCAGTGGAAGTTAGCCAAGAAGCTTCAGCTTCAAGACATTTTGATATTCTGCAACAGAGCCATAGTACGTTATTCATTAAACATTAATATTTGGTTTCTTGATTTATTGCCGTGTTACATATTTATAAGCTATAGTTTTCAATTTTGTTAAATTTTCACACATTTTCTCTATTCGCCTCCTGGTCGCAGTGGTATCTTTTCCAAATTTCAAGTCCGAGTCTTGCCAGTGTGATTGCTAGCTTGAAACTGGAAGTCAGAGGGTGCCCCAGCCATCAGCAAGTCCACCCAAAGCTTGCCAGGTTGTTGAATAATGATCAAGAGCAGGAACTTTGTCCAATTCTCTATTTCCTAAAACAGAGGTGCTGAGGCAGTGTGTGACTGACTCGCCGACTGCCGAGACACTCAGTGCAGTGTAGAGATTGAACCTAGGAAGTTTAGGATGGCACAACTAGGTGCCAGATGCTGGGCTACTGGAGAAACTTTTCTGTTCCATTTTATTTCAGGATATTAAAGCGCCGTTACTGGTCACCTTTTGGAGAATGGTGTCAATAAGGTCTACATTGAACAAAGAACTGTTTCCAACAGAAGTGGTTTTGTAATAGCCTGGTCTCCCAGTGCTGTACAATCTGCCATATTTATGTGACAAGATTGAAACCATAGCACCCCTTGAGTAACAAACGGTTGTCCATTTACCTAATGTTTGGAAGTTGCAATTTATGATTAATTTTTGCTCCCCTCCCCTCAGAGCTATAAGCAGAGTTCTGGGCAAAGTACAGGGGAGAGGGGTTAATTTGATAGCTCTTTCAATGAACCAGCATAGACATGATGAGTTGACACTTTGTGCTCTATGATTCAGTACGAATGATTATATAAACAGCGGAGAAACAATATCACTGGCCACATATAAATTGGCCAGTGCTCACCTAGTTAGAAATGATGGAAGCCTGCATCGCTAAAGTCAGCATTCGTGTGTCTCCTATGGTATCGTTGCCTCCTGGGCACCTCCGAAACCTCTCTTTAGGCAAGTTTGATCTGCTCCGAAAGCGTGCACATTCTCATTTACCTTACACCTTGTATCAGTTTCACTCAGCTGGTAGCACTTCACCCCACTCAGAAGGTCATGGGTTCAAATGCCATTCCTGGACTCGAGCACCTAATTGAGGCTCTCACCTCAATGTAGCACTGAGGGATCCCGGAATTCCTGGGTGAACCATACGAGGCCCCTTTCAGTTGCCCCTAAAACACCCGAGGCCGCTATTTGAAGGAGGGCAGCGAGTTGTCCGAAAGGTACTGTCCAGCATTCCGTCTTCAACTAAAAACCACGAGTAACCGATTACCGAGAGAGTTTTTAAAAATTATTTGTGGAGTCTTGCTGTGCATGTTAAATGAACTTGGAATGTCATTCGTTGGCTGGAACCTTCCTGGGAGATCTGAGGGAACGCCGAGTTTTTGAGGATACAAACTCTTGCAGTATTGTTGCCAACAGCAGCCTCAATACCTCCACAGGAATCAGGGTGATCAAACGAAACACAAAACATTCACTAATTTTCAGAGCCGAACTGTATCAAAGTAACTGGTTTTCTGAGTTAGAGATGTGGAATGAAGTAACACCGTGATTTCACCTCTTAACAGGCCTGGGTTCAAATTCTGTCCAGCAAGAGAAAATAGAGATTTCTGCTTGGGTGAGTCTGCAGCTGATCCAAATGAACCAGTGCAAACTATGTCCTTGTAGCTTGCCAATATTCACTGCCAGGTTCACAGGCAAAGGGTACGCGATTGCTAGGGCACTCAAGGAGCTGTACTGAGGGCAACTCGGGATGGGCAATTAATGCAGGTGTAGCCAGTGACACCCACAACCTGTAAAATGGATTTCAAAATGTCAGTGGGTTGAATTTCCCCATTCCGGGACTAGGTTCCGTGGCAGCACAGGAACATGAAGGGTTTTCCAATACGGGCATCAGCGGGAGACGCCCCATATTCTCCGACTTCATTAATTATGCAACTATGAGTTTGACGCCATATCCTGTGGTGGAACAGGCCTGACAGCGTCCATTGTGTCCGGGTGCAATATTGAAATGTTGCCCAACGTTACCCACTCACTGTTGAAGGAAGAAGATAGACCACCAGAGAATGACGATGGATCTCCAGGAATATTGAGGCTGGAAGACCCCCTCCAGGATACTGAATCTAGGAGGTCCACTTGCAGATGTTCTCCCTGCCCCCCCCCCCCCCCTCCCCCCCACACACACTCATTACTGCGGTGTTCTGGGGGTCTTAGGTTGCTGGTAGCCTCCACGTAAACTCTGGGGGCAGCCCCAGGCATTGTCCAGGTGAATCCCAACATCTACACGTCTCGATGTTCCAGTCGTGTTTCGCACCATGCTTGACAGCTGGTGCCATGGAGAATCTAGCACGGGAGGAGGATTTGGTCAGGCCTTCATTTGCATGTCTTAAGCGGGATGCAAGTTAGTTTTACACCGGCCTCCAGCAGGTATTCCGACCCACGGGGCAACAGCGGACGATCTGTTGGGAAATCCACGCTGGCACAAAACTGATTTCTGGGCCTCCAGCCATACTCTGCCCACACGCCCAGAACCAAACCTGCTAGGAGAGGTGGGGGGGGGGGGGGGGGGGGGTTCCGCCAAATGGATGCAAGAGGCAAAATGTGAAATTGGGAAAGGGGAGTTGTTTTGAGGTCAAGGTAACCATCAGACCGTGACTGCGGAGAGGATGTCATGCATTACGATCTTTACAGGCCTCATCCTTTTCATTCGCATAAGGAACCGATTTATTTTCATTCCTGAATATTTTGTATCATGTGTTGGTGTCTCTCTGCAAAATTACAATCAAATTAAAACTATATGTTTCCTTTTAGATACATCTCTGTTCTTGGGGCAAATCCAGTTCAAAAACATTTACCGAATGGTCATTGAATGGTTCCATAGATTATCATAGAATTTACAGAGCAGAAGGAGGCCATTCGGGCCATCGAGTCTTCAGCAGGCTCTTGGAAAGAGCACCCTACCCAAGATCAACCCAGTAACCCCACCCAACACTAAGGGCAAATTTGGACACTAAGGGCAATTTAGCATGGCTAATCCACCGAACCTGCACATCTTTGGACTGTGGGAGGAAACCGGAGCACCCGGAGGAAACCCACGCACACACGGGGAGGATGTGCAGACTCCGCACAGACAGTGACCCAAGCCGGAATCGAACCTGGGACCCTGGAGCTGTGAAGCAATTGTGCTGTCCACAATGCTACCATGCTGCCCGATGGAGCACCGTGAGCAATGAAAATGCGGAGAACTTCACTTTGCCACTTGCCTAGTCTCCCAAATAATGACCATTTGCTTGTCAATTAATAATAATAATTGCTTATTGCCACAAGTAGGCTTCAAATGAAGTTACTGTGAAAAGCCCCTAGTCGCCACATTCCGGCGCCTGTTCGGGGAGGCTGGTACAGGAATTGAACCCACGCTGCTGGCCTTGTTGTGCATTATACGCCAGCTGTTTAGCCCACTGTGCTAAACCAGCCCCTGTGCCAGCAACCGGAATGGCACAGTGTTATAACACTCTATGCTACATCCTTGTAGGATGTTGGCCTGGTGACGCAATGACCTACAAAATGAGTCTTCAATGTACAAGGTATTGGTGAGATCTTACCTGGAGTGCTGTGTATAGTTATGATATGGGATTTTCCTCTCCCACCTGACACAGGAATCATCGCAGGTGGGTAACAAAATTTGATGAACCACCAAAAGGCCCACTGATTTTATTTTATTTTTTTAAAATTTGGAGTACCCAATTCATTTTTCCAATTAAGGGTCAATTTAGAGTGGTCAACCCACCTACCCTGCACATCTTTCGGTTGTGGGGGCGAAACCCACGCAAACACGAGAAGAATGTGCAAACTCCACACGGACAATGACCCCAGCTGGGATCGAACCTGGGACCGCAGCGTCGTGAGGCAGCAGCACTAACCACTCGGCCCATTGACTTTAAACGGGAATTTCCAGTCCCGCTAGACTGAAAAATCCCACCCTTGGATTCCTTCCTTATGGAAGGGTATATTTGCATTGGTGCCAGTTCAGAAAAGGCTCACTGGATTGATTCCTGCAATGAAGGGGTTAGCTCATGAGGAAAGGTTGCGCAAATTGAGTCAACACTCATTGGAGCTTATAAGATTCCAAGGTGATCTTATTGAAAATTAATAGTTTCTCAGGGAGTTTGAGAAGGTAGATGAATCATATAATCATCCAAAGATTGCAGGTTAGGTGGCTTGGCCATGCTAAATTGCCCCTGAAGTGTCCAAAACATTAGGTGGTGTTATGGGGATAGGGCAGGAACATGGGCCTGGGTAGGGTGCTCTTTCGGATGGTCAGTGAAGACACGAGGGGCCAAATGGCCTTCTTCTGCACTGTAGGCATTCTATGATCCATGGAGCTAAGGTCGAAAAAAATTCAATGTGAAGATAAGAAAAATCAGACATAGTAATTGGACAACAGCAAACCTGGGTTGTAAAACTCAGAATTGTCACCAAAAGGGAAGAGGAAGAATTCCACAGTTTAGAAGCCCTGATAAAGAATCAGAACATAAGCAATCAGTCTTTTTTCACCACAGTGAGAAAGGTACTCGGGAGGCGGAAGGGCATGCACAAATGGAGCTTGAGAAGATAGATCAACGATTCACTGATCAATGTCGTATCAATAAAGTAAACAAAGACAAGAAGAATAACAAAAGAAGTGGGTTAGAGACTGCAGGAGAGAACATGGCAATTTATCAAGTGATAAGCATCTTGTCTCCTGCCTTGAAGTGCTTGATAAATGTCCTCTTATATTGGAACTGTATTCAATCTAAGCTTAGGACGCAGGAATTGTTGCAGTGTTGGTGAACTGTTTGGCCCCAAGGAAGGAACTCTAATTGATTAGAGACCATGTCAGCAATAGGGAAAACGTTCAATTTGATGTCAACGGAGATATATTGATATAAACAATGCCCAACGAATGATGAAGTGTTAAACAAGGAGCCTGCGACAACAATAGAAATTTCAAACTTTAGTTTTCTATTTCTTCAAAATTGATTGTTTCACCCCCCCCCCCCCCCCGCCATTAGGAACATCCTTCTTGCATCTACCCTGTCTAGTCCTGTTAGAATTTTATAGGTTTCTATGAAATCCCCCAACTAATTCTTCTGAACTCCAGTGAATACAATCCTAACCGACTCAATCTCTCCTCATATGCCCATCCTGCCATCCTAGGAATCAGTTTGGTAAACCTTCGCTGCACTCCTTCTAGAGCAAGAACTTCCTTCCTTAGATAAGGAGACCAAAACTGCACACAACACTCCAGGTGTGGTCTCACCAAGGCCCAGTATAACTGCAAGAAGGCATCCCTACTTCAATGAAGGCCAACATACAAAAATACACTGCTAAACTTCTCACAGCCAGTTGACAAAGGAGGCGAGCAATTAGCAAACCCCTACTATCAGGGGCCGTTTGAGCTCAGTTGACTAGACAGCTAGTTGGTGATGCAGAGTGAGGCCAACAGCTCGGGTTCAATTACAATATCGGCTGAGGGTTTCATGAAGACTCTGCCTTCTTAATCTTGACCCTTGCCTGAGGTGTGGTGATCCTCAGGTCAAACCACCACCAGTCAGGTCTCCCCCGTCAAAGGGGAAAGCAGCCTATGATCATCTGGGACTATGGCGACTTTACTTTTACTATCCAAACCCAGTGCGAATAAGTGTCTGTAACCTTTTGAGTAAACGTTCAACAATGTGGTCAAGTTTACATCCTTAACCCTAATTTATACAACTAACAGACACACCCATTCTACATGAAGCAGGTCGGATACAGGTCCGCAAACTATCAGAATGATAACATTTGCCTGACGGCAGCATGTTTAAAATGGTAATAAGTACGGCATTGTGCCAGGCGAAAAAGTAACTTCTGATAACTGTCAAAAGCAGGCAGGATATTTTGCTGGGGAAATTTGGCAGCTACAAGATATTATCCCTTTGTTTGACAACGGAGGAAGTCTGTTAATGTTTTGTTTGTCTACTTACTTCAAGAGAATTGGCTTTAGATCAATGATGTTTCAACGCTGGGGAGAAAAAACACACCAGCTTCCACACAGCTCACAGAATCCACGTATAATATTGCATGTCAGAAGACAGAAGCTGGTGCACTGGAGAGAAGGTTCAGCTGATTTTGGACTGATATAGTTCTCACTTTAAGCGTGTTTAATATTTTGTCAATTTGCTCTGCTTCAAAGGATCATTTTAATTGTCAATAGATCCAGAACAGTAGCTTGTTAATGTAGTCTAAAGGTGCAATATCATTCTGGCATCGAGAACATCAGAAAGTGGCAGGCATCCAAAATATTTTCCAGGGATCAATTTACCATGATTGAAATTAATTGCTGTGCCTGGACTATGCTGAGCCAAATACAACAAACATTGAAGATGCAGGTTACAGCTTCAGACATTCGATCTTTTTATTGCCATTACTGCCACCAGCAATTGTCCTGACTGTATGGATGGGGTCAAAGGCAACAGGTGGAATGTGCTGGCTGTACACACGCACACACGCACACACACACACAAAGGGCCGGATTTTCACTTCTCAACCGAGTCGGGAATGGATCTAATCAATATTTAAAGATCATGTTGCTGGTGGGCGTCCCCAGAAGCGCCGCGGTGAATTTGGTGGGGGTCACTGGGCCTTCATCTGCACCCCATTAGCAGGATGCAAATGAATTTCCCGCCAGCCTCCAGCGGGTTTCAAGATCCGCCATGGTGGGCAACAGCTGAGGATCCCATTGCCGAGATTAAAAGTAAACAAATCCCCACATACTTACTAAGGGGACCTCCACCCTCCCACAATGGTGCTCCCCAGAGGACTATCCCACCTCGGATACTATCCCCTGGCAATGCAGGGTGTCAGGTGGGCACTGCCTGACCATGTTCTTCTCACCGCGGGGGCGATGCTTAACTGTACGCCCCTGGCGGGTTCCCTTTGACTGATTCATATGTTTAAAAAGCCACTGTAAACCTTGCCGAATGGAATTTTAATTGTTGGGGGAGGGGGAGGCGATATAGCGGGGTCCGTTAATCATATTCAAATTTATTACCATGTACTGAAGTTAGACTCCTGCCCTTTACGGGCGCCGACCTCATTACAATCACTGACAAAGGGATGGGGAAAATCGGAAAACGAGATCTCACCGGTGAGAATCGCTTTTTCCGATTTTGCACCTGCATTGCCATTCGCGCTTGCAGTGGATGCAAGCTCGTGCCGTCAGAATGTATGGCACAGAAGCAGGCCATTTGGCCCAACTAGTCTATGCCAGCATCTTATGCTGCACACAAGTTTTCCCCGACCCTCTTCTCCTAACCAACTGAGCACATCCTTTCTCCCCTATGCACTTATCTGGCTTCCCTTTAAATGCATCTGTGCCATTTACCTCAACTACTCCCTGCGGTAGTGAATTCCACACTCTCTGGATAAAGATGTTTCTTCTAAACTTCCCATTGGATTTATTAGCGGCATTTTATTATTTATGGTCTGTCCTTCTGTGCTCTCCAGCAAGATATAATTGTGTGGGACCAGATCACGTAGTGTTATTATACAGAATCTGTTCAGCATTCAGCTGCTTGCCAATGAGGCACCATCACAGCGCTGCAGAACGAGGCCGTCTTTAAACTTTAATGCTTGCTTTCTGGCATCTTGACCAAATTCTCTTACGCTGTTTCTTTCTGAATCCAAAGTTTCTGTCATCAAAATACTCCTGACGAGCAACTGTCCAAAGTGGCTGAACACTACAGTTGGATCAGATGATGTTCTCCAAACTGAATCATAATCGCCGGCCAAATTCAGTGCCACAGCCAGCCGAGCTGGAAAAATCCTCGAGGTTCGACTTTCTCTCACGTTCACTTTGAAATAAAGGAATCAAGCCGTCGGTGCGCCAAATAAAAATCAAGTGCTGTGTCAGTTAGCCCCCTCAAAGGAGGGAATCGGCAAGCTGCTTTAGATCAGGGGCTATGATCGAATAGTTTGACCGCGATCATTGGCCATGTTCGCAAGCAACTGCACAGATACAATTCGGCACTTTTGAGGGGAGGAGTGAAAATAAAATTAGGGTGCGGGGTAAACAATCTTTTTTTAAAACTTCAAGAGTTCAGGCTTTTCCATATCTACTACACAGTAACAGTCTGAAATGTTTGTAATGTCATATTGCATGCAGTGAAATGTAACTTAACGCACTGTAAAAAGGAACCATTGCAAACCAAACGATCAGGATTTAACATCTCTCCTTTAGTTGATTGGTGTTTTCAATATAGGCATATCAATCAAAATGTACAGCGAAGTTTCCTCAAACCATTTACTGCGTAATAATGTGAGGGGAGACGAGCAGCTAAAACGACAAGAAGTTCTAACACCTGGTCTATCGACTGTCTACAAATGATATTTGAGCTCCCTCAGTGTAGGACTGAACAAATCCTGCAAAGCGGCTCCTAATGATGTTAGTGACATTCAATATCTAAACACAAAGTGTTTCTTTCGATATCGAAGGGAAAGGAATGTGCTTCAGCTTAGCAAAAGGAAACCCACCACTGAGAATTGTTCTGTAAATTGAGCAACAAAACAAATAATTAATTGCAGAAAATTAGTTATTTTGAACAAAATAATCACTATGGGGCTTTTAGCTGGTGTTCTTTTTTGTTAAAGACACACAATAGTCTTTCTCTATGGTACTTTTAGCAAGAGTACCACCATCCCCATTCATTGCAAACTTCCTTTTCAAATAGTAGAATGATTTGGGGAATCGATTTAAACAGTTCAGCTTCAGGTTTTGGCAAGATTCCAAGTTGAGGAGTCCCCTAGTTCCGGTCATCATGTCACTACATAAGATGCCCAATCCCAAAGATCCAGTCATACCTGGTCAAACACATCACGTACACCCACCCACATGAAGTTAGATTTCTTCCTCATGCTATAACAGGGCACTTTAAGAACCAGCTTCTGGAAGCTAGCAACAGGAGTGCATATTACCCCCCTTTAGATTCTCAATCTTGAGCAGTGTGCCACCTCTTTCACGGCCCCCACCTAAGACAAAATGTTTTGAGGAACAGCAGGAAATAAACCCATTCGTTTTTAACTATGTGTGCACCAGCTTACTCCAGCCCTCTCCAGATTTGCCACATTAAATGAGCATTCAGCATGTAGTCTCAGCTTGCACTGGAGATAGTGACACTCACCAGCCTTCTGAGCCTGCATGATCTTCACATAGACAGCATCGGCAGATTCAATCAGCATTTTGCTGGTCTGAATCATCTGGAAAACAACAAGAGAGAGAATGAAAAAGCACATCTCTGATCGGGTCTCTCAAAAGTTGCATAAGGACATACATACGAATTAGGAACAGGAACCGTCCACTCGGCCCGAAAACCCAACTTGATCATTCAATGAGATCACAGCTGCTCCGATTTCACTCCTGACAGTTTTAAATCTTCTGATCCCTCCGGGCTGAAGTCACCCTTCAATACCCTGTATTGCCCATTTTACACATGTTTTTGATAATGCCCAAATTTACATAGAGCATACAATGCAGAAGGAGGTCATTCGACCCATCGATCTGCACCGACCCACTTAAGCCCTCACTTCCACCCTATCCCCGTAACCCAATAACCCCCTCCTAACGAGGAAACCGGAGCACCCGGAGGAAGGGGGGGGGGGGAAGAGAGAAGAGAAAGAGTTATCCCATAACCACAGATATACTTCCAGCATAAATTACTGAACAGCCACTAATAGTCACAAAACAGTCTCTGGTCATTACTAAAGCAAATATTTTTTTCCTCCCCACGCCAAAGGTGCGGAAGCCAATTTTGCAGCTTCTGTTTGCACTCAGTTAACTTAGCATAGACAGTGAATTGAACCGGGGACCATCTTGTTCGAGATTTTTAAAGAATGAGATAGATAAATTTTTGATTTTTGATTTTAAAAAACAAGTTAAGGGGATAAGGGCAACAGGTGGGGAGGTGGATTTGAGACCAGGAAGAGATCAGCCATGAACTGATTGAATGGCGGAGCTGGCTCGAAGGGCTGAATTGCCGACTTCTGCTCCTAATTCCTGTGTTCCTACGAAGCAATTCAAATGTTCCCCATTATAACCGGTTGACCCCCTCAAAGGAAAAGCATTTTATAGATTTCCTGAACCCGAAACATCAGGATAAATTGTGCATTCTGAACATCAGCAGGTTGTCACCTTCTCTCTGGATAGAGTTAACAATATTGACATTTTGCGCAATGCTGAGGGCCAATGCATTTCTGCATTAAAGATTTTTTAACATGGACTTCCCCATTAAGATCTGAGTCTAATTGTTGCACCTAGGAGCGTTCTGAAAAGGGAACTTCCAGATTGATAGATGTTTGAATATTCCAGGTCTGAAGAAACCAGCATACAAGGACAGGATTTTATTAGTAATGTTTGAAGTTTTGATGTACAATGAATTGAAATTTTGAAGTATTTATTTTACGGGAGTTTAGTGTGACACTGTCAGCTTTTTTTGACTGTTTTATTTGGTACATAAAATAATGTAATTACTTTTTGCTGTTTTATGTACCAGTTCCCAGCCTGCTGCAGCATGCTCCGTAGCCGTAATAATTAATGACACTAAAGTACTGCATAGAAATCTTGATGGAGCATAAAACCTCATGCTAGGCAGAACCTGTTAATTATATATTAATTATGTTTAACTGTATACAGGTTGTGGGCATTACCTGGGAATTCATGTCCCTATAAATAAAAGCAGAATGATACCATTGTTGTTTCAGAAATGCATTGTGCATCAGTGTTTTCATACTTCTGAAACAATTTATTGGCTTAGATATTGATGTCTAAATAGAACATCAGTGAGAACAGCATGTGAAAATAATGCAGCCACCTCAAACGAGGGGCAGGTTAAACTCAAAAATTCGAATTATGTCAAACTATCATTAGCTTCACCAAAATAGCATCTCGTTGCTTGCCTCGGTTTTGAAATTAATTGAATGACATAAAGCTCACATTTTTCTGTGGCAGATACAAACAAACTTGCTACAGGCAGTATAGTCAACATTTCAAGTCTATGTGCCCATTAATGATGTGATAAAGTGTTCACTATTGCTAATTTGCCTCCCTGCCATTGAAAATGAACTGTCACATGTGTGTGTGGAAGTGCAGTCCATCAGGTTTTAATTACTGAAAATTTTAAAATGTATCTTATTTGAAACTTTTCCTTTGCCTCATCCTTTCTCTCTCAATCCAATCTCCCTTCCCACTTTATTTGGCTTGTTGGGATGTTGAATTCACTGACTTTAATGTACACTCACTTCTGATTTTTCTTCAGAGATGCAGTTTCTTGTGCTGTTGCCTCACTGCAATGTTATCAGCTCACCCTTTTATCAACTGACCGCACAAAATAGTTTTTAAAAAACTAAGCGTATATGGTCAAGACAAACTATCAGTTGTCAAGAGCTTGAATAAAGTAAAGATTTAAGAATGGTATACAAGAAAGATTGAAGAAGCTGGGATAAAATAAAGTTTAAGTCATGGGATGAAAGAGCAATTGATGAGTGCAGTTGCCTAGACGGGTTTGGATATGCAACTTAGCTCAGAAGCAAGGTAGATATTTTACTTGCATGAAATAGACAACAATAGAAGTACAGAACTTTTGGTGTTAAAATTGCTGAAGAGAGTAGCTCTGTACTGACAGGAGACGTGGAAAGGAGAAAAGAAAAGAAGCAGCTGGAAAGCAGTTATGATCACAGCCATGCCCGGCTGGAAAGAGGAACTTTCCCAGAAAGCAGAATTCTACGCTAAAGGCTGCTGATTTGAAAACCTCAGAGACAAGCTACGCTGAACCGAAGAAGGCTTCCAAAACTTAAGTCTCGAGTGGTAACTACTTGTTGGATTTAGCTCAGAGTTATACTGTATGGGATGATTAGTATGGGACAAGGGACATTTCTCAGAGTTCTAGGACGTGGATTGATGGAAATGGTGATAATTCAAGAATAATGTGTTTGCACGTGTCTGTTGGGGGGGGGGGGGGGGGGGGGGGGGGGGGGTGGTTGGCTGGACAGCTTGTTTCGTGATACAGAGTGAGGTCAGCAGTGTGGGCTCAATTCCCGTACCGGCTAAGGTTATTCATGAAGGCCCCGCCTTCTCAACCTTGCCCCTCGCCTGAGGTGCGGTGATCCTCAGGTTAAACCCCCACCAGTCAGCTCTCCCCCTCAAAGGGGAAAGCAGCCAATGGTCATCTGGGACGATGGTGACTTTACTTGTGTGTCTGCAGCTATTACTTACATTAAGTGTAACTTTGTTTAGTCTTGTGGCCATTCTATTCTGTGCTTTACCCATTAATAAACCTTCTATTATGCGAATGGTTAAAACAAGACTGGGCCTTTTCCTCACAGGTTTGCATAAGTGTCCTCACATTATGCCAAAATGAACTGAAGAACCGGCATTCCAAGTTATCCATCCGGATTTTGGGATACCCTCCCAACCAACATCAGTGGGGTTCTTAACATAGCAAATATTATAGATGCCCTGCCATGGCAAAATATGGGGCTGGATTCTCCGATTTCTGGACTAAGCGCTGATGCCAGCGTGGGAACAGTGGCGTTTTAATGCCAGAAAAAACGACGCAACAGCTGCACGATTCCGGGACCGTTGGGGGGCTTGCAGTCGTGCCAGAGAAAGCTCCCAGCATCCACCGCAAAAATGGCTGGAGAATGGCCGGGTCCGTGGCCGCGCATGTGCACGGCGGCGGCCACGCTGTGCAGCACGCTGCCGGCCACGCGCGCACCCGGCCTGCCAAATAATGACCCCCAGTAACCTCACTCGTCACCCCCAGACCACCACTCCCATAACCCTCGCCGAAGCTCCACCTCGCAACCGACTGTGGTGGTGGTGGTCACAGTCTGCAACCGCCACAAGGGGTTGACGGAAAAAAATAGCACAAGTGTTCCACGCCGTCGGGAACTCAGGGGGTGGAGCATCGGGGGAGGGGCTTCCAATGACACACCACGCCTTTCCAACGGCGTGTGGCGCACAACATAATGATACCATTTTGGGAGGGAGCGGGTATTGGCGTCGGGTAATGAGGAATCCAGCCCATGGTCAACTTTGTGGCGATCTCGAAGCAATGCCATGGGCGATCCGCTAGTGATCTTCAAAGCAATTAAAGTGGCACCTAAAAATGCAAATTTCAAAAGGACTTTGCCGGTTTGTTACAGCAAAATGTAAAATCCTTTTTTCAGAAAGAAAATGCATCGCAGCACACCATTCCCAAAAATACCTTCAACACCAGCAGACTTGAGGAAAATAAATTTTGTAATTAAAATTAATTAGCAACTGTAAACAAGAAATTAGCACAATTCATTAACAACCCATTCCTAATAGTCCGACAATTATACAAGTGGCATGAGGACCGAATATAAATTTGATCACTGAGTTTTAAATTATTTAAGTTAGCTGCACAAGATGCATCAAAGTCGCTGCAATGATTAATAAATCAGCCCGAATGGAATGAGAATTACACGGTTCAATAAATTAAAGTCCACAAAAGTCTTTTGCAAAAGAAAAATACTGCAGATGCTGGTAATATGAAACAAAAACAAAAAATGCCTTAACTACTAAACAGGCCTAGCAGCATCAGTGGAGAGGGTGAGGAAACACGAATACTTACCTTGATCCTCAAAATCACAGTTTGGGTTTTTAAAAATGTAGGGCGCGATTCTCCGAAATGGAGACAGAGTGTTCGTGCCGTCGCATTTCAAGCCGGCGCAAAACGGGCACAGGCACGACCGTTTCCTGGGGCCAGCACAGCACTGGAGTGGTTCACGCCGCTCCAGTCTCCCTTCCCGGCGCCAACTGGGCGCTGCACCAACTCACACATGCACAGTGGCGCCACGCCAACCCGCGCATGTGCAGTTGGGCCGCGCCAACCCGCGAATGCGCGGGGACTTCTTCAATGTGCCGGCCCCGACGCAACATGGCGTGGGGGTTCAGGGGCCGGCCGCGTAATAAAATAGAGCCGGGGCTGGAGAGGTTGGCCGGCCGATCGGTGGGCCCTGATCGCGGGCAGACCCCATCGGAGCCCCCCCCCCGGTGAAGGAGCACTTTTCCCCGCCCCACATGTCGCCACCCGACCCTATGCGCAGAGTTCCCGCCGGCTGCAAGCAGGTGTGAATGGCACCGGCGGGACTCTGCCGTTTCCGCATGGCCGCTCGCCCCATCAAGGCCAGAAAATCGGCGGACCGGCCGTGGACAGTGACCCATGACCGGCGCGCGCAAATGCCGGCGATTCTCCAAGGAGCGGAGAATCGCCCCCGGCGTCGGACCGGCGCCGCCGCGGGTAAAAATGGCGCGAACGCCGATTCTCCCATACGGCGCGGCATGGGAGAATCCCGCCCCCTATTTGGTCCTTTCATGCATGTACCAGCCGGGAATTGGCCACACAAGCATAGTTAGTATCTTTTACCATATATGGGCCAGAAATGAGCCTTATGCACCCATGCAGAAGATAATGAAGCAAGGTGAAACAACGCAAAATGTCAGGTCATATGACCTGAACCGGAGACCATGCCAAGGAAGGTTTCTCAGGAAACAGGACATAATGGGGGGGGTTCCAGAAGAAAGCCCCAGGCAGGGATAAGGATAGGGATTAGAAATAGATCTTGTTAAGTAAAGTTGAGAAAGAGAGAGGGAGCTGCAAGGAACACACTTGAAGTAAAGCGGCTTTGAGAGAATCCCTGAAGATCTGAGGAGATGGCTGAAGGTTGGGGTGTTCTTACTGCCGGCTGTTTGGAGCAGTGGTGTTCTGCTCGGCACGGTGGAAGATCTACAATTGCGCTTGGAAGGTGAAGCATAAATTTGGGTTGAGCTTGTCATTTACTTTGGAGTGTGCTGTGCCAGACCACAGTTTGCCTGTTGATTCATATATACTGCATATTCTCCTTGATTATTGGAGTGTACGATAGACATTATAAATTGTTTTATCTTTCTGAATTTTTATTTTAGGGTGTAATATAGTCCTTTTTTCTTCACTTATAAATGTTTTATTCTCTGTGTAAAAAGTGCATCCGTAAACCCCTGTGAATTTGTTGAGTAACTTTCCTCCATGATTTAAAAAAAATGTTAGGATCTATTAAGCCAGCTGGGATTGAAACAAAGTTAATGGCTGGAGATGAGTTTCAATTGGTCAGAGGGGTTATGAGATCAGACGGGAAGGTGTGGGGTGGGGATCTTTCTCTTGATTAAATTTGGGGGGTTGCCGGGGCAAGGATTGAGAATGATCTTCTCACTCAGAGACCAATTGGGGCCCTTAAGTGGCCATAAAGGCTCATATCCCGCCACTGTTGGTATTCAACCATTGGTGGAAGGTAACTTCCCCAAGACAATTACACCACAATGGAAGCCATCCTACAAAGCGATTTAAATCACTAACTTCAGATGGTCTGCCAGATTTACAATCAGTTACTCTGAAAGAGTGAAAATGTAAAAAGCACTTATAGCTCCAGAGTAACCATTTTAAAGGCACAGATCGAACCCTCCCAGACGTCCGACGTGACAGCATCCCCCCTTACCCGCCCCAACAACCTGACAAGGTCCAGCTACTACCCTGACCCCAAAGACCTTCTCAACCCCTGGGTGCTAATCGAGTTTTTTTTGCCCAATCCTGGACTCTCTGCCGCATCGGGAACTCCGCGACCAATGGCGTGCAGTGGTGAATCCTGCCCCGTCTAATCTAATGGATTGTTATCATGGTTGCGCCTTCCCATCTGCTTCTTCAGATGCCCACATATATGAGAGAAAACAGCGAAGGCCTGGCTGTTCTGAGAACAATAAAGACAAGCAGCTTGGACTCAACTACCCAGAGATGAGAGTCACTTCTGTTCCTAACGGTCTCTGGACATATTGAGGACTGAGTTGTATAAACTTGGCTTGTGTCCCTCGTGTTTAGAAGATTGAGGAAAGATCCGGCGAATGTATTTAAAATGATTAAAGGATTTTGATAGGATATATACAGAAAATCCATAACAAGAGAGCGTAATCTTAAAATTAGAAAGAAGCCCATTAGGAAATCAAATCAGGAATCATTCCTTTCCCCATGGACAGTGATGAAACCTGCAACTCACTACATCAAAAAAGCTGCAGTGTAACCAGTCCTTCAACAAGAACATAGTGAACTTAAAGGGAGTCAACATTCAAGGTAAAGCAAGTATAAACAGTTTGTAAGCGGTCCATCAGTAATGGGCCAGGTTTTGTATTCCTGGAACCAAAGAGACCTTTAACTAAAACTATTTTTCAAAAAGCTAACTGGGAGCCAAAATGAAATTATTTAGACAGACACGATAAAGTGACTTGTAAATATATGAACCAAGACATGGCTGATGTAATCAGACCACACATTGGTATGTATTAGTCCAGATTTAAATCAGCATTTTGACCACTGAACCCACGGCCTTTCTGTAAATAAAACTTACAAGCCAACACTTGTGGCTCCATTACATCTGGGTTGGCAGCCACATTCCTTGGAAACGCCAACTCCAAAACTGCTCCAGAGGGTAAAATTCATTCCCCAATCTGATGATGCTGATAAATCCAGAGTATTCCCCATCGAAACACCTTCATTTGCCAACGGACTCTTCACAAACACGGGATGTGGAACTGATACAAGATTTAAGATGTTACAATCAAACTAAAAGAGGGGGTGGGGGGGTAGGAGGTGTTGTATCAATCATTGTCACGGGTATTTTTAAAAAATGTATTGTTAGAAACGTATGTCTGGGGACAAGGGAACGACTTAAGGATAACCGTGTTGGTGGGGTTGATCATTTTGCACAGTTGGGAATGAACTTCCCTGAATTATTGTCAGGGTGAAAACTGCTCAAAATGGAAGAGAGTAAAAGCCAACAGTGTTTGTGGCTATAGATCAAAATTGAAGGGATCAAGGGCACTCGCATTTGTAAGTTACTGGAGGTACAATAAACAGTTAAGAGAATTGGATTGGTTCAGGCTTGTAAAGAGACAGCCCACTCTCATTAACTAAACATCTCAATCACCATTCACCTTTGTCACGATAATGCAACATCTCACTTGCTTAAATTTGTTGAGTATTGAATAGTGATTAATAGCATTTATTAGCTAAAATTACTAACGGCCATCACTTATTTGGCATTAAAAGGTCGGTCTGAGAGAAGCATAAGCAGACACACTAAATATCTGCAAACTTTTTACAGAATGTTCCTGTTTAATGGACTTAGATTATTTCAACAGCACACATCAGAATTCCCACTCAGGAGTTTACATCCATCGCTAACAAAAACAAATTAAATATACTGAGCATACAAATGGCAGCTAATTGCTTATTTTGTGAAGAGGATAAAAATAACTTCCAAGGAAGTGATTCATGACAGGTCAGTTCAAATGCGACCTGAAGACGTCAACTACAGCCCCGGCACTGTTTTTGCTGTCAGGCCAGAATTCAGCTCTGTCTACAACAGAATGCTGCAAATACTGAAAAGGCCACGGAACATCTGTGTACGTGTACCTGTGCATGTGTCTCTCTCTTTCCTTTGTGCATAAATCCCTTTGCATCCTCCAACTCAAAGTGGTGATGCACGCTGTGGGATGAATCGCAATAGCTCTCTAATGCCTCGATCATCCAAGTTGCATGTTTCGTCCAAGAGACGAGGTAGTGCGAGGGGGTCGGTCGATGTTACTCCAACTCACTGGGTGAGAAACATCATAGGGACAGCTGGAATGCAGTCTTTAGACTCCGCCCATAGGGAGCAATTTTAACTTATTCCAGGCTCAGGAAACTGACGGGATTGGATTCAATGATGGTTTTACACACAGCCTGATTTAACTCTCTTCAAAGTCAGCAAAATTATTTGGCCAAGTGTAACATTCCACTTGATCCCATGGAGTTCCCACCCTACAAGTGCAGTAAAACGTTCCCCAAGTGTCAACAGGTTATTGCAGCATCATATATAGGAACATTTCTGACCATTTGTAAGTTAATGGGCAGCAGTACATTTCATTGATTTTCATCATCTTAACGAAGGAGGTTTGAACTTAATCATAGCGCACCCACTGGATGGATGTGTCTACTTTTAAATTGACAGCGTTTTGTCATTTGTTTTTTTCTCACGCACAAATAATCACCAACAATCCAAAACAGAACTGATCTCGTTTAAAAGAAAATCAGAAAATCCACAAGATAGGGAGAGGCATCGATGTGAAATGCTGGCTGAGGGTTTTACAGGGTCTAGGAAGCGTGCTGGGATCAGGATGGTGAGGAGGTGGGGAAATAGAAAATAAAATTAGGTGGCAGGGAATGGCATGCTCGTCACTTCCCACTGTTGCTGGTATTTTCCCAGAAGCTGGCAAGGTGGCAAATAGCCCTTCCATACTCAAACCAATTGACGATCTTAAGTAGCCAGTTACAGGCCTCCTCCCACCCTTGACACTCTACCAACAGCTGGGCACTTTACGACTAAACCCTGGATGCCTTACAGGTGCAGTGTGCAGCCCCTCTGATTGAGCGCCCTGTACTCCACAGAAGGCCCCCCAATGCCCCCAGTGGCAAAGGCTGTCCGACTGAAATACACAACCCCGCCCTCAGCACTGGCTACCCCATCTCACTGGTAAGCTCAACATAACCTGCCTCCATTTCAGGGCCTCTGCCAATGTTGCTGCGCATGGCCGGCTGCAGTTCCAGCAGTGACCACTGCTAATGGGGGCATTGATGAGCTTAAAGAGTTGCCAGCCCTCGGATCGGTTGGCAGCTCCTGGGGGCAAGACCTTGTTCCTCAAAGGGACAGGGATTCCGACTGCAGGCAATTAATTGCCCGATGAATGTAAAAGGCGGTTGGCACTACGACCAGTCAAGGCGGCATCTCCCCCCCCCCCCCGGTCATTAACTCTGTTCCTCTCTCCACAGACCTGATGAGTGTTTGTAGCATCTGCAGTATCTTGCTTTTTAATAATCTCTAGTTGACTGTATGCAAGTTACCTGCTCCTTTTGGCTCCATCACAGTACTGACTATATTTCAAATGTAATTTATTGGTTGTGAAGCACTTTGCCACATCCTGAGGATATGAGAAAACCTGTGTAAAATTTCGCTCTCCTTTAAAGACATTAGCTCATGTATTTTTATGGTTCATATCTTTTCGATGTGTTACCTCGTTAATATTTGTTGCTTGGCACATAGATAAACATCAGCAAACATTGTCAACTTACAAAATGTGTTTTCCTCTAGACAGGTCTAAAGAATGAAGGCAAAAGGTGCCACGAAGGAGCTCTATTCTTTTCTGGGTCATCTCCAAATGCTCCATTTGCAAATTACTCAGAAGAGGGCAATTCAAATAAAATGACCTTTCAAGATTCAGTTCTTTGTAGCTAGTTTCTTTTGTCCTTGTAGCTATTTTCATTCTGTTTGCAAAATGTACAATCAATCCTCCCAGTTGTATGTTCAGTCTATTTAGGTTTCTCTTTGTTAGGAATGGCAACTCCGCAGAAGAAGGGCTATGTTAGCATCAAACTCTCCTGGTCAGCTCTGTCAAACGTTTCCAACCGTCATTGAATTTTGCTTCCAATTGCCTTGAATGTATCATTCTAGCTGGCTAATGTGTCGCTAGTTCCATGAGCCGCAACCAAATTTTGTATGTTGAAGCTGACCAAATGCCCTCTGTAAATTCAGCTACCTCATGCCTGCTGGGGAACTCTCATTCACCACTGTGCTGCCTGACCAAAGAGTCCTCATAGATGGGTTAGACATGGCCCACACTAAATCTATGCCGACTGTACCGTATTGCCTTTGTGCTCTTTGGATAAGCACTGATAACACAACACTCGAGTTGGTTCATCATTACAAATGTTCGGCTGGCTGCTCTCTAATTCACATCTCACTTATTTTCTGAATATGAGAATAATAATTGATGTCCTCCAGCTCCTCCGCATATGCAACTCTCAAAATGATTAACCAGAGCCTTAACTATTCTTCCCTCGTGTCCTCAAGGATTCCAGAATATAATTAATTATCTACAGCATCCAGGACATATTTAATTCCTCCTTAATTGTTATATCATAAATCACCTTTCTTCCTTGTCCAAATCAGGTATTTATTCTTGTATCTGCCTAGGTTTGTGACTTCCAGATTTGATTACTTTAATGCACCCATGGTTGGCTTCCCATTGCTTCACCTTCCAGACTTCATCTAATTTAAAATTCTGCAGTCTTTAACTTATCCTTCATTAATGCCAACTTGTCCATTATACCCATCTTGCATCATGTCTGACTTACCTATTATACACACCTTTGTCACCTAGTCTCCCAGCATCTAAAAATTAAAATTCCAATCCTTGGGTTTAGATGTCTTGATGGCCTCGCTTGTCCACACCTCTGTCATTTCTTCCAGTCCCGACAGCACCCCTCCCCTTCTTGCCCTCTGTTCCTTCAGGTCCAGCCTCTTCCACATCCCTCTGCCTTTCTGCCACAATTGGCGATGATACCTTCAGCTGGCTGGGCCATACGATCTCGAATTCTCTCACTTAATCACGAGCAATAAATTCTCTGCCATAGATGCCTCATCCGGATTAATGGCATCAGTAACTCACTTAGATCCCATACTCTTAACAAGCTCTTCATGATGGCTAGGGAAATTGCAGATGCACTAGTGATGATTTACCAAAATTCACTGGACTCTGGGGTGGTCCCGGTGGATTGGAAATTAGCAAACGTGACACCACTGTTTAAAAAAGGAGGTAGGCAGAAAGCAGGAAATTATAGGCCAGTGAGTTTAACTTCGGTAATAGGGAAGATGCTGGAATCTATCATCAAGGAAGAAATTGCGAGGCGTCTGGATAGAAATTGTCCCATTGGGCAGACGCAGCATTTGTTCATAAAGGGCAGGTCGTGCCTAACTAATTTAGTGGAATTTTTTGAGGACATTACCAGTGCAGTGGACAACAGGGAGCCAATGGATGTGGTATATCTGGATTTCCAGAAAGCTTTTGACAAGGTGCCACACAAAAGGCTGCTGCATAAGATAAAGATGCATGGCATTAAGGGTAAAGTAGTAGCATGGATAGAGGATTGGTTAATTAATAGAAAGCAAAGAGTGGGGATTAATGGGTGCTTCTCTGGTTGGCGATCAGTAGATAGTGGTGTCCCTCAGGGATCCGTGTTGGGCCCACAATTGTTCACAATCTACATAGATGATTTGGAGTTGGGGACCAAGGGCAATGTGTCCAAGTTTGCAGATGACACTAAGTGGTAAAGCAAAAAGTGCAGAGGATATTAGAAGTCTGCAGAGGGATTTGGATAGGTTAAGTGAATGGGCTAGGGTCTGGCAAATGGAATACAATGTTGACAAATGTGAGGTTATCCATTTTGGTAGGAATAACAGCAAACGGGATTATTATTTAAACAATAAAATATTAAAGCATGCTGCTGTGCAGAGAGACCTGGGTGTGCTAGTGCATGAGTCACAGAAAGTTGGTTTACAGGCGCAACAGGTAATTAAGAAGGCAAATGGAATGTTGTCCTTCATTGCTAGAGGGATGGAGTTTAAGACTAGGGAGGTTATGCTGCAATTGTATAAGGTGTTAGTGAGGCCACACCTGGAGTATTGTGTTCAGTTTTGGTCTCCTTACTTGAGAAAGGACGTACTGGCACTGGAGGGTGTGCAGAGGAGATTCACGAGTTTAATCCCAGAGCTGAAGGGGTTGGATTACGAGGAGAGGTTGAGTAGACTGGGACTGTACTCGTTGGAATTTAGAAGGATGAGGGGGGATCTTATCGAAACATTTAAAATTATGAAGGGAATGGATAGGATAGATGCGGGCAGGTTGTTTCCACTGGCGGGTGAAAGCAGAACTAGGGGGCATAGCCTCAAAATAAGGGGAAGTAGATTCAGGACTGAGTTTAGGAGGAACTTCTTCACCCAAAGGGTTGTGAATCTATGGAAATCCTTGCCCAGTGAAGCAGTTGAGGCTCCTTCATTAAATGTTTTTAAGGTAAAGATAGATAGTTTTTTGAAGAAAAAAGGGATTAAGGGTTATGGTGTTCGGGCCGGAAAGTGGAGCTGAGTCCACAAAAGATCAGCCATGATCTCATTGAATGGCGGAGCAGGCTCGAGGGGCCGGATGGCCTACTCCAGCTCCTAGTTCTTATGTTCTTATGACCTTTCTAATACAGGGTTGGTCTCGAAAGTCAGATATGAATGGTGGACTTGTTTTCATTTCTGTTACCATTTAATTTCAAACTTACATCCATGCAATATTATAAAAATACTGAATATGCATCCCCACATTTTGCTTGACTTAAGCAAAATTGCCGTTAAATATGACCTGCTTTAAACCTTGTCAAAGCTTCCTTTTATGGTTGCAAACTTCACTGGTTCTACTCTTTTTAGTTCAATATTCACAATCAGAAAAATGCCACTTTTGCTGAACGCCTGGGACCAAAGACTTCCTGACACAATAGATGCGGAGAGGGGGTTTAGCCAGAAAAGACCAGGCTAATCATTTTTTAAAAAAATGTTTTTATTCTCCATTTTCACATTTTCCTTCAAAATTGTTACAGTAAACGGTAACAAATACAAAATCAATCCCCTTAACAATAACAACGATCCCATCCTCCCACCACCCCAAACAACAGCCCACCTGTCAATATATGCATCCAATAAAACAAACCCTCCAACAGTGGAAACAAAAAACAAAGGAGAAAAAGAAAAAGGAGTCCTGGACTACCCATGGTCACCATAGAGTCCACTCCCCCCCCCCCCCCCCCCCCCCCCCAAGCTTCTGCTTGGCCCGGCACAGGACCTTCTCCTTCACACTCTACCTACGGAAGCACAGAGTCATACCCTTGGCGGCTCACTCGCCTTTGGTACAGGCCTCCACGACCGATGAGCCCGATCCAGTTCATATCGGGAGTGATCCTCCGCCTCCCCCAATAGTTTCGCCAGCATAGCGGCAAAATTCAGTTGGCCTCGACCCTTCAACTCCTTCGGGCAGCCCCACAATCCTCAAATTCTGTCACCTGGATCTGTTTTCCAGGTCTTCCATTTTTCCTCGCAGATCCTTGTTAATCTCCAACACCTTCCGCATCTCCTTCCCCATCAGGGCAAGTTGATCACCGTGCTGCAACAACGTCTCCTCCACTTCTTTCAGCGCCTCCCCTTGCGCCCGCACCTCTGCCACCGCCGTCGTCACCGGGGAAATCGCCTCCTCCACCAGCACACTCGAAACCTCCCTCATCTCCTTCCTCATCGCCTCCAAGTTTTGTAAACTGCCTTTCGAATTCTGCAGCCATCACCTTGGTTGTTTCTTCAGCCGCAGGCAATGTGGCCTCCCCTGGTGCCCCAGCCTCTTTTTTCCTTGGTGACCCCGTGGTGACCTCTCCACTCCCCGATGGACCCTCAGCTGTTTTTTAACGGCCGTTTTCTTGCTGATCCTCGACATCTTCTTCTGCTGAGCCCCCTCCGTGCCTTCTCCCTGCCTCCTCTGTGCCTTCTCCCTGCCTCCTCCCTGCCTTCTCTGTGCCTTCTCCCTGCCTCCTCTGTGCCTTCTCCCTGCCTCCTCCCTGCCTTCTCTGTGCCTTCTCCCTGCCTTCTCCGTGCCTTCTCCCTGCCTGTGAGGCCTCCATGGACCCTGGAACTGGGCTTAAAGCCCCGAAAATGCCGTTCCCGAACGGGAGCCCTCCGTTGCGCGGCTGCTTCCTGCCCGCCGTCACCGGAAGTCCGAGACCAGGCTAATAATTAATTACTATTTACGATTTTTGGAGGAAAATAACATTTTAACCACCTGTCAATCTCAGTGTTTCATTCTCTCCCCCCCCCCCCCCCCCCCCCACCCCGCCAAAAGAATGCATCATTTACCTGCAACTCTTTTCCCAAAGACACGACTGAGAGACAGAGCCACAATATGGAATGTCAAAATCTTTTCCAGTGGTCAAGGAACATGGTGAAAAACTCAAAAGGTGTGAAGGGGACTCCTGAAAGCGTGGGTACACATGCATGAAGTTTGGTGAAGGCAAATGAGGCATGAGGCATGCTGCAAAAGATGCTTTGCCACATTTCTTTTTAAAAATATAGGAATGAGACAAACATCTTAATATAAGTCTGACAAAGCACTAGGATCTATACAGTAACTTTGAAAAATGACTAGTCTGAGACTAGTAGCTTTACAGAATGACCTGCACACGGGCAGCAACATCTTAGTCAGCCACTCACCCGCTGCAGTTCGACCATTGGTGGAATCCCAGAGAAATGTTTTCTTTATTCTTTCATGAGGAGTGG
This sequence comes from Scyliorhinus canicula, assembly GCF_902713615.1. Classification (NCBI taxonomy): domain Eukaryota; kingdom Metazoa; phylum Chordata; class Chondrichthyes; order Carcharhiniformes; family Scyliorhinidae; genus Scyliorhinus; species Scyliorhinus canicula. Next base: position 17,186,516 of record NC_052164.1, read on the forward strand.
GCATCGCTGAGCCAACATTTATTGCCCATCCCTAATTACTCTCGAACTGAGTGGCTTGCTAAGCCATTTCAGTTGGAACGTTCAGTCAACCACATTGCTATGGGTCTGGAGTCACATGTAGGCCAGGCCAGGCAAGGACAGCAGATTTCCTTCCGATAGGACATTGGTGAACCAGATCGATTTTTAGACAAATCGACAATGGTTTCATGGTCATCATCAAACTTTTAATTCGAATTTCACCATCTGCCATCTGGTGGGATTCGAATTCGGGTCCCAAGAGGGTTACCCTGAGTCTCTGTGTTACTAGTCCAGTGGCAATACACTAAACCACTCCCTTCAAGAAATATTGAAGAATATTGATATTGAAGAAGTACAGCAAGAAACTAGATGCCATTTAGATCTGAATGAAGTCACTACAAATCAACTTCAATTGTTTCAGAAACTACACTGAGTTACGACCGCATGGGCTAGTGTGCAGTCAATTCCAGCCCCACTTGACCCGGAGTCCCAACACAATTGGAATTAATAAATAGTTCTTAGAAAACACCCAAAGTCTTTGGCCCTTAGCTTCCCAATAACCACAGTCACCAATTTTGTAAATTTAAACACAATTAAGATTTTTAAATAACAATAACTATAATCAAATATGCAGCAAATACAACAAATTACTATCGCCACTGCTGCTTATGGCTACTCCTGCCAGGAGATCTGCTGTCATGTCCGTCTGTCTCTCACCATCCATTCTAGCTCATCTGCAATCGCTCTGTGTCGTCCGTCATCCAACTACGTACAGGTTGAGTCCTCTTTCTGCAGCCCTCCACTTTGCATTCCAGAAAAGATCTCTGCAGCTTTTCAGCTCTGAGCAAGTGACCAAAATACTGCCATTTTCTTTATTCTATGAACTTTTAGCATTGGTCTGAACGTCTACATTTCAAAGGCCTCCATTTTCTTCCACAGAGCTCTACTTATTGTCTGAGACGTTCAAGAAAGTGATCAAATGGAGCATCTTACGAGTTTTATTCTTCGTTACAAGCTTGATTTTTATTGTTGTTAGCACGTCCTTCACCTTCCCGAAACCGGCGCTCCCTATCCTTCTTCTAACTTCTGCATCCCAACGGCCACCTTCTGTTATCATTTGTCTGAAAGAGACAAACTTACCTGTTTATTCCAGTGTGGCACCACCCACTTCAATCTTCACTCTAGTTTCTTCTAATGTCTTCCTTCTGACTACCATTGTTGTTGCCTTTAGGTTCGTACTCGATCCATATTCTAAACGTCTAGATCTTACCTGATCTATGATATTTTGTCGGGCCTCTTCGGATTCTGCAGGTAGCACAGGGTTGTCAAGTATAGCAGGAGTTGTGAATGCAATGTTTCATCCATGCACATAAATTAAAATAAATATATTCCAAGCAAAATCAAAGAAATCGTGAGAGGTTATTAATTTTGCTCCTGATACTTTCACACAAAGGACACTTTTTTTCCTCAAATCCAAAATGTGTTTTGTTTAAAGAAAAGCTCGCTCACAATTTTCCTTTTGTACTTGGTGAAACATTATACATTCTGATTTTAATGTAATTCGGTGCATTGAGCCAATTTCACTTGGCTGAAGGGTCAAGGTGTTGTGTTTGGTCACAGCCTCCAAGTGAACTTGGACTCCTGGTTATTTTTTCTGCCTCCTCCTCCTGTTCAGCCTTAACTAACTTCCTACAAACACTCCTAGGAGGCCCAAACAACACATGAACAATTTCCTATTAATTAAAGCAGCATGTTGTCTCTGAGAAGATTAATTCCCATTGAGCTGGGAGTAAGAAATGTGAAATGAAAATGAAAATGAAAACCGCTTATTGTCACGAGTAGGCTTCAATGAAGTTACTGTGAAAAGCCTTTCTTTCTTCTAACAGAGCATCAATGGATCTGTTGGGTAAATATCTAACACACTTTAAAATGAGTCTAAGTCGATGCATATTTTCACTTTGTGCTTTGCATTGGAAACAATGCTTTCTATAGTCCTTGTCAATGTATTCATGGATTTATTTGTACATGTATTATATTGAACATAACATATCTTTCTCAGAGAGAGAATTTTTTTAAAAGCCAATTAGTCACTTTCGATAGTTAAAACTAACATTCATCTCACATGTCCATGAAAGTTTCCCATAAAGTCTTCACACATAAGATTATTATTATGTGTCATAAGACACTTAATTATGTGAAGTTCTGCAGGGATTTCTGTCCATATTGCTATATTTTACTGAGATTTCGGAGTATACTCACATGCTGCATAATGAACCTCAGCAATTGACCCAAGAGCTCACTCATCAGTCATAGAATCCCTAAAGTGGAGAAGGAGGCCATTCAGCCTATCAAGTCTGAACCGACCCTCTGAAAGAGCACCCTACATAGGCCCTGAGCGCGATTCACCATTCCGCGCCATATGGGAGAATCGCCGTTCGTGCCATTTTTTCCCGCGGCGCCGGTCCGACACCGGCAGGCGATTCTCCGAGCAGTGGAGAATCGGCGTCATTTGCGCCGGCGCGTTTGGCGTGGCGCAGGTCGCGAGCCGCTCTACGCGGCAGGGCCGCCGATTCTCTGGCCTTGATGGGCCGAGCGGCCGCGCGGAAACAGCAGAGTCCCACCAGCGTCATTCACACCTGCTCGCAGCCAGCGGAAACTCTGCGCGGGGGGGGGGGCCTATGGGGTGGGTAAAAGCGCTCCTTCACCGGGGGGGGAGGGGGGGGGGGGGGTCTGGACTGCGATCAGGGCCCACCGATCGGCAGACCGGCCTCTCCAGCCCGGGGCCTATTTTATTACGCGGCCGGCCCTTGAACACCCGCACCATGTTAAGTCGGGGCCAGCACGCTGAGGAAGTCCCCCCCCCCGCGCATGCGCGGATTGGCACGGCGCCCATTTGGCGCCAGGAAGGTAGACTGGAGTGGCGTGAAACGCTCCAACGCCGTGCTGGCCCCCTGTGGGAGCCAGAATCGGTAGTGCCCACGCTCGTTTCGCGCCGTTGTGAAACACGACGGCATTTACGACAACGCGATTACTCTGTCTCCATTTCGGAGAATTGTGCCCCCTATCTCCATAACCTCACCTAACCTTTTGGACACTAAGGCGCAATTTAACCTGGCTAATCCATCTAACAGGCATATCATTGGACTGTGGGAGGAAACCAGAGCACCCGGACAAAACCCACACAGACACGGGAAGAATGTGAAAACCCCACAGAGACAGTCACGGAGGTCGGAATCAAACCCAGGCAGCAGTGCTAACCACTGTGCTGTCAGTCATTGTGGCTTCATGTTGTAATACCATTTAATTATATAATTTACTCTGAAAACAAAATATTGTGTTGTATGTAGTTGTTAATTAACTTATCAACTTCAAATATGGCTAATGCATGAAAGTTTAGCAATTTTAATGTGAACTACACCAATGTCGAACTAGCTCTGCATGTCCGAGAACTTTAATTTTGCAATTTATGTTTATTTTATTTTAAATATGGCCACTATAAAAGAGTGTTCAGAGCTGGGGAATGAAAGACCTTTTAACTCTATAGTCTGGCACAGTGGCATCTCACCTCAGTAAAACACAAGATATCTTTCGTGAAGACCACGAAGAATCCAGAACGAGTTCATAGAGTCAAACGGAAAGTAACTTTATTTGCAACAATATATACACAGCAGCAGTAGTTCCCCACTGCTTCCTTCTCGAGTCCATACAACAATGGTCAGCCCTATTTATACAGCTGCAACTACTAGTGATTGTTCCGCCCTCTCGTTGCGGGACCTCATACTCCCCAAAATAAATCATGGGATAACCAATTGTCCCCAGCCAATAGAATCCAGGCAGGTTATAACAATACCGCTTCCTCAGCCTCTACAATGGCTACGGGCTTTACCTTGGTGCAAGTGAGTGGCTTCAGAGAGAGTTAAAATCTGATCCAATGTGTCTTCACCTCAACAGGGCAGCACGGTAGCATTGTGGATAGCACAATCGCTTCACAGCTCCAGGGTCCCAGGTTCGATTCCGGCTTGGGTCACTGTCTGTGCGGAGTCTGCACATCCTCCCCGTGTGTGCGTGGGTTTCCTCCGGGTGCTCCGGTTTCCTCCCACAGTCCAAAGATGTGCAGGTTAGGTGGATTGGTTATGGTAAATTGCCCTTAGTGTTGGGTGGGGTTACTGGGTTATGGGGATATGGGGATAGGGTGGAGGTGTTAACCTTGGGTAGGGTGCTCTTTCCAGGAGCCGGTGCAGTCTCGATGGGCCGAATGACCTCCTTCTGCACTGTAAATTCTATGATCTATGATCAGAAGAACAGATTCTACTGCTGCGGTGTGAATTCTTCTGTGCATCCGTCCCCGCCCCGTCCATTGCACCTCAGAACACTGATTGTTAATTCAATGGAAACGTGTGCAGGATGTGTGCTGTGAAATTGTAACCCTTACGAAACTGGATGAACATCATTCATACTCGGATTAAAATGAGCAAAAAGACAAGACTGAACGAATGGACTCACTGCATCGTAGGCCGCAAGAACCTTCTTGAGCAGATCAGGAACTGGACCCTGCGCCTCCATGGAAGGGTACTCTTCGCTGAGGTTCAGTGTCACCAACACCGTGTTGTCACTGTTCAGTAACCACGACGACAAGGTCAGAATGCACTGCTTCATGTTTGCCGCAGGGGTCAGACCACACAACTCTTTAAACGAGACCATGGCATTCTGTGTAAAATATAAATCCATCCATAAAATATATTGCAGCACCAGCTTTATACATTTTGAACGCCTATAAGAAAATTGGCTGCATTATTCAAGCCCGAGCCTTTATAATATATTAATAATTGAAAATTGTATAATGGAAGAAGAAAAATTCATTTTGGAAATAGCATGAAATCTGATTCCAGGACTTAATCCCCACAAATATCCAAAAATTGGATTTCTTCATAAATTCTACTTGCGCACTAACCTGCTGAGATTTCGAACTGCATAAGCTGACAGTATTATTATCGGAGGTTCTAACACTCATTTCCAATTTAGAGAAATGTTATAACATTTGCAGGTCACGGGTTGGAGGTTTCTACAAATTACAATGCTGTGGGTAGTAAATGTCACCTTATATATTTGATGTATCAAACTCTTAAGGGGAACGGTTAGCATACTTCAGCAGCAAACCTCCATCTCTTCATTCAATTTTGTTTCGGCCTCAGATAAAGAATGCCACTGCTGTCCCATCAAGCAGAAGTCTGGCAGTTTTCACATCATTGGCAGTATTAGCCCTCTAGTATACCCGAGGGATCCATCCTTGCGCCCGTCACCCCTCCTATTTATCAACAGCAGCCCCTCTGTAGCATCATTTAAAAAGACGGGAGATTTCACACGTACGTTGGATGACACCCAGTTCTACCTCAGCACCACCTTTCCCAAATGTCTTCATTTGTCACAATGCTTTTCTGACATTGAGCACAATATCGAATGAGCAGACATTTCCTTACAAACATTGGAAGAACTGAAGCCATTGTGCCCAATTTTAACTCTGTCTAAGTGAATGAGTTGAAATTCGCATAATTAACTTCAGCCCTTATTGATTCCCTATCCACCAACGCTATATCGCACTCCCTGACAACTTTCAGAGGCTGGACTAGACTGATCCTAGTCTTGTTGTCATCCTTGACCAGGAGATGAGCTGCCTTGGTGCCATCTTTGTAGTATCATCAATCTCCGCCCTTGCCTCCGCTCATCTGCTCCTGAAAATATCTTCCCCACCTTTAATCTCTAGACTTGCCTATTCCAATGCTCTCCCAGCTTAATATCTTTCATCTTCCATAAACATGGGCTCACCCGTAACTCAAGTGCACGTGCCCTAACTTGGGGGAGATGTGATGTGGAGATGCCGGCGTTGGACTGGGGTGAACACAGTAAGAAGCCTTGCCACACCAGGTTAAAGTCCAACAGGTTTGTTACAAACACTAGCTTTCGGAGCACTGCTCCTTCCTCCTGAGGGGGAGATGGTGCTGTAGTGGTGAAGTTACTAATTTGTAATCCAGAGGCTCAGGCTAATGCTCCGTGGACATGGGATCAATGTCCACCATGGCAACTGGTGGAATTTATATTCAATTAGCAACACAGGAATATAAAGCTGGTCTCAGTAATGGCAACCGTGATGATTATCATTACATAATTATTGTACAAATCTATCTAGTTCACTAAGGTTCTTGAGGGAAATAAATGTGCCGTCTTTGCCTGCTCTCAGTGTAACCCCATATCCACTGCAATGTGGTTGACACTTTAACTGTCCTGCGAAATGGTCCAGCAAACCACTCAGTTCAAGAGAAACTGCCACATCCCTTGAAAGAGTAAAGAAAACTTGCACTCCAATGGTTAGAGGGCTTCCATGTCCCTCCATGGTTAGAGGGCTTCCTTTGTCTATCATCTTCTCCAGCCCCACAACCCTCCTACATCTCTGAGCTCCTTCCTGGAGTGTTCCTAATTTCAATCGCTCTACCGTAGGCCAGGATTTTCCAGTCCCACCAAAGTTGACCCCTTGTGACAGGTGGACCATGCAAAACCCATAGGGCGAGATTCTCCGCAAATGCGGAGAATGGTAAAGGCTGCCGTGGGACAGGCCGTGACCCATGGCAGCCTTCACGCCCACTTCCTGGGGCTGATTCTCCCCCCCGGGCGGGGCTAGGAGCGTGGCCCCGTGCGTCACGGCCTTGACGACAGTCATCAAGGCCGCACGTCAAGCGTCACGCCGGCTGACATCGGCCGCACATGCGCAGGTTGGACAACGCCAACCCGCGCATGCGCAGTTGGCGTCTTCTCCCTCAGCCGCCCCGCAAGACGTGGCGGCTTGATCGTGCGGGGTGGCAGAGGGAAAAGAGTGCGTCCGGACGCACGGCCCCCTTGGCACGGCCGTGGTACTGCCGTGCCAATCGGGCCCCCAGATGCCCCAAACGGGCATCTGCCGCCCGTATCACAACGGCAGCGAGCAGGTGTGTTTGCTGCTGTGTTGAAACGGGCGTGAAGGCCCGGTCACTCGGCCCATCGGCCTCAGAGAATCGCTGCTCGCCCTAAAAAACGGCGGGCGGCAATTTGTGGCGTGGGGGGGAGGGGGGGGGGGGGGTGGGGGAGGAGAATAGCGGGAGGGCGTGAAAAATGTCGGGAGACCCTCCCGCTATTCTCCCACCCAGCATGGGGGGCAGAGAATCGCGTCCATAGACTTCAATGGGACCAGAGGATTCCACTGCTCGCGGTATTCGGAGCGGGAAAGCCCATCTCGTGGGACGAGTGCGAGCTCCATAGAATTCCCTGCCTAAACCTCAGCTCCGCCTCTCGGTAATGATAGCGTTGTTGTGTTGGAATTAACCGACTGACCACTAGGGGTCTCACTAGTAAATAGGTGAATGTTAAAGTCAGCTGACCCCCCCCCCAGACTGACTGGAGAGCTGAAACAGAGAGGTTGCTTGTGCATGATTTTTTTTTTCTTTCATTATAAAAAATAAAATTAGAGTACCCAATTATTTTTTTCCAATTAAGGGGCAATTTAGCATGGCCAATCCACCTAACCAGCACAGCTTTGGGTTGTGGGGGTGAAACCCACGCTGACACGGGGAGAATCTGCAAACTCCACACGGACAGTGACCCAGGGCCGGGAGTTGAACTCGGGTCCTCAGCGCTGTAGTCTCAGTGCTAACCACTGCGCCACATGCTGCCCACCTTGTGCATGGTTTTGCTGTTATCAATCCATTGTTTTCTATATAGCTTACCCAATGCTAAAGTTTTTTAAAAATTATTTTTATTCTAATTTTTCAGCAACAAATTTTCTCCCAACAATAAAATAAACAAGGCATAGAAAAAAACAGAAAGAAAAGCCCCTCCCCAATACAAAGCAATAAATTAATAACAAAAAAGGAAGTAACAAACATATAGTTGCAAAAACAAACCCCCTTAACAGACCCATAATCCACCCCCCCAGCCCGCTGCTGAGATTGACCACCCCCTAACACCCCGCCAGAAAATCAAGAAAAGGCTGCAACCACCGGAAGAACCCTTGAACCGACCCCCTCAGGGCAAACTTGACCCTCTCCAGTTTGATGAACCCAGACATGTCGTTAATCCAGGATTCCGGGCTCGGGGGCTTCGCGTCCCTCCACTGTAAAAGAATCCTACGCCGGGCTACTAGAGATGCAAAGGCCAGAATACCGGCCTCTCTCGCCTCTTGCAGTCCCGGCTCCGATGCTACCCCAAAGATAGTGAGCCCCCAGCCCGGCTCCACCCTGGAACCGACCACCTTGGACAAGTTCCTCGCCACCCCCTTCCAGAACCCCTCCAACGCCTGACATGCCCAGAACATATGGGTGTGATTCGCCGGGCCTCCCGAACACCTCCCATGCCTGTCCTCACCCCCAAAGAACCGGCTCAGCCGGGCCCCAGTCATGTGCACCCTATGCAGCACCTTCAGCTGAATTAAGCTGAGCCGAGTGCAAGAAGAGGACAAATTCACCCTCCCCATGGCGTCCGCCCACGTCCCCTCATCAATCTCCTCCCCAGCTCCTCCTCCCACTTCGCTCTTAGCTGCTCCACCGAGGCCTCCTCCCCCTCCTGCATCACCTGATAAATTGCCGAGATCCTACCCTCACCGACCCACGTCCCCGAGAGCACCCTATCCTGCACCCCCCCTTGGCGGCAATAGCGGAAACTCCGCTACCTGCCGCTTAACAAACGCCCTAATCTGCATATACCTGAAAGTATTCCCGGGGGGAGACACCACTTCCCCTCCAACTCCTCTAAGGTCGCAAACTCTCCGTCGAGGAAAAGGTCCCCCATCCGCCTGATGCCTGCCCTATGCCAACTCAAAAACCCACCATCTATTCTCCCTGGTGCAAACTGGTGGTTGCCCCGTATCAGGGTCCACACTGAGGCCTTCACTTCCCCCTTATGCCGTCTCCACTACCCCAAATTTTGACGGAAGCCACCACTACTGGACTCGTAGAATACCTTGCCGGGGGGAGTGGGAGCGGGACCATCACCAGTGCCTCCAAACTTGTGCCCACACAGGACGCCACGTCCAACCTCTTCCATGCGGCACCCTCCCCCTCCATCACCCACCTACGAATCATTGCCACATTCGCAGCCCAGTAGTACCTACACAGGTTGGGCAACGCCAAACCACCTACCTCCCTGCCTCACTCTCGGGGTCTTCCGCGCCCACACGAACCCCAGAATACTCTTATTAACCCTCCTAAAGAAAGCCTTCAGAATCAAGATGGGGAGACACTGGAAGAGAAACAAAAACCTCGGGAGCACCGTCATCTTAACCGACTGGACCCTGCTCGCCAAGGAGAGTGGCAGCGCATCCCACCTCCTAAACTCCTCCTCCACCTGTTCCACCAGCCTCGAAAAGTTTAGCCTATGTAGGACCCCCCCAGCTCCTAGCTATCTGGACGCCAACATATCTAAAGCTCCTCTCCGCCCTCTTCAACGGGAGCTCCCCTATCTCCCTCTCCTGGTCCCCCAAGTGCAGCACAAACAGCTCACTCTTCCCCACGTTGAGCTTATAGCCCGAAAAGTCCCCAAACTCCCCACCCACAGCTAAAGTTAACAAATCATTTATAACGTTAACTACAAGTGTTCTTTAAATAAATAAGGCCATCCGACAAGTACATTACCCTGCCACCCTTTCCTTCAGCATGTTCATAAAAACCTACCTCTTTGACCAAGTTGTGGTAGTCTGTCTTAACATCTTATGTGGTTCAGTACCAAACTCTGTTTGCTTACACTCCTGTGAAGGGCCTTGAGCCATTTTATACCTTTGATGTATTTTTACCCTGGGCCATGCAACACCCACGGCTGAAAGGTATCGGGTGTCTGCACGTGTCTCGCTCAGGGAACTTGGGGAACTCAGTTCACAAACTCACAAACAAATGGCCACTTGGATGACAAACTAGAGGGTCACCATATCCATGAAACTGCACCCTTAGCAGCTCAACTTTTAAGTCAGAAAAACTGGAGAAGGTTAGGTTTTTCAACTTTGAAAGTGAACACCGGAGCTGGGATTTTCTGGCCGTTCACGCCAGCGGGATCTCCCAGTGGCGCCATTGGCACACTCCCAGTGCCGCCATTGGCACACTCCCAGTGCCGCCATTGGCACACTCCCAGTGCCGCCATTGGCACACTCCCAGTGCCGCCATTGGCACACTCCCAGTGCCGCCATTGGCACACTCCCAGTGGCGCCATTGGCACACTCCCAGTGCCGCCATTGGCACACTCCCAGTGGCGAGGGCTGCAGCCGACAGGAAACCCCATTGACAATGGTGGGCCCTGACGATCCCGCTACCAGTTAATGGCAGGCCGTCTCCACCACCCCCGAAACGTGCGGCAGGGTGCGCAGAAAACCCCAGCCCTGGAATTTGATTTCATAAAAGTTTACAAAAAGTAAAACAGGAAACGCAAGTCTGTAAAGTCACTTTAAATGATGAGAATAGCATCAGGGCACAAAGACTGAAAGGAAGGGATCAAGTTTACTTTTGCTGTCAGGAAATTCTTTACACAAGGAGTGACTGACAGACGGAATGGATTTTCGAATCTAGCGGACAGGGAATGCTTGGAATCACTTAAGAACGGAATGCTGCACGAGAGGGTCCTTAGCGGCTTTGTGGATGAAGAAACTAAACTGGACTGAATGACCTTCTATCACTCGTAATTATCTCGTGAAGTGGCAAGAGGATGGGTTTAAGAGAAGAAAAGAGGAAAATGTGAGGGAAAATAAGAGGAAAATCAAGCGGTGCAAAAATATATAACCAACAGTACCTGTACATTTTCTCGTAAATCCGTTGCTTCGCGTAAAGGTTGAGTGGCTGCTCGAAAAACTTCATCGATAACTTTAATCCCTATAGTTTTGGTTGAAGTGTACTCTCTAGCTTTTTTCCCTTTGCGAACAGAAATCCCCCGTTTATGGGATTTCCCTCCACCTCGGCGATTGGTGATGGCCACGTGTATGAACAGTGTGCTGTGCGGCAGAAATTCGCCCATCAAAGACTGCAGGGGCACATGCCTATATCCCGCCTGCAGGCATTCAAAGGGAATAGTGTACTGTGCAATGAACTCATCTCCGATGTAGTCATCATCTAAAACGACAAACCGCAGCAATGCGAGCTCAGGTAAATTAATCTGAAATTCAAAGCTTTCATCAAAGATGGGGTTGTCCTCATTTTGAGTCACTGTCTTAGTCCTTTGTTCTGTACAGTCAGCTGGTATGCCATGAATCTCCACATAGACATACGGTTCCACAACATCACCCTTGGCCGCAGAACCTTTGGGTTTCGGCAGATTTTGACCGCTGATGATTTTGATGTGAAGCAACTGTGCTGAAACCCCAGGTAGTGAGTCCTTTGCGTTAGCACTGAAGTATGATACCTCTTCCCTCATAATAGCAGGTCGAAGAACATACCCGCAGTTTCCATTCTGACGAAACCAGCCAATATTGAGATCCATCATTAGCCCAGGAGTCTGATAGTTCATGGCTACTATTTGGCAGCCACATTTCCAAAAGTCCTGAGGATTCATGTTACTGGCATCAATTCGCATGGGGCTTGGATATACCCTGGACAAGAACTTCTTGTTATAAATTACAAAGTCCTCTGGATATTCATTGGCAAATCTGCTTGCCACTACCTCATTAAATGAACAAATTTCCCAATTTTTCTGCTTTCTTTTGGAAACTTCAAAGTCCTTGAACTGCACGGATTTGCCGAAGCTCACCAAGTCAGACAGTTCCTTGGAAAGCCTTAGTTTTTTCTCAGTGACTGTGTTGAGTTGGTCAGCTTCATCTTCGCCCATCCTTTGGCACATTTCGAGTCCTTCATCTTCATCACTGACATCTCCTTCAGAATCATAACAATTCCCAGGTAACTTTTTACCTTTCAGAAGAATCTTTCCTTTGAGTTGTTCAGGTGACGGCAGGTAGTTCTCCTCTGGATCCGGAGGATCCGTGTGCAATCTATCGCCCAGAATCTTCTTTAGATGCTGAGCCATCACTTTCTGCTGCTTAACTGAACAATGGGTGATTAAGCAAAGAATCAGTGGATGCTCAGAAGCCACAAAAGCATACTTATTTACCACATCAAGAACACTCCGGAAGGCTATCTGCATCGTCATCAAACGACCAACATAAATTGAAGGCTCATTATCCGGACCATCCCAAACCACAAGTTCAATACTTCGACAACCCATCTTCAGAGCTCGGATGTACCCATTAATATCTGAAGAGCCCCAGAAATGGTCCTCCAACAGACAAGCATTATGGGATGCATTAATGTAGTAATGCGACAAAGGCTGAGTCATATCCTGACACACATTTTCATGTTGCAGATCAAATATATGACAATCGAGGGAGAGGAGATAATTGGTGAAGCCATCGATGGAGAGGAAACCTTTTTCCTGACCTTGCTGTGATGGCTCATACTTGCGAATGATTTCCAAACAGGCATCTTCCGTGACACCTTCCACCCCCTGTTCTGCATCCAGGAATGACATAAAGTCCTTCGAATCAAGGTATTCCTTATTGCTGGAAAACTGTACGAGCAGAAAAAATACTTCCGGTCGTGTGCAGAGCTCACAGTAAACCTCAGTGAAGATCTCCAATGTAACCTCCGTCCCGAGTTGGTCTTTTGCTTTCTGCAATTCTTTGAATTTAAGTTCAGCTTTCGTGGTCTTCATACCTGGGCTCAGGCCCTTGATTAGTTGGACAGCCCTGGCCAAGGGAATGTGGCCCTCTTTTCCGACATCTGCAGCGTGAAATTGAGATTCCAACCATGAAGTGCGCACGCTGTTTTGATTTGACTCGATCATGTGAAGCGTCTGCTTTCCATATGAAACCAGGTACCTCAGTCCCATAACCCAGGTGTTCACAATATCAGCAGAACTGGCCACCAAGTCCAATGACTCATAGTTATCCCCATATATTATTGAAAAAGCACATTCATCTGAAAATTGGTCTGATATCCCGTTGCTGCGAAGCACGGCTGTCTTCTTTCCCAACCTAACCTCTTTGATGGATTTTATTTCAATTTTTGCCTTTTCTGAGTCTTTTTTAGATGGCTCCCATCTCAGCGACTTCATGTCAGAGCCAAGGATAAAGTAACGGTTGTACACTCTGGAGTTGGAGCGAACCTTTTTCATCTCACATCCCTCCTGCATAAAGGAAATGCAGGCAGCGGCACTGTTGATTTTCCGGTCGTTGGGCATACTGCTGAAGGAGACGGTCTTCTTCCTGTCCCTCCTTTGGCGTGACCCATCCTGAAACAACCAAAAAATTCAAGTTAAAACAAGAGCCGACAAAGCAACTGGTTAACAGATGCCCCAATAAGATTTCAATGTGATGGTTGCACTGAAGGAGTCTGTTAAAGGATATAACTTTCCTCACCACCATCTTTGACTCTCCTCATCCCTCCCTCCCTCTTAGAGCCAGCATATAGGGGCAGATGGTATTATATATATTGTGGCTGAACTCCAAGATACATTTTGCCATTGTAATACATTTTTGACGGGCTCATTCTGAAATGCTATGGCTTTCCAGCTCCATTTTGTCAAATGCTATTTGTCATCAAGCTGACATTCACATCTAACCCAAAGCAGATTCCCTGCAGAAAATTGAAAGTCATTTGTAATAATTATTGTATAAAAAACAGATTCTAATAGGTGTCAGTGAAACCCCAGTGTGGCCTGCCCCAATCCATTACTCACTCAAACTACTCTTGCAAAACTGCACATGCAGCAGACAGCCAAGGAAACACAAACGTTGTGTCTTTCTGTGAAGTGCCAAGACCTTAAATACCATTTGCAGTTTTCAAAACATACAGCAACTGCCCAACCACTTAATGGTCTTAAAATTGCTTTCACAAGAATAGCCGCTCTCAAAATGTCAAGGGAAAAAAGGAGGACAAATTCGAACAGTATCCCGTTTTTATATCCGTGAAGACATCTTAACAAACCTAACCATTTTCACCCCGATTTACCCTTCTGTAGATCTTCAGCTACTTGCATGAGCCTTGACTTCAGTTGCTTGCGGGCTGATGACAAGATAAGTTCATGCAAGTTAAACTCTTGCAAGTTATCAATATCTTTTGATCTGGTTTGTATGAAATGTTTACAGGGGCTAATGGGAACAGATGAGCAGTCTGCTGATACATCTATCACCAACTCTTTGATAAGCTTTAAGATAAATAACTTACGCTAAAATTGGAGAGCAGCAGCATCCATACTGAAACGATAATCTAATATAGTTGTTCGGTAGTACAGAACTTGCCGGGGAAAGAGACATGCAGTCAAAATTTTTCATCTTGCACTCCAGATTTCTCAGGCTCACAATGCCGCTCATTTATGCTTGCTCGGAGGCTACAAATACTCATCTGGCCTCTGCAGGCAAAAATAACTGTTCCAGGCATTGCACCTTGTCCAGGCATTGCATCTTTTCAGAATTAAACAAAAGGTTTGGAAGGTGGGGTCAATATTTCCCTGGGGAATTCTCTATGGCAATGCCTTGACCAGAGTCACTTGACAACCAATCAGCACATTTCCTTACTCCGTATGAAGTATTGCTCCCTTTGAAATTCTTCTGCATGCCCTGATGAGTGCAAGATGAAAAGCTTCAACAAGTCTCCTCTTTTTCAGTGATAATTTAATAGTAGTTTTAACGTTGCTTCTAGAGTCTCCTAACATTGGAGGGAGCATAAGAATTCACTATTTACAAACACACAACTCAATATTAGGAAAATACCTGTGTACACAAAGGGAACACAACTTTGGATTTTCACATCACCTTTCGCCCTAAGCACTTCAAGGCCATTGACGCTTTTTAAAATCAAATATAATGTGAAGAAATGTGCCATCCAACTTACATAATCAAAAGCAATCAACTAATTGAATTTGTCCTAGGTTATTAGGTTACTGAACATGTTGTGGATGGATCTCAAAATACCCAATGAAAATTTCCAGTTGTTAAATAAAGTAGCAACTGATGGAAGAAAACTTCTTAATATCAGTCATCCAATTGAAAGCAATTGGAAATTATGGCCTGGTAGCATATTTATGAAGCTCCTGTCGTTCAATGTGGACCAAAGACAGCAGTGGCCGTGGCACCACTTACTGGGCCAAAGGATTGAATTATGATGAGATCTTGCGAAGGGACACAGCCAAGATCCTCCAAATAGCGAGGTGTCAATCTCCATTGTGTAAGGTAGAAACCAGGTTAGGTGGGCAGGGAATGAAAATCAAGAATTCACAATAGTGCAGTCAACATGAATTCATTAGCTGTGCGAAGATCACTAAATCGATGGATAATATTGAAATTCATCTCTCTCTTTTTCTCTCTTTAGGAATCCAGCTGGGAGTGCTCAAATGACAACTTATCCATATGCTCACTGTCCCTAGAGTCGACACATATTTTAGTTTATTATTGTAAACAGACTGGCTCAAACTGGTGCCAGATGTTTCCCTGTGAACCTGCTATGTTCGTCAACGGAACACTGTTCAATTTGATATGACTTCCTGGTTAAGAAGCTATGACAAAACTTTGTAAGTGTTTATAGCTATTCCTCCCCATCGGGCTTCAGTTTGTGTGCAGATGGCACCAATGATAAACTCGAGTTTAGTTTGAGGTGAAAGGGAAAGTTTGCATCTTATGATACATAAAAGGTAATGGGGTTAGATTTATTTTTGGAAGCAAGATTTTGTAGCTTATATACCCATTTTAAAATGATCAAAAGTTACCTACTTCAGATGAAGTTAACAAAAGGAACAAGGCTAGAATTAAAAACTGCAGAAGCAGACATGTAATGGAGGCCATTTGCAAGTCTGCCAATCAGCTTATCTCGTGTAACATTACAGAGAGATCAGGAATTGTATTAACTGATCCATCAAAGTAGTCATATCACCACAACAAATGGGAGGTCAGTTTCTGTCTCTATCCATGTTGCTCTGGGAAGGGCCTTTATTATTCAAGCTTTCCCGACCCCGTCCCACCTCCCTCAACTCTTTTTATTCAATGTAGCATCTACAAACAGGACCATGTCTCCTATGAATAAAAATGCTTTAGGCATTAAACAAAAATAGCATGTCGCAGGATTAGCAACAACTCACTTGGCACTAGAGGTGCCTAATATGTCCCTTAAAATAGGTGCTAGAAAAGGGTGCTGCACTACATTAGATGCAAAAGATTCGCACAAAAGCAAAAATAATGCAGCAGCACAATATTAAATTTACAACCAATTTATTTCTCAACTTTCTAACTTTCTTGGAATCTTTAACTGCACATTCCTGCCTCTGCCTGATGAGATCTATTTTACTGGCACGGCATGAAAATACTATTGACCCGAGTAAATTAAATGTTTTATGGTTGCTGCTGAGACAGTTCCCTCAATTGCCCTGAAATGTTTTAATAGATTCATGCTCAACATGTCCAGCCATTGAGGAACTACAAGCAGTGAAGGGTGTGGGATACTGAAATACATATCCAAACAATGAAGTACAAGGTATCGGAAGACACGTCCAAATTTTTTTGTTTTCCCGTCACGTCACATCTTGAATACGGTGTTGCATTTCTGGTCACCAATGCACAAGGGAGACATTTAGGCATTGGATGCAGTTCAAAGGATAGAGCCCCAGGTGAGAGGGTGACTGAGATATTCTGACTAATTGGATAACTGTGTACGTGAAAGGAGGAGATGGAGCAGTGAAGTTATATAGTCAGGATTGAAAATAATGGAGGGAAAAAAATTGATTCAGAATGTTGCTTCAAAGTGAACAACCAATGAAGTAGGAGATAGCAAAAGGCAAAATTGGGATGGGTGCATGGTAGCTTCTCTTGAATGATGGATAATCAGAAGAGATGCAACTCTGGTAAATTTCCTCGTATCCACTCAACAGCATCATTGACGTTAACAACTTTGGCTCACCAGCTGGGTATGAAACAACTAATGTTTATTTACAATATACTATCGGACAGAGTCTTGCAGCTTCGTGACTGCCAGTCAGCGTCCAGAATCTATCAAAGGCAAAAGCCCAGGTTTTCTAGGGTGAACCGCCACCCTGGTCCCTGGATTGTATTTTCAGGCCATGGAGCCCTATCGGCCAATCGCCCCTTAAAAGGGGCCAGACATCACATCCCTCCCCTTCTAAGTCCCTTTATAAAATGATAAGAGTTGAACTATACAGTCCCCAATAAATTTAACACTTAACCCATTCAGCCAGTCCATCATAGATTTAGTCTCTCTGGTGGTTTCCGCTCCCTGGCAGAGGGGCATGACTCCACCAACGCGGGTGATTCTGCTGACTAACTTTCTGCAGAAACTGCTCCACCTGGTATCTCCTCAGGTACGGGCAACTCGGCCTCAGCCATTTCTGTGGTGACGGTCAGCTCTTCCTGTCACAGGTTGGCCCCGTTACTTGGACAACCAATGTTTCCTGCAGGCGATATGATTTCAGGCTGTAATATTGGTTGCTGGGACAACTCTCGTCCGTGTGAGCGGTCCACATGTTTCCTGACAGTTTTGGTTGTACATTCACTTTGTAAGACAGTGGTCTTGCTTTGGCTACAACTACTCTGGGACCCAGGGTGGTCTGCTTTGGAAATCTCTGACATACACTGGTTCACCTTCTGCAAGACACCTTTGCTGCTTCGCCTGAATCGTGGTTTTCCTTCTGACCGGCCTCGACCATCCCCGGCAAATTCGGAAACACCAGATTAGTCTGATCCTAAGGCGCTGGCCCATCAATAATCCCGCCAGCCGGACTCCCGTCGTAGAATGCGGCCTTGTCCGGTATCCTTAAAAAAAATCAAGTCATTCTAATTTGCAGATTCACACCCGATTGCTTTTTAAGACCCACCTTGGAGATTTGGATTGCTTTTTCAGGCAGTTAATTGGATGCTGGGGGCAGGGGGGGGTGCATGGTGCAGTCCGGATATGCTTTATACCATTTGCGGAGGTGAAATTCTGAAATTCAGCACTCGTGAAAGCCTTTCCATTATCCGACACGATTACGTCAGGTATCCCATGGGATGCAAAACGCTGACACAATTTCTCAACTGTGACATGCGACATCACAGGCTTCATTTTGAACATTCCGTCCACTTCGAATGGGCATCTATCAGGAGCAAAAACATTGTGCCCAAAAAATGGCCCCAGATAAATCAATGCAGCCATTCCCAAGAGCGCAAAGATGCTGTAGCAGGGAATTTTTGTTGCAATTGGCAATGGTCACTAACCTCTCATTGTCAGCATCTATGCAAGGCCACCAAACACAGCTCCATGTGAGCATCTTCATTTTTGACACACCTAGCTGGGCACTGTATAATTCAGCCAAGAGCAACTCCCTTCCTGGTACAGGAACGACTATTCTAACTCCACAAAGTGTTATGCCATCTTCACAACTTAATGTGTATTTCCGAATACAATATGGCTTCATCTCTTCAGACACTGGCTCACCGGTCCATCTTGTTAATATTCTCTGCTTTCCTTTGGACAATAGCTAGTCTATGCTGGCCCAATACTTGATTTGCTGCACCAAAACTGGCAACACATCCAAGAAGTCTGGCACCATTGCAATGTCCTGCAGTAAGGGTGGTACGCTCTCAGACAGTGATAGGTCACTCAGTGCATCCATATTTGCTATCTACATTCCAGGCTGGTGTTGAAATGTATTCTTGCATGCTGATAAGATTAATGTCCAACGCGGAATCGCTGCTGATGCGATTGGCGGAAGAGCCCGGTCTTCCTTAAAACGATCCAAAAGGGGTTTGTGATCCGTTAGAATGGTGATAAGCCTTCCATACACATACTGGTGGAACGTCTGTACTCCATACACGACAGTCAACCCTTTTTTTTCCCAATATGAGAATAGCCTTTTTCACCCCTGAGAGAAGTTCTGGAGACATACCCGATAGGATTTGCAGGCCCATCATCCATTACATGAGACAAAACTGCACTAACGCCGTAAGGAGGTGTCACAAGTTAACATTAATTTTCTGGACGTGTCGAAGTGCAGCAATAAACATGAATATAAGAAACTCTTTACCTTGTTAAATCCTCTCCAAGGCATCCTCCGAAATCAACACTGATGCTTCTTTAGTAAAACATGTATGGGGGCCAATACTATGAACAAATTTGGCAGAAAACGCCTATATAAATTCACCATTCCTCAGATGGACCAGAGCCTCCTTTATTGATTTAACCAGGTCCTCCACAGGATGCAACCATGTACATCTAGCCGGCAACCTAGGTAAACCACTTCATTGGCCTGAAAAGTACATTTCTCTTTCTCAAGATGAACTCCAGCCTCTTGAAATCTTCTTAGCACCTCTTCCAAGTTAGCTAGGAGCTCGGCTTCCGCCGATCCCGTTATCAGTACATCATCCAGATATACTGTTACACGTGGCAATCCTTGCAACAAAGGAATATGGCACAAACTAATGACATGCCGACGGCAAGCGCGTACACGAAACAAATCTTTGTGCGTAACTTTGGGAAGCATCGTCGAACTCAATCTGTTGATTATTATGGCTCATGCCTAACTTCGTATAAGATTGGCCCATGGCCAGTGCAACTTCGTATAAGATTGGCTTCTGGCCAGCTTTGCATACAAATCTATCTTTGGAATAGGGTTCTTGTCTAGCTTGGCAGCTTGACTCACTCAGTTGTAGTCCTCACAGATGCTGACGGTCTTGTCTAGTTTCATCACTGCGGTTATGGGGGCCACCCATTCTGCAAGCTGAATTGGCCAATTCATCTAACCTTTTTAATTCTGTCTCCACCTTTTCTAACAAGGCCTAGGGCATGGGTCTGGCCCTGAAAAACTGTAGGGCTGCCTCTGGGTCTGCGTGGACCTTCCCCTCAGGTCCTTAATTTTCCTTAGTTCATCTCAAAATGTATATTTGAACTTCATTATAAATTCTGACAGGCCTCTTTTTATTTGAAAAATTTCTGTCCAATTTAGTTTAATTTCTTTGAACGGACAGCATGGTAACATGGTGGTTAGCACAATTGCTTCACAGCTCCAGGGTCCCAGCTTCCATTCCCGGCTTGGTTCACTGTCTGTGCAGAGTCTGCACATCCTCCCCGTGTGTGCGTGGGTTTCCTCCGGGTGCCCCAGTTTCCTCCCACAGTCCAAAGATGTGCAGGTTAGGTGGATTGGTCATGCTAAATTGCCCCGAGTGTCCAAAATTGCCCTTAGTGTTGAGTCGGGTTACTGGGTTATGGGGCTAGGGTGGAGGTGTGGGCTTGGGTAGGGTGTTCTTTCAAAGAGTCGGTGCAGGCTCAATGGGCCGAATGGCTTTCTTCTGCACTGTAAATTTTATGAACCAATCGTGGCCCAGCAGACTTAGTCCTCAGCCTGATATTAGTGGGAGTTGGGCAGATTGCTGCTGATAAATCACTGGTATGGTGGTAGTTAGTTATGAAACAATTAACATTTATTTACAACATACTATCTTTCCGAGTCCTGAAGCTTCGTGGCTGCCAGTCAGGGTCCGGAATTGATCTGAGGCAAAAGCCCTCGCTTGCTTGGGTGAACTCCCACTCCAGTCCCCCGATTGGTGCTTTGGGTCATGTGACTATTGGCTGATTGCCCCTTAAAGGGGCCAGACATCACATTGACAAAGGCGAGAGTGACTGTTCTCTACTCACCTGCATTCCCATCAGTGATGAGCTGGGAGTATCAGAAGACCTCAAGGATTCTTGCCACTGGGTAATGTTTCTTGCAAGATACACACTTTAGATGACTACAGAGGTGTTTTGATCTCCCAGCAAAGAGATATTGTAAAAACATGTACATAAATCAATTGGACATGCAGTGGACATCAAAAGGTTGCCTTGCTCCCACAACATTTAACCTGTCTGACACCAGAAACCTCGCTGGTTTTAAAAAGTCAAACTTAACCCAGTGTCTCAGTGAAGGAGGTTTATTGCATGCCTGACCCTGCTTTGCAATATTTCAGGTTCTTTATGTCACCAAAAAAATGGACAGATGCTGCACATTCAAACCTGGACATTTGAATTTACAAGCGACTTCTCATCTATAGCACTGCTCCTCAATTCCTAAAAATAATTCATGCTGTCTACATACAAGGGTATGGCTACTCTCGCAGTTTCAATGCAAAGGTTTGGAGGTATATCTGGAATGCAGCAGGACTTTGAATCCTGGAATCAGAAAGTGCAGCATATTTTGTCTGGATTCTGACCATTTTTGGCCGAACCAGGGTGCCTACCTCAGTGAGGAAGGGGGAAGAGGTAAAGAAATGGCACCGGGGATACAGATGCAACAAGGTGACTCTGCAGACAATCAACAGAAATCCATTCCAAATTGGCCACCTTCCCGACAGCATCTCATCATTCAGCTGTTGATGGCCACAGTCACACTGGTCTTTAAAGTGGCATTCAGGCCCACCTCTGGGCACATTGGGAGACATAGGCCGCACTGGGGCAACAGTTGTCTTTATTACACTTCTTGAAATGTTTTGATATACCACTGAGTGGAATAGGAGTTACTTAAAACTTGGTTGCTGAAGAGGTTTTCTGAATCTTGATGAAGACTCAAACTCGCCCAGTACTAAGAAAAGGTTTATTGAGTAACTTCAACAATAATTGTGTGAGTTCTTTACTTTAACATTGATACTAGTGATAAGGTCAACAAGATCTAACTACAGTAACTATGCTTGACTGCACTAACCATCTGAGCTAATCTTATACTCCTGTCCTGGTCACAGTGCACCCGAAAGAGAGAGCGAGAGATCGACACACAATGCGGTTGCTTTTATACCCCTATTGGTCCACCCTCTAGTGATCATCTGGTGCTACTGATTACACATTAACCCCATACGTACATGCACATACAGAGATCACTACAAGTTGCTGAATTGGCGGGAACTCCGCCCGATTTCATGTGATGTCCGTAGGTGCAAACAAAAAATGGTTCATTCCCAGTTCTAGAGTTGAATTTTGATTTTGATTTTGTCACCAACAACCTGGCATAACTGATGTCAATGAAAATCTTATCCACTCAGATAATGCTGCCAGTCCTTGGACCCCTGGCACTCTGTCCTCAATATTAATTTTAGCTCATCATTCCAAACACATCGCCATATGCAAATATCTCTTTCGTATCTTGTTTATGCTTTATTTGCCAAAGCAAACAGAAGCAAGTCTTCCTCCTGCGGGTGCAGATAGACACTTAAATGGCACAAAATTGTAGGAAATTTGAAAATACCAGTCAAACCACACAATTCTCCAGAAATGCACTCCTGGAATGGAAAGTACACAAAATTATTTGCAATCATTCAGGACTGCGAACAGCTGCAACCACTTGAGGAAAATTAATGCCATTGCTGTCGGGGTGACTCAGCCTGGCACAGTCAGCGTCTCATCCTAATGATGTCATTGCGAAGTGGGGACAACCCAAATCTGCTTACTTCCTCACAGAGAGAAGCAAAGGGGATCAACTGCCCAGCTCCCTCTTGTGACGGCAACGCCAGTGGGAGGTCTCTGTGAGTACATCATCTGTTAGCCTGGATTGCACATAAATACTTAAAAAGAAATGAAAAAATAATGCTTAATGAGGTCTGTGACTGCCTGCAGGAACCAGTGGGGCGTAAAGACAGGCTGAGTGCAGAGCAGACTGTCAATGCACCATGGCCACCCAAGATCCCATTGTCAAAGGTCGTCGCACATCCAGAATCTAACAGCAATCTGTCTCGATAGACTTGAAAACACCAAACTTGCTTTTCTGAGGTCCCAATTACATTCCTTGATTATGGCTCCCTTACATGCAGGCATTTCTGGGAGAAAGTCACCTGGTGCTATGCCACCATTTTGGGGCTTTCAAGCACTGAAGATTAGTCAGTGGCAAGTATATAAGTTGGCTGATGTGGACTGGGAAAATGGGAGCGTGAGTCAGCGGGCCCGTCGTGCTTGACTTAGGTCAGGACGAGGCCGTTGAATCTCACGAGAGGCCTTTATCGATAATCTCGCCGCTTAAAATGTCTCGCAAGAATCTCACGCCGCCTCACAATCTGGATCTCACTGAATGAGATTCAGATGTGCTCTTTAAATGAGTCATTTGACTCATTTCAATATGTGCTCCCCCCCCCCCCCCCCCCCCCCCCCCGCCTGGGATTCACCGACCTAGCCAGCGAGGCCTCAACCGGACTCTGTTTTGGTATGGGTTTACAAAGCGGTGAACCAGTCGTGGTGGCACCTCGGGGTGTCGTCGGGGGAGTTGAGGCCCCCGGGTGGTCGGGCACAGAGCAGGATGTTGTCCCGGAACTCCCCCTGAAAGCCAGACACGTTGGCACTGCCGGGCTGACAGACTGCCAGGGTGCCAATCTGGCAGTGCCCAGGTGACAGATGGTTGGTGGGGGAGGGGGGGGGGGGGGTCTTGCTCATAGTGGGGGGAGTGGGGCTCAAGGATCCGGAAGAGGTAAATTGGGTGAAGTAGGGCAGGTCCACAGTAAGGCACTGAGGGGGTTGAAAGATCGCGGTTGCCTTTAACAATGCCGCCCCACTCGAGAGTGGTCTCGACAGGGAGTTCCTCGCCGAGATCAAAAAAATGGCAATGTGCCGTTGAACAGCGGGGTCTTTCTCAGCGCTGTTAAATGCGCCATTCGTCGTTCAGCGGACTTTAACTTGATTCCACTGAGGTTAACAAGCTAAGATGATAGAGAAGCAATGACAGACATTTATGCAGATATTTCATAACTCATAACAAAGAGTTCCATTGAGAAAGAGTTTGAGTAGGATGCACCATCCATGGCTGGGTTAAGGATACAAATGCTCCAAAGATTGGAAAATGTTGGAAACCAGAAAAGGGTGATAAAAATAGAGAACGGGATTGGGGTATAAGAAAAGACTAGCAGGAAATATCGAAACAGACAGTAAAATCTGAGAGAGCATATAAAAAGGAAACAAGTAGCCAAAATAAGCATTAAAACCTAGAGGATGAGATTGGGGAATTAATAAGGGAAACAAGGAAATGGCAGCAACTTTGAACAAGTATTTTGTATCCGTCTGAATTCACAGTAGAAAACACAATATGCCTCCCAAGTAGAGTAGACAATCAAGGCACAACGGGAGGGAGGGACTTAACATAATCCCAATCACAAGACAAATAAATACGTGGAAAACTGTATGGGACTGAAGGCTGACAAATCCTGTAGGCCTACTGGCTTGCATACGAGGGGTCTTAAAGAAGTGACTGCAGGGTTGCAATCTTCCAAATTCCTTAGATTCTGGAAAGGTCCCAGTGGATTGGAAAACCACAAATGTTTAACATTTCTATTCAAGAAAGGAAAGAGATAGAAAGCAGAGAACTATGCGCAAGTTACCTCAAAATCAATCATTGGGAAAATGCTGAAAATGAATCCATTTATAATTATAATAATAATAATCTTTATTGTCACAAGTAGGCTTCCATTAACATTGCAATGAAGTTACTGTTACCACATTCCGGCGCCTGTTCAGGTACACAGAGGGAGAATTCAGACTGTCCAATCCACCTAACAGCACATCTTTCGGGATTTGTGGCAGGACACCGGAGCACCCGGAGGAAACCCACACAGACACGGGGAGAACGTGCAGACTCCGCATGGACAGTGACCCAAGCCGGGAATCGAACCTGGGACCCTGGAGCTGTGAAGCAACGGTGCTATCCACTGTGCTACCGTGCTGCCATTTGTAAGAATGTCGCAGCAGGCCATTTAGGAGATCATGATGCAATCAGGCAGAGTCAACGCGATTTAAGGGAAACTGTGTTTGACAAATTTATTAGATTTCTCTGGAAATGTAACATGGAGGGTAGATCAAAGGAGATACAGGGTGGAATCGTCCCAAAATTTGTCAGAAAATCATTGTCAGGCTGAAAACTAGCTCGTAGCTCTCCAACCACACAGCCGAATTTTCTCTCCAGATTTTCTGGCACTCGGTGCACAGAGAATCTGGGGGCATGGTTGCTTCCTCTGCCCCCGAAGAGGCCTTCCACAGGAACCATGCCAGGGCATGTCCCTCACCCTCCCGAGGGCTGTACATACCTGTGCCACCACAACTGGTTTTGATTTTTGAAAACCAGTAGTGATTCCTGCCAGCATGTCGTTACACTGGTTGGGTGGGAAGATACGTTGAGGGCGGAAGTCAAGCCCGCTAATTATATTGTAATGCATGCAAATCAGGCTCGTACTCTTCCTGGTATGAACCTGCTGGCACCATCGGAGGAGGGGGTGGGGAATGTTCCAAACCAAAATTCAAGAAGGGGAGTAGAGACAACCCTGGTAATTATAGACCTGTGAGCCTTACTTCGGTTGTGGGTAAAATGCTGGAAAAGGTTATAAGAGATAGGGTTTATAATCATCTTGAAAAGAACAAGTTGATTAGCGATAGTCAACACGGTTTTGTGAAGGGTAGGTCATGCCTCACAAACCTTATTGAGTTTTTTGAGAAGGTGACCAAACAGGTGGATCAGGGTAAAGCGGTTGATGTGGTGTATATGGATTTCAGTAAGGCGTTTGATAAGGTTCCCCACGGTAGGCTATTGCAGAAAATAAGGAAGTATGGAATTGAAGGTGATTTAGCGGTTTGGATCAGTAATTGGCTAGCTGAAAGAAGACAGAGGGTGGTGGTTGATGGCAAATGTTCATCCTGGAGTTCAGTTACTAGTGGTGTACCGCAAGGATCTGTTTTGGGGCCACTGCTGTTTGTCATTTTTATAAATGACCTGGAAGAGGGTGTAGAAGGATGGGTTAGTAAATTTGCAGATGACACGAAGGTCGGTGGAGTTGTGGATAGTGCTGAAGGATGTTATAGGATACAGAGGGACATAGATAAGCTGCAGAGCTGGGCTGAGAGGTGGCAGATGGAGTTTAATGCGGAAAAGTGTGAGGTGGTTCACTTTGGAAGGAGTAACAGGAATGCAGAGTACTGGGCTAATGGCAAGATTCTTGGTAGTGTAGATGAACAGAGAGATCTCGGCATCCAGGTACATAAATCCCTGAAAGTTGCCACCCAGGTTAATAGGGCTGTTAAGAAGATATATGGTGTGCTAGCCTTTATCAGCAGGGGGATTGAGTTTTGGAGCCACAAGGTCATGCTGCAGCTGTACATAACTCTGGTGCGGCCGCACCTGGAGTACTGCGTGCAGTTCTGGTCACCACATTATAGGAAGGATGTGGAAGCTTTGGAAAGGGTTCAGAGGAGATTTACTAGGATGTTGCCTGGTATGGAGGGAAGGTCTTACGAGGAAAGGCTCAGGGACTTGAGGTTGTTTTCGTTAGAGAGGAGAAGGCTGAGAGGTGACTTAATAGAGACATATAAAATAGTCAGAGGGTTAGATAGGGTGGACAGTGAGATTCTTTTTCCTCGGATGGTGATGACCAACACGAGGGGACATAGCTTTAAATTGAGGGGTGATAGATTTAGGACAGATGTCAGAGGCAGTTTCTTTACTCAGAGAGTAGTAGGGGTGTGGAACGCCCTGCCTGCAACAGTAGTAGACTCGCCAACTTTAAGGGCATTTAAGTGGTCACTGGATAGACATATGGATGAAAATGGAATAGTGTAGGTCAGATAGGCTTCAGATGGTTTCACAGGTCGGCGCAACATCGAGGGCCGAAGGGCCCGTACTGCGCTGTAGTGTTCTATGTTCTATGTTCTAAAATCTCACTGATGCAAATTCCGATTTTGGCCTCTCAAGATTTTGAGACCATTACAGGATTTGCACCCATGGCCAGTGCGACTGTTGAATCGTGGCCAAGGTGTATTTGGATATCCAAAAAGCATCCAATAAAGTTACTGAATGCCCTTGGCATTGGGGGTGATATATTAGTGTGGATGGTATTAATGAACTCTTTTCAGTTGGAGTCATTGAATACATGCAAGGTGGAATTAGACAGATTCTTGAAGGTGTCAACGGTTATGGTGTGCAAGCAGGGAAGTGGAGTTAAGGCCACAATCAGATTATCTGTGATCTTACTCAATGGTAGAGCAGGATTGATCTTCTGAATGACCTACTCCTTCTCGCAGTTCTGATAATCATTTGATCCCAGCCCCTCCTTCACTTTGCCCAATGTTCTGCTGTCCACATCCTATGCTTCATTTAGTCCCACTCACTTATTCTACCACTCCTCATCAACCTTACTTGGCTTCTCATCCACCACTACTTGCCTTCATGTACAAATCCTTCACGGCTTTCCCCTCGCTCAAAATGAAAGCATCTTGAGCCCTGGCCACACACATCTAACTCTGGGTTGCCTTGCATCCACGCCATCTATGTTCACCCCACTTTTCATGACAAGGCCTTCAGCTGCCTTGGACCCACAAATAGAATTCCTACAGTGCAGAGGGAGGCCATTCGGCCCATAGAGTCTGCATCATTCCACTCGGCCCTGTACCCGTAACCTAACTTGCATATAATTGGACCATGAGGAGCAATTTTGCATGGCCAGTCCACCTAACCTGCACATCGTTTGACTGTGGGAGGAAACCGGAGCACCCGGAGGAAACTCACGCAGACACGGGGAGAATGTGCAGACTCCACACAGACGATCACCCAAGGGCGGAATTGGAGCTGAGTCACTGGCGCTGTGAGGCAGCAGTGCAAACCATTGTGCCAGTCCTTTTTTTTTCCCCCTCGATTCCTCAGAATTGCTAAGTCAACCAATCTTCATAACCATGTAAAAACCTACCCATGCCTTTCAATACATGTCCAATTATTGTCATTCCTTTAGTATTTTTCACTTCAGAACAAATGCCTTCAGGCGTTTTACTATGTTACGAGGGCCATATAAATACATGTGCTTGTTGACCTTAGAGCAGTCACTGTGCAAAAATTCACATTGCTTGATCCAAACCACAAACGGTTATAAATGAAGAATGAACCTCAAGATGAAATCAGTGGCTTGATATCTTATATGCATAGTGTTTCGATTTAATGCAGTAAATAATCTTGTTTACTACTTAGAATTTCCGCTGCAGCAATGCTTTACATTTACTTTACCAAAGGGCACAGGTTAGACCTGGGGTGGAATTCTCTAATAATGGGGCTATGTCCCCACGCCCGCGAGAAAACAGGCGCAAATCACTCTGGACTTTCCTGGAGACATCCGGAGTGATTCTCGGTTTTGCAGGGGGCTAGCAGGGCCCAGGAGTGGTCCTCGCAGCTCCATCTCCCGATATGGGGCCGTGCACTTCCGGTGGACACACATGATTCCGCAGCCACCACTCAGAGCTTCCACCAGGTGAAATCATGAATGAACCATGCCGGCGGGAACTCGGCCATTTGACTGCAGAGAATTACCGCGGGGACCTCATTCAATGGCCCCCGACCGGCGCTGCGTTGTCCCCAGTGAATCGCGGGAGCGGCGTCGTACCTGAGCGCCGGCCTGACGCCCATTCTCCGCCCCAGCGACGAGCGCGATTGCGGCACGGAGAATCCCTGCCCATGTCTTGACCAAACAAATATTTCTTGACAAGATTTTTTTTTTAATCCAGCAAGTGAAGAGTTTGCCCATTGCTATGACAGATTTTTAACTGCATAAATTGTAATTAGCTGCGTTGAAAGAGGGAGACATTCTTCAATTTAAGTTGTGCAACAGGAAAGGGTGTCACTGAGCTGATTACTTTAGGGGTTGCCAACTGTGATTAAATGTATTCCTGGAGGTTTCATCACATGACTTTCCCCCATGTTCCAGCCATTAGTCGGCCAGCGCATCCATCCTCGGCACACATCAACTTCCCAGACCAATTGGGAAAATTACAAAACTCTTTACCCAATTGGATGATGCACATCAGTCAGCCAAAGACCCCTCCCCCCCACATTTGCAAAGTTCTAATATCTAGTAAAGAGAAATGTTCAAAGAAAATGACAAAAAAAATGTTAACGTTCCAATTATTTTTCATCCAGTGAGCTGGAGATTTTAGGCCGGTCCTGGAGGATTGGGAACCCTATGGCTGCTCAAGGTAGGTCCTTTTAATTAAAAGCAACTGTCAAAAATGCTCAGCGTTTCTGGCAGCATTTGTGGAGTGAGACATTTTTGAGTCGAATAAGACTTCCATATTCCGCGCAAGGGTCGTTGTCAACTCAAAATGTTAACTCCATTTCTCTCCGCACCAATTTCCAGCAATTTCTGGTTGTTTTTCAGGTTTTCAACACCTGCTGCATTTTGCTTTTATATCAAGGCCCCCCCTTTAAAAGATGCAGATCGGGGCCTGGTTATATTATCGATGCTGAGGCTTTGGAGCTATTGGGTCCTGGAGCAGTGGCTGTGTTTCCAAACTTACCTCAGGGCACCGAGGACGCGGGTTCGATCCAGGCCCCGGGTCACTGTCCGTGTGGAGTTTGCACATTCTCCCCGTGACAATGTGCTGGACATTACACACAATAAGAGTTAATGTGACACTGTGTTCCACCACCAGATGGAGCTGGGGAGCAGACCTAGAAAAGGGAAGGCCTCTCGGGCTTCTGAGTGTGGAGAAGGCGAGAATAGGTTAGAGAGAAGAGAGCAGAGTACAATTTAAGATAGTGTGCACGAGACAAGTGCTAGTATAGAGTAGATTGGAGTTTAGTTAGACTATTGCTTGCTTTAAGGCAGCACGGTGGCCTAGTGGTTAGCACAACCGCCTCACGGCGCTGAGGTCCCAGGTTCGATCCCGGCTCTGGGTCACTGTCCGTGTGGAGTTTGCACATTCTCCCCGTGTCTGCGTGGGTTTCGCCCCCTCAACCCAAAAATGTGCAGAGTAGGTGGATTGGCCATGCTAAATTGCCCCTTAATATAAAAAATAATTGGGTAATCTAAATTTATTTTAAAAAACTATTGCTTGCTTTAGGAATAGTGTTTGAACTGTATAATAAGTAGTGTAATAAATTTAGCTTTGTTTATGTGACTTAGCTTTTTGTACACTACAAATGTATCCTGAGTATAAGCAATACAAAGAACACCACAAGCCCAACAACCCAAAAGATGTGCAGGGTAGGTGAATTGGCCACATTAAAATTGCCCCTTAATTGGGAAAAAAAGAACTCTAAATGTAATTTTTTTCATAAAAGTGTTTCCAAACTTACCTGAGCACCCATCAAAACCTGCTCCAAGTTATAAATCAAGCCAATGTCCCAGGCACAGCTGCCAAGGTCAGGGAACATAGTGGAAATGTATAAATCATATAGAGCACTTAAAGGAGCTGCTCTGCTAATGTCCAATTGAGTGATTAGCAACAATATGGGTGACATATTTCAGCCGCAATGAGCGTCACACCAAAGTAAATGGGTGTCGGCAGGTCTGTCATTGCAGATCCCCTGCTTCACATCGACAGACAGCTTGGTTCAAGTGATGGAATTGTTTACTCCGAATACCAATTGAAGTAAATGATTCACGGGCGCGACCCCACCCCTTCCCAGCCCCCCCCCCCGCCCAACCACACCCCCCTCCTCCCAACCACACCCCCTCCCAACCACACCCCCCTCCCCCCTCCCAACCACCCCCCCCCTCCCAACCACCCCCATGCCCCCCTCCCAACCCCCCCATGCCCCCCTCCCAACCCCCCCCCATGTCCCCCTCCCAACCCCCCCATGCCCCCCCTCATGCCCCCCTCCCATGCCCCCCCCCCTCATGCCCCCCCCTCCTCACTAACCCCAATTTACACCAGACGAGTTGCTATGATTCTGCTGCAGATTCACAAGAATTGCAAGGACACTGTGCAAATATAAACTGGGTATGAAGAACAGTTCTGCAGGCAATCCGTGAGACCCTGGCATCGGGGAAAAAGAAAGCCTTCTGGGGTTTTTTTTTCTTTCCGTCTGCTGAATAAACGTATTCATGCTTCGCCAATTTATGCCTTAGAGTTAATTTTCCGAGTAAGAACTCCCCCATTGTAATTGATTAAGCGATTCCACGGAGGACAAGTGAATTACTATGAGCAACTCACTGGGATCTTGGCTCTTTGTAAGGCTGCAACAGAAGAGAGCGATGAGATAATGCTGGAGATTGAGGCTGTTTATTATCACTTGGAAAAACCGTCTCCTTCAGCGCTGTTATCACATGGCTTCCACACATAAACCAACTAAAAATGATCTTGACTTTGGCCATGCAGCACATTAACCAGTGACACACTTGTCACAAACCATTCCCCTTTTTTTTAAAAAAAGAGTCTGAGAAAGGATTAGAAGCTTCAAGGGCTGAAAGGACACGACAAAAGTAAAAGCTGTGGATGCTGGAGGTCCGGATTGTAAACAGAAAATGGTGGCAACTCAGTTCCCATGGCGAGGTCATCGATCTGTAACATTAACTCTGCTTCTCTCCCCAGATGTTGTCTGATCTGTTGAGTGTCTCCTGCTTTTGTTTCGTAGGGCGGACAGACTCAGTGGCCTCACAGTTAAGTCATGTATGGCACGGTGCCATTCTCGAGCAACGTTTCAAAAAATCTATCTTGTAATCTATCTGTGATTTAGGAGTCCTTGGGGTAGGCCTGACACCCCGTACCTCAGCTGCAGTCTGATTTCCCCTTCGCCAACAAGGACAGGCAGCTAAACTAACAGAATGTGCAACATTGGAGGAGGGGGTGGGTTTGAGAGGAAATGGTTGCTTCAGAAAAATAACAGCGATCGCTTTAATTCAAAAATAAATCCATATATTTGAACAATGCCTTCCCTATTGAGGAATTTTTAAAATGTAGATATGGATAAACAGAAAGGAAAACATGGAGTTAATGCAACTGGTACGTTTGCAAACAAAATGTGAAAATTATTCCTGTCAGACATTTAATAGGAATTCAGGAATGTGCACCACAATTGTGGAGGTTTTTCCAGAAGTAAATAAAAACAGTTCGGCCAGTATTTGTATTTCCCTGTTTTCCCCTGATTATCCAAATGTAAAAGATTGAGGGGGGTTCACAGGGTAGATGATGTGAAAGGTTGCTGCCTCTCATGGGGGGAAATCTATAACTATGGGGCACAGTTTAACGGTGGGGGGGTTTTCCATTTAAGACAGAGGCGAGGATTGAGGAATCTCTTCTTTCAAGAGTGTCCTTAGTCTTTGGAATTCTCTTCCACAGATAGCAGCGGAGGCTGGACCATTGAATGTCTTCAAGGCCGAGTTTGATGTCAATGTGAGAAAGACAAGAAAGTGAGGCGAAATTCTCCCCTACCCAGCGGGGGGGTCCCGGCGTAGGGGAGTGGCGCCAACCACTCCGGCGCCAGGCCTCCCCAAAGGTGCGGAATTCTCCGCACTTTTAGGGGCTAGGCCCGCGCCGGAGTGGCTCCCGCTACTCCGACTGGCGGCAACGGCCTTTGGCGCTACGCCGGCCAGCATTGGGGCAGGCCGAAAGGCCTTCGCCGGTCGGCGTGAGTCCGCGCATGCACTGGAGCGTCAGCGGCCGCTGACGTCACCACCTGTGCATGCGCGGTAGGGGGGGTCTCTTCCGCCTCCGCCATGGTGGAGGCCGTGGCGGCGGAAGAAAAAGAGTTCCCCCATGGCACTGGCCCGCCCGCTGATCGGTGGGCCCCGATCACGGGCCAGGTCACCGTGGGGGCACCCCCCGGGGTCCAATCGCCCCACCCCCCGGGCCCGCTTGCGCCACCAATCCTGCCGCCACCAGAGATGGTTTAAACCACGTCGGCGGGATTGGCCTGTCAGCAGCGGGACTTCGGCCCATCGTGGGCCGGAGAATCGCCGCGGGAGGGGCCTGCCGATTGGCGCGGGGGGGCACGCCGATCGGTGGGGTGTGATTCCCACTCCCGGAAAAAAAAACTCATCTGCGCCACTATCTTTAAACTGAATGAGGCTTAGCCTTGCACTCAAGGAGATCGAATTTACCCAACGCAGGGCCTCACTCCATCACCCTGCCTCAAATACCCCCAGCTCTTCCTCCTACTTTTGCTTTACTTCCTCCACCAATGCCCTCTCCTTTTATATTAGTTCCCCATATATGTCCAAGATCCTACCCTCCCCTGTCTTATTCTCAGACAGAGGTTTATCATATCGCGTCGCATGGCCACCTCCTTTCTAAGAAAGGCCCCAATCTGCAGGTAATGGAACCCATCACCCCTCCACAACTGAAACTCTTCCTCCAACTCCACAAAATCTAGTCCCCACAGACAGGTCCCTAAAACGTTCTTTCCACGCTCACGCCCAAACCCTAAACGCAAGTGTCCAGCCCCACCGGGACAAATCTATGATTGTCACAAATTGGCGCCCATAATGACCCACCCTCCAATCCTTATGATCCGATGTTTTATTTTTCCAAAGGATATCGCTTCCGCTTTAAATAAATTTTAGCAGCCTTTAAGAGAAGCGCTCTAGAATCAAGAACCTCCACCTACCAAAGGGCTTGAATTCAGAACTAGAACACCATGGGTGGGATTTTCCGGCCATACCTGCCGGAAAGATCAAAGGGGTTTTCCAGTGACGGAGGGTACGAACAACAGGAAACCCCCTTGATAAGATGGGACCGTGAAGATCCTGCTGCCAATCAATGGCGGGCCACCTCTGCCACTGCAAAATATGTGGTGGTGATTTAACCGGAGGATCACCAAATCTCAGATGAGGGGCAAGATTGAGAAGGCCTGTACAGGCTTTGAACCTGCGCTGTTGGCCTCACTCTGCTTCATAAACCAGCTGTCCAGCCAACTGAGCCTAACAGGTCAGCTCTACCCCTCAAAAGGGAAGGCAACCTATAGTCTTCTGGGACTATGGTGACTTTACTTTCGTTACAGATAAAAGGCTAATGGAACATTGCTTATCATTTGTTTAGTTCCCTGAAGTGGCGATAATTTATGAAGGGATTTTATTTAGTCCGAGCTAAGCAGGTCATGGAACGTAGTGGTATATAGAGAAGGTAGTTAATGGGAGGAGCCAGGTCTGTCTGTAGTTTTGCAGTCTGTTATAGGATTTTAAGCTGAACAGCAGTTTTGCCAAATCCTGTTAGGTTGAGCAGAGGTGGACTGGATCAGCTCCTGAAAGGAATTCTCTCCAAACGTCTGCGCAGCTCAGCAAAAAAACCCACTTTATGAACTTTATTTATATGTGGCATTTGAACTGTATTGGGAACTTAATTGGAATTACTGTCAGGTGCAGATTTTAGGTTCAAGTTTTTTTTATTTAAGAACTATTTAACTGATGATTGTAAAAGCTATCTCTTTGATGTTAATGTGGTGAATTATGTGTTTCAACTCAAGTTTGTTTTAACATAAAAGAAACCTATTAGTCAGAGTCATCACTCCTGAGACGGAGTATCCTTTTACCAATTGAAAAATTGTTTGAGATTCTCGTCCGGTATTCTAACAAAAGTTGGGGTCTGTTCCGACATCCTAACAATGCTGAAACAGGCCAATTGGCCGGATTGATCACCTTTGGTCCTGTGTATTTCTAAATTCCAATAGAAACGTGTGAAAATAGTTCTGCTCACTGCTTCGGTACATTGTGAGGGAAAGAATGGTGAAGTAATATTGTGATGCAACATGAAAATGGGAAACAACTGGGGCAGCAGCAGTCATGGAACAGACAGTCCCCAAAAGGAACAGATTCAGCAGTAATTGAGAATAATTTAGTTATAATCGCTGAGTTTAGTTACAAATATATGAACGCTCAGTTCTAGTGCTTTTCTGGCTGACATGGCGTACTGTCAGGAGGGAAATGCAAGGGGAACACCGCACCACAGTGGTACTAAATCACAGCTAACCAGCTAGGCCTGCTTGCTGTGCATGACTGGATCCATTGCCGAGCACTGAAACTCTCACAAAGACAAGCTGCCCTGCAGTCATTTCGAGAGAAACCTCAGCGCTGCCATTATTCAGCATTAGGCCACTTAAATCCATCTGAGGGCGATTCTGGGAGGCGTAGTGTTTTCTTTTCAGTCAGCGCCATCAGTGTTAACCTTTCTGATAAGGATCTATGATGTTAAATATTACCTTTATCAGCCAGTTTCAGCGTTAATTATCTAATTATCACAATCAAAATAATCATTCTTCACACAAGAGGTCCTTGATTTGTCACAGCATTGCACAGCACCAGCTAAGCCCGACAACATTTTTTACCTAGGTATATTTTGCCATTTATCAACAAGGGTTCTGGTGTTGCTTTGAAGCTGGTCTTAATTGTTCGGCCTTGGCAATTAACACATTATTGTTCAGATTTAACCCCAGGAAAATAGTACTAAGAGGCTATTATTTTTGTTTTTTTAATTTTCTTTTCCTTTTGTGTTTGAATGCTTTTTGAAAGGCAGGCCAACATTTACAGACAGTGGATGGATTTTACCTGCATCTGAATTTTAATACGTTAATTTGGTGAGATGACGGGAAGTGGCTTGTGGAGAGCAACACCACCAGCAAACTGCGCGTCGTGGCGCAGGACTCCAATAGAAATAGTCACGGATTCCATTTAAAATAGATCAAAGCAGGTTTTATAGCCAGAATCCAAACATATACTGCAGAAATCTTGTGCTTTACATAGAGTCATACAGCACAGAAACATGCCCTTCGGGCCACCATGTCTATGCTGACCCTCAAATACCAATTTATAGTAATCCCATTTACCAGCAATTGGTCCACAGCCTGCTATGCCTTGGCGACTGATGTGCTCGACCAGATGCTTCTTAAATGTTGTGACCTGCCTCCACCATCCTCTCAAGCAATGCATTCCATGTTTCCATCCCCTCTGGGTGAAAAAATGTTTCCTCAGGTCCCCTCTAAACCGCTTACTCCTCACCTAAACCAATGCCCTCTGGCCTTTGACACTTCCGCCATGGGGAAAAGATTCTTATGATTTACTCTACCTATGCCCCTCATATGGATGGCACGGTAGCACAGTGGTTAGTGCTGTTGCCTCACAGCGTCAGGGACCCGGGTTCGATTGCCAGCTTGGGTCACTGCCCGTGCGGAGTCTGCACGTTCTCCCCGCGTCTGCGTGGGTTTCCTCCGGGTGCTCCGGTTTCCGACCACAAGTCCCGAAAGACGTGCTTGTTAGCTGAATTGGAAATTCTAATTTCGCCCTCTGTGTACCCGAACAGGCGCCAGAGTGAGGCGACTCGGGCATTTTCACACTAACCTCATTGCAGTGTTAATGTAAGCCTACTTGTGACACTAATAAAGATTATTATTAATTTTGTACAGCTAAATGTTCACATTAATAGTTGTGCTGGCTGATTGACAGATATCTTTGCAGTGGTTGAATCTGTGGCATGCTGACACACAGCTCGACCACTGCCAAACCTGCAGGTCAGATCACAAAAGGTACAGTCACTCTGCCCCCAGTGTGCAATCTGAATATTGAGAGTGCTACTTTTTCACACAGTGATTAAGCCACCTCAAATGTGTGAGGAAAGCTTTCAGATCAGCACAGGGAACAGGGAGGCCAGCAATAAGCACAAGAAAAAACTGCACTTGGTCTGCTTCCGAGTGGGTGTGTAAAAACTGCTTTTGGAAGCGAAAGGATTCCCCGAGACAAGAGAACAGCAGTTATACACGTAGAACGTAGAACGATACAGCGCAGTACAAGCCCTTCGGCCCTCGATGTTGCACCGACATGGAAAAAAACTAAAGGCCATCTAACCTACACTATGCCCTTATCATCCATATGCTTATCCAATAAACTTTTAAATGCCCTCAATGTTGGCGAGTTCACTACTGTTGCAGGTAGGGCATTCCACGGCCTCACCACTCTTTGCGTAAAAAACCCACCTCTGACCTCTGTCCTATATCTATTACCAATTTAAGGCTATGTCCCCTCGTGCTAGCCACCTCCATCCGCGGGAGAAGGCTCTCGCTGTCCACCCTATCTAACCCTCTGATCATTTTGTATGCCTCTATTAAGTCTTGTACAAAATATTCCTTCTATATCTGCTTCCAACTTTGGATCTAACTGTTGTTCTCCAGTTTAACTCGGATCGCTTCCCTCACTGATTAGTGTGAACCATATTGAAGAACCAATAGCCTCAGGCGTTGACTAGAGTTTATTTATCTTTTTAAAAAACAGCAAAAGGAACCGGAACTTGAGTTCCCAGGCTTCAAATTTACTACAAAATCACGAAACCTTGCTGACCAGGCACCAATCTCTCATTTGCTAAGCAACCAGACTGGTTCCCCTCTCATGTATCTGGACACATGAACTTGGTTAAAATTCAGGAAGTGAATCCTGTTCCCACGGAGCGACTGTCAAAACTGATCGTTGCAAATATAATTGGCCCTTTATTCCCAGCATCACATGGTGAAAGGCTGCGACTCTACCCTAATTATTTTGTCTCCAGCTTCAAAAACAGTCGCTGTTTATTTCATAAATCAAAGCTTTCGACGCGGGAAGCTTCATGCTACCTTCGCACATATTCCGAGCCTTGCTCATTCCAACGAACACTGGAGGTTACATTGCAAGGCAATATTCGTCGCAAGATTTCGCGGAGCGGGTGTGAGTGTGAGAATGGGAGAGCGAGCGTGTGAGCGAAAGCATGAGGGTATCCGTGTGGGTCAGCTGCAATATATTTAATGCAGAAACCACAAGAAACAACAAACGGCAATGGACAGGAAAATTAGAAAAGACCCCAGGGCAACTCTTAAAAAAGGTTCATAAGGAACAAAAACCTCAAGCAGATGAAAAGGGGTATTTGCAGGGCTATGGAGAAACAAAGCCTGGGGTTTGGAGATAATAATAATAATAATAATAATAATAATAATAATAGCTTATTGTCACAATTAGGCTTCAATGAAGTTACTGTGAAAAGCCCCTAGTCGCCACATTCCTGCACCTGTTCAGGGAGGCCGATATGGGTAACACCCAAATACACTGTGGTGATTGCCCCTTTACCGGGGCAGCATGGTAGCATTGTGGATAGCACAATCGCTTCACAGCTCCAGGGTCCCAGGTTCAATTCCGGCTTGGGCCACTGTCTGTGTGGAGTCTGCACATCCTCCCCGTGTGTGCGTAGGTTTCCTCCGGGTGCTCCGGTTTCCTCCCACAGTCCAAAGATGTGCAGGTCAGGTGGATTGGCCATGATAAATTGTCCTTAGTGTCCAAAATTGCCCTTAGTGTTTGGTGGGGTTACTGGGTTATGGGGATAGGGTGGAGGTGTTAACCTTGGGTAGGGTGCTCTTTCCAGGAGCCGGTGCAGACTTGATGGGCCGAATGGCCTCCTTCTGCACTGTAAATTCTATGATTAAGGTCAGCACAGCAAAAGAGGGTCAGCTGGCTTGAGGGACCAATTGGGGCTGAGTGTGGGTAATCATCGCAGAGGGTGGGATCCTTCCTTAGGTAGAAGACATGTAGGGACTGGGGCAGCCGGGGCCTACCGGCCTCGGTACAGTTCTTTCTTACTAATAAATAACCTTTGTGTTCCTGACTACGTCTGTTAGCGTGCAATCTATTACACTGGCGATGAGGATGCAATGGATCATTGATGACTCTGCCCAAGACCCGAAACATGAGGGTATCCTGTTTTGATCAAGTCTGAAGAAAAAGATGTTCACCCGGATGCCGGTCTTTGGGCTAATGGACCCATTTGAGATGTTTGGATATCGGCAGACCTTAGTATTGCCAGAAACCCTGCAAGAGGCGCGGAATGTGACAACTAGGGGTTTTTCACAGTAACTTCATTTGAAGCCTACTTGTGACAATAAGCGATTTTCATTTCATTTCATTTCAAGAGCTGTGACTTAAGCGTTTAAAAGAAATAGAACTTAAGAAAAGGCAGTTGCTGCATTTGTTTCTGAAGAGAGAAACAGAACAGTGCTTTGGATGAAAAGGGAGAAGCTGTCCCAGGAGCACGGGAAAATGTTTACCGATTAAAGTTTGAAAAGTTTGAAAAAAGGTTCAAGAGAAAAGCAGCAGGTTACCGCCAATACTTCCAAATTTCAGGATACGCAGAGAGAGAGAGAGAGAGAGAGAGAGAGAGAACTGGTAGCTGCTACCAGTTAAAAAGCAATGGACAAGAAAATTAGAGAAGATCCCAGATAGAGGCAAGTCTTAAAAAGCTTCACTAGGAAGAAAGATCTCAAGGAAGAGGCAACGCAACCACAAAGGAGGTGGCCTGACCTCAAATGAGGCACTGAAATGGAGGCCTGGGGGACGAGCAGCAAAAGACGCTGGAAGGGAGGACGGCACTAAAAGACCCCGGAAGGGGGGGGGGGGGGGGCTGAGAAGAGTTGGGGGCACCGAAAGACCCTGAAAGGGGGCAGGCACCGAAAAATTGAAAGGGGGGGCACCAAAAGGCACTAGTGACCATATGGAGAGCAACAAGAGAATTGCAGAATGGAAACAAGACAACATTTCATTTGAGGCAGACCCGACCAACAGTGAAGCCAGAAAGGGTTGAGCTGAAGTTAAGACAAGTAGAAATGAAGGTTCCATTTGTGAAATGTATACATCCGATCAGAATATGGTGGATTTCCCTCAGACAAAATGCTGAAATTAAAGACTTCAAAAGAACTACTCAACATGAAGAGGAATCAACAAAAGTAAATAAAGCTCTAAGGAAGACATTAAAACAAGGTGAAGTGACCAACAGAAAAAGTTGCAAAAATTTACAAAATGAAGATAAGGAGAACTCAATGAGACAATGGACAATAAGCTGAATTCCATGAAAAAGCAGCCAGAAAACAAGAGCAGGTCCAGTGAAAAATTGAAATCAGAAGAATAAGAGGTTGAAGAAGGGAAGCTCAGCGATGAGAAATGAACAGAAGAGGTAACAACATTTAAACAAATTGACAGCAGAATCAACAATTCAGACAGAGAAAGAAGCTGAGATTACATACCAGGGCAAGAATGCTGAAATGGTCATGAGAATGGAAAAGCACAGAATCAGTATGATTAAATAGCTGCTGAAAAAGATGCCAATTCGAAATGCTGGAGGGGAAAGAACCTTTATCACATGACCGAAGTGCCAGAAACAGAGGGCTGAATTCTCCCGCCCCACCCACTGCAAGATTGCCATGGGTGGGACGCGGACCATTGTCACGTGAGAGTACCTTTAAGAAATGGGTGTTTATAAATGGGTGTGTATATAAATATCTGTAGTGAGAGTACCTTTAAGAAATGGGTGTTTATTATTGCAGTGATGTCAGAGAGTGGGTTGAGCTGGGCTGGCTGTCAGCTTTTTACTTTCGCTTTAGGCTTTTTGCTGCAGGGTGGGTTTGGTTTCATTTTAGTTTTGGAGAAGCTGCAATCACAGCAGGATGTGTGTGAATCTCTGCAAGCTTATGAATGTCCATTTGCTGATTTCAATGTGGTAACTGGTCTCAGTAGTGAAGTTAAACCTGAGGTGCATCGGTTAAAGGTTTTGTTTTTATGTCTTAGAACAGTACAGCACAGAACAGGCCCTTCGGCCCTCGATGTTGTGCCGAGCAATGATCAACCTACTCAAACCCACGTATCCACCCTATACCCGTAACCCAACAACCCCCCCCCCCCCCTTAACCTTACTTTTTAGGACACTACGGGCAATTTAGCATGGCCAATCCACCTAACCCACACATCTTTGGACTGTGGGAGGAAACCGGAAAGCTTAAAGATTACTTGGTGTTGTAGTCTTTGGGGGTTGTATTTGAATTAATGGTTGCTCAGATGTTTACTGTATGTTTTAAAAAGGTTAACTGGAGTTCACAAAATAAACATTGTTTTGCTTTAAAAAATACTTTTCCATTTCTACTGTACCACACCTGTAGAGTGGGCCGTGTGCTCCCCATACCACAATCTATTAAAAGCTGTGGGTCAGGTGAACTCCACGATACACTTTGGGGTTCTCCAAACCCTGGCCCATAACACCATGTAAAGATAAATTGACCTCAGGCAAGAATATCCAGTCGCTGGGCGGGCACGGCCAGAGAACCTGTCCTAAGTATCACGGCCACTCCTTCACACGTGATTAGACAGAGACTGTGAAAGAACTATCAAGACACAACGTTGGTCGTGATGATATGTGCCTGCATACATTGTTATGTAAGGTGCTCGGCAGAACAAGGGTCAACATGCGATTGGAAAGTGGCACTGCCCACGGTGTGACGTCACATGGTCAGAGAACAGTTTATAACAGAACTCGGTAAGCAACAAACCTGTATGGAAGAGTTCCATGCAAAACTATGTTTGGAACTGTACATAGTTAAAGCCAATCAGTAAAAAATGTTATGCACGCATAGACCTCAAGGTCACATCAATGAGCCATCACCACTGTGACACGAAAAAAAAACATATCAAGTACATAATTTGATTTGATTTATTATTATTGTCACATGTATTAGTATACAGTGAAAAGTATTGTTTCTTGCATGCTGTACAAACAATGCATATCGTACATAGGGCAGGAAGGAGAGACTGCAGAATATACTGTTAGTTATAGCAAGGTGCAGAGAAAAGATCAACTTAATATGAGGTAGGTCCATTCAAAGGTCTGATGGCAGTAGGGAAGAAGCTGTTCTTGAGTCGGTTGGTACGTGACCTCAAACTTTGGTATCTTTTTCCTGATGGAAGAAGGTGGAAGAGAGTATGTCCAGGGTGCGTGGGGTCCTTAATTATGCTGGCTGCCTTTCTGAGGCAGCGGGAATTATAGATAGAGTCAATGGATGGGAGGCTAGTTTGCATGATGGACTGGGCTACATCCACGACCTTTTGTAGTTTCCTGCTGTCTTGGGCAGAGCAGGCTCCATACCAAGCTGTGATACAACCTGAAAGAATGCTTTCTATGGTGCATCTGTAGAAGTTGGTGAGGGTCATAGCTGACATGCCAAATTTCCTTAGTCTTCTGAGAAAGTAGAGTCGTTGGTGGGTTTTCTAAACTATAGTGTCGGCATGGTGGGACCAGTACAGGGTGTTGGTGATCTGTACACCTAAAAACTTGACGCTCTCGACCCTTTCTAATTCGTTCCCATTGATGTAGACAGGGGCATGTTCTCCACTACGCTTCCTGAAGTCAATGACAATCTCCTTCATTTTGTTGACATTGAGGGAGAGATTATTGTTGTCGCACCAGTTCACCAGATTCTCTATCTCATTCCTGTACTCTGTCTCACCATGGTTTGAAATCCGACCCACTACGGTGGTGTCATCAGCAATATGGTGATTGACCTTTTAAAGACAACGCAGCCAAAGAAGGTCACCTGGCTTGGCGGACCAATTGGGACGGAGAGTGGTTAATATGACATGGTGTCATAACGATATATCTCCATGGAAGCAAGTAGTAGTGGACTGTCTGTGCCAGAAGAGGTACCCATTATCTGCAGTTCCTGTTAAATGTCAATCCTGTGAAACTATCTCAAACAACAGATTTACACCGTTCTACAAGAAACAGTGAATGTTCTCAAAAGACTCAATTTATAATTGTCCAACTTGTGTGTAGAATGTTCAGTTAGAATTCAGGACTGAGTAATTTAGTTCTTGAAAATTGTATCAAAGAGCTAAAAGGGGAGGGATGTGGTGATTGACCTTTTAAAGGCAACGCAGACAAAGAAGGTCACCTGGCTTGGCGGACCAATTGGGACGGAGAGTGGGTGATCACCCAGGGGATGGAGTCCTCACTGAGGCAGAAGGCATCCAGAAGACACGCAAGGACTGGTGCAACCAGTGGGCTGCCAGATTCTGTACAGCTTTTCGTCATTAATAAATAACCTGTGTGTTCCTGACCAAGTCTGTTAGCGTGCAATTATTACCGACATACAATGGGCCAATTGGTCTCCCTCTATACTGATTGAAAGTCATAGGGCAGGACCTGCACACAACATTTTGAATTCATCGTGATATCCATTAGCCAACGTTATGAAACCCAAGAGGAATAATTAAGACAGATGAT
This sequence comes from Scyliorhinus canicula, assembly GCF_902713615.1. Lineage (NCBI taxonomy): Eukaryota > Metazoa > Chordata > Chondrichthyes > Carcharhiniformes > Scyliorhinidae > Scyliorhinus > Scyliorhinus canicula. The sequence goes on from NC_052164.1 coordinate 17,229,304, forward strand.
GTAACACATTTCAACATGGCCCTGTTGTTAGATATAAGTGGGCACAGTTCCGTAAATTAAGTACATGAGAGATGTTTTGAGGCTTGGGGTGTTACAGAATCAAGGGTGGTAAGTGTTCAGCTGAGTTGGACAAGTGCGTAAAGTGCAGTAATCGCAGACAGATAACAAGGAGGGTGACTGTGATCAACAAATCTTTGAAAAGCTGAATACACCTTTTAAAAATAAACAGAAAAGGCTCTTGAATTATCAATGCATTCTAAACGAAGGCTCCTTTCCTGCAAGAATCACTCCTCTTGAAGATTAATAAATTTTGTTTTAAACATTTTGCCCAATCAAACTTTTAAATCATCAATGTATCTGTCCAGAATGGTTAGCAAGCACTCCCCGTCCCCATGATCTACAACCCAGTTATTTTTATGGCTTTAATGATCAGTACAGAATGTGCTCCAGAGACAGATAAGGGACAGCTGAGTAAAGATCACAATAATTAAATGGGGGGAAAAATGTGAGTCATTTTGTGTGAAGCGCACTGTACCACTGAGTTTGGGTCCTTATTAAAAGGCTTGTCTGCACACTCAGGGAAAGAAATTCAATGCACAGTTAGTACTGGCTGATACGATTAAAATCTTTAAACCCACCAAGGGGTCGGTCATCATCGCTTTGTGACCTGCAGCGGTATTAGTGGGTGTAAAAGCATCAAGGATCAGAATGTAGTGGGGAGGATTCTGCAGAATAATTTTGTTTTACAACCTGATGCATTGAAATAAACATTCCCATTAATGGCCATCAGTTCTCCTGAGTATTATAAACATGTCAACGAGTCATAAAAGCTGCTCATACATTTACCCAGTGACCACAGAGTTCCTCACTTTTTATTATCCACCGTGGTATTGCAGAATATAAATCTTCAGTTAATAAAAAACAGTTTTATTAGTTCATTTAAGTCCCATCATGAACTCCTGAGTTGTGACGAGATCATCATATTCATTATTCAAAGTGATGATCACCACAAAACCATCAGCAAAGAGACGGAGGTTGACGTTGACAGCGCTATCAAGCAGCACTTACTCAGCAAAAACCGGCTCAATGATGGCCAGTTTGGACTATTCAGCTCCTGACCTCATTACAGTCTTGGTGCAAACATGGGCAAAACAGCTGATCTCGAGGCGCAGTGAGAGTGACTGCCGTTGACATCAAGGCAGCATTAACCGAATGTGGCATCAAAGAGCCTTAGCAAAGCCGGAGTCAATGGGAATCAGGGGGTAAACTCTCCACTGGTGGGTGCCATACCTGGCACAAAGGAAGGTGAGAGAAAGAAAGATGAGCGGAAGACTACAGAGAGTCGTGAGCACAGCCCAGTCCATCACGCAAACCCACCTCCCATCCATTGACTCTGTCTACACCTCCCGCTGCCTTGGGAAAGCGGGCAGCAAATCAAAGACCCCCTCCCACCCGGGTTATTCTCTCTTCCAACTTCTTCCATCAGGCAGGAGATGCAAAAGTCTGGGAATACGCACTAACAGGTTCAAAAACAGCTTCTTCCCCGCTGTTACTCCTGAATGACCCACTTATGGGCTGATCTTATCTCCTCACACATCTTCTCTACCGAGTAGTACTACACTCCATATGCTCACTCAATGCCTGTGCCTATGTATTAACATGGTGTATTTATGTATTCTCATGTTTTTTCATGTATGGAATGATCTGTCTGGACTGTAGGCAGAACAATACTTTTCACCTACCTCGGTACATGTGACAAGAAATCAAATTCAATTGAAATTCAATTCAATTCAATTCAATTCAATGGCTGTGGTTACTGGAGTTCAATCATGTCACTCCCGGCACATTACTGCAAGAGCTCCTCAGGATAGTGCCCTAGGCCCAACCATCTCCAGCTGCTTTATGAAAGACCTTCCCTCCAGCATAAGGTCAGAAGTGGAAATGTTGGCTGATGACAGCAGCAGATGGAAAAGCCACAAGGAAAACCCCTCCAAGATGCACTTCATTCTGACTTGGAAATATATAACTATTTTTCACTGACATTCGGTCAAAATCCTGGAACTCCCTCCCTAACGGCACTGTGGGCGTATCTACACCACAAGATCTTTGGGGCATTGAGTACAAGAGTCGGGAAATCATGCTGCAGCTATATAAAAACTTTGGTTAGGCCGCATTTGGAGTATTGGTGTGCAGTTCTGGTCACCTCATTATAGGAAGGATGTGGAAGCATTGGTAAGGGTGCAAAGGAAATTACCAGGATGCTGCCTGGTTTGCAGGATAGGTCTTATGAGGCAAGGTTGAGGGAGCTAGGGCTTTTCTCTTTGGAGCGGAGAAGGATGAGAGGTGACTTAATAGAGGATATAAGATGATGAAGGGGATAGATTGAGTGGACGTTCAGAGACTATTTGCTCGGGTGGACGTAGCTGTTACAAGGGGGCATAACTATAAGGCTCAGGGTGGGAGATATAGGAGGGATGTCTGAGGTAGGTTCTTTACTCAGAGTGGTTAGGGTGTGGAATGGACTGCCTGCTGTGATAGTGGAGTCGGACTCGTTAGGAGCTTTCAAGCGGTTATTGGATAGTCACATGGAGCACACCAGAATGACAGGGAGTGGCATAGCTTGATCTTGGTTTCGGACAATGCTCGGCACAACATCGAGGGCCGAAGAGCCTGTTCTGTGCTGTTCTATGTTCTATGAGGGAAGACCTGATAGCGGTCTACAAAATTATGAGAGGCATAGACAGGGTGGATAGTCAGAGGTTTTTTCCAAGGGTGGAAGTGGTTAGTTACAATGGGGAACAAGGTTCAAGGTGAGAAGGAGAAAGTTTAAGGGAGATGTGAAGGGTAAATTTTTCACACAGAGAGTGGTGAGTGCCTGGAACGCGCTACCAGAGGATGAGGTGGAAGCAGGCACATTCGCAACATTTAAGAGGCATCTGGATGGATACATGAATAGGGAGGAAATAGACGGAAACGGACCGAATAAGGGCAGAAGGTTTTTTTTTTAAAAGTAAGGGCATCATGATCGGCACAGGCTTGGAGGGCCGAAGGACCTGTTCCTGAGCTATATTTTTCTTAGTTGTTTGATTTAGAAAAGCAGCTCACCTCCCACCTTCCCAAGGGCAATTAGAGATGGACAATAAATGCTGGTCTAGCCAGCCACACCCACATCCTGTGAAATAATTATTTTTTTTTAAAAAATCTATTTTGAAATATTTCAAGTTTTTACGAATTCGCAAAAGACCTTTCTTGCAATAAATTATGTCACCTAAAGAGTGAAATACTACAAACACAAGTCTATATTAGCTGGAAATTCTGAGCAATGTGCCGCAATAGGGCCTTGGGACACAACAAATGCTCAACGGCGTTCAAAAGGCATCTCGACAAATACATGGATGAGATGGCTTTAGAGGGAAATGGCACTAAGAAGTGCTGAGGGCTTTGGCCAAGGGTGGTATCATGGCCGGTGCAGGCTTGGAGGGCCGAAGGGCCTGTTTGTGTCCTGTATTGTTCTTTAAATGTTGCAGTGGAGGTATTTGATGCCCAGCACTAGCAGATCCTGGTTCCTGTGGTTCTGTAGGGAGGTGATATTGGGCAGAAGCCACTCCACCGCCACTCACCACCCACCCATAAGGAATCACAAATGGAGAATCCAAAGGCTGTTGGTGGGTACCCTCGAGGGTCAGGTCATGTGGCGTAGTCCAGGGCTGCTGATCAACTCTCTTGCTTAGTTGGGTAAATGCTGGGAGATCTTCTGGTGACCAAGATAATATTTTTTGTGGTCAATTCACTGGCAATATTGATCAATGATGGTTTCATAAAATCCCTAATTTAGATTTTAGATTGGGGCTAAAGGGATCAAAAGATATTGGGGGGGGGGGGGGGGGGGGGGGGAGCAGAACAGGTGACGAGGTTGGATTGTCAGCCATACTGAATGGCGGAGCAGGCTTGAAGGGCCAGATGGCCTACTCCTCCTGTTTCCTATATGTGTATGTTTCCTATGCTGTGAGGATGTCTTGACAAAAGTCTTAGTCATTGATTGCAAATCTTCTCCAGATAACCCACACAGTCATTTTTGTTCCTCCACGTCAAATAATATAAAACTTCAAAAGCAAAGAGTACTTGGCATCAGATTGAGAGTGGAATCAAACTATCACACAGTCAAACTAATGAAGGGACTCCACTGTTTACTGTGGTTTCATTTCAATGGACTGAGAGAGTGATTGGCCTGAAGGCAAAGTAAATGACTCAGTTTTCCCTCTCTTTAGATTAATGTTACATCTATTTCGATGAATTTGCCAATGCACTCGAACACTAACCAGTGAATTCAATGAGCCCCAATAAAGGTGTCTATACATTCCTGCCTTTCAAGGTTCAGGCAAGAATAGCCAATTGACGAATAGCCATCAACAGTACATAGCAAGGTGTCTGTCCAGTTGGGGTGCTGGGGAAGAATGAACACTGGGGTGAATAAAGTTATTTTTACCTTCAATTCAAAAGAATAAGAATATGCATTTATTTAAGCCATGGTGTCAGCTCAGACCGTTTAAAGCTGGATGGGTACGTACAAGGATTATCATTTTGAAATAAATCTTCCTATTAATTTGCCTATGGCTCTAGTTTTAATTTTAATCAGGATTCATGGCCTAATAAAGTTGGTAGGTAACTGTTCGCAAACTCACACAAAGTGGGAAAAGTAACTTTGTTCTCCCCCCAAATAGAGTCTTCATCTGAATTCCTATGAGCTGATTTCACAGGTGGATTGTAAGAGGGTCCTTCACAGTGAAGGACCCTCAACATTTCCTATTCACCTTGATGCAGTTAGTTGGGAAAATAATAAGGAATCTCTAAACTAGTTGCACCCCATGCAGCAGGATAAAGGTCTATGACAAGGTTGTAAAATGTCTTTCCTAATTTTGATCAGTCACTGTTTGGTGCAGTGCCCAATTACAGTGAATTAACTTAGCACCGAAACACTGAAAACAACTGTTCACCATTTTAATATACCAGTTCTTGACCACATATGAAGACAGGCTGACATTTTGGGTATTGTGTCTCATTCTGGTCATAGAGACTCGAGAAAGATATTTGGATTTGGGTTTGACATGTGTACTGAGGTAGTGAAAAATATTGTTCTGCATACATTCCAGTCAGATTGTTGCATACATGAAAAATATAGGACGTACGATAAATACACAATGTAAATACATAGATATAGACATCGGGTGAAGCAAACGGAGTGTAGTACTACTCAGTAGAGAAGATGCATGGAGAGATCAGTTCAGTCCATAAGAGGAGTCTGATAACAGCGGGGAAGAAGCTGTTTTTGAATCTGTTAGTGCGCATTCTCAGACTTTTGGATCACCTGCCCGACAGAAGAGGTTGGAAGGGGGAATAACCCGTGTAGGAGGGGTGTTTGATTATGCTGCCTGCTTTCCAAAGACAGCAGGAGGTGTATACAGAGTGAACAGATGGGAGGCAGGTTCGCGTGATGAACTGGGCTGTGTTCGCAACGCTCTGTAGTTTCTTACAGTTTTGGGCTGAACAGTTGCCATACCAGGCTGTGATTGAGCCAGATAGGATGCTTTTTATGGTGCATCTGTAAAAATTGGGAAGAGTCAAGTGGACATGCCAAATTTCCTTTTTTCCTGAGGAAGTATAGGCACCGTTGTGCTTTCTTGGCCGTAACGTCAGCGTGGGTGGACCAGAACAGATTGTTGGGTGATTTGCACACCTAGGAATTTGAAGCTGTCAACCATCTCCACCTCGGCACCATTGATGCAGACAGGGGTGTCTCTGATACTTCGCTTCATGAAGTCAATAGTCAGCTCCTTAATTTTGCTGACGTTGAGGGAGAGATTGTTGTCATTACACCGCGCCACTAGGTTCTCTAGCTCCCTCCTGTACTCTGACCGTTGTTTGACATCACATTTGAGGCCTCAGGGTCATTTAGAAAAGAGCCAAATCCTTAGCAAAGAAGAATCGGGGCTGGTTTAGCACACTGGTCTAAATAGCTGGCTTTTAAAGAAGACCAAGGCAGGCCAGCAGCACGGTTCAACCTCCCCGAATAGGCCTGGAATGTGGTGACTAGGGGCTTTTCACAGTAACTTCCTTTGAAGCCTACTTGTGGCAATAAGCGATTTTCATTTTCATTTTCAATTGAGTTATAAAGAAATACCGGAAAATCTTGTTTTTCCAGTCTCGAGAGGAAGTAACATTGCGAACTAAAGAGCTGTAACATCATGGAAGCCATTGCCTCCAAACTTCTTGCATATTATCCTCATTTTGACATACATACAGTATCCTTCTTCATAACTGGGTCAACATATGTTGCACAATAGAGCATATCTCAACCTAGCGGAAGATTTTAAACTTTCCTAAGTTAAACAGCTAAACTGGTACCAGGGGTTACTCACGCTAACTAGCTGCTGCTGAAATTACACAGATGTGATGTTTATCTGCTAACCTTTTTTAAGCCATTACACAGATGGTTCACATAGGGAAGTGATCAAAATTGGTCTGGAGGTTAACAAGAGGCAAGGCAATAAGTTCCCCCTGATTGGCAGCTGCTTGGCACAGCTCCACATAAGAACAATACTGTATGATTGGGTTTTTTTGTTGAAATTTTCATATGCTTTCAATTTAAAATTTACAACTGCAAAGTGTGACGTTCCTAAAAAATTTCACGTAGAAGGTAGAATTGTTCAGGATAAACGGAAAATCCATCAAAAAGAATCATCTAGAAATTCTTGTTCGGGCTCCAACAGACATACCAGCAGAACGTGATTCAGTGCTGCTGCCACAGAAAGAGTAGCATGTTTCCAAAGGTGATTTCTTGATTAGGCTGCAGCTCTCTGCAGTGATTGAGGGACAATTCAACTTGCACTGCACAGCTCACTCTGTTCTCAAAAGGGAAAATTTAACACCATCTTCATCTTCCATTAACACGCATTTTTGTTAAAGAGAAAGGCTTGCTATTTGTAAACACCTTTTACAACCAGCAGGCACCTCGAGCACTTTGTGAGGTGTAGTCACTGTAGGAAACACGGAGGCAGCGGCATGGTGGCACAGTGGTTAGCACTGCTGCCTCGAGCGCCAGGGGTCCGGGTTCAATTCTGGCCTTGGGTGACTGTGTGGAGTTGCACATTCTCCCCATGTCTGCGTGGGTTACCTCCGGATGCTCCAGTTTCCTCCCACAGTCCAAAGATGTGGATTGGCCATACTGAATTGCCCCTTAAGTGTCCAATGATATGTAGATTAGGTTGCAGGGATAGGGTGAGGTGTGGGCCTAGGTAGGGTGATACTTTAGACTCAATGCAGACTCATTGGGCCAAATGGCCTCCTAACTGCAGGCATTCTATGTTTCTACGAATATGCAAACAGCAAGCTCCCGCCCACAGAAATGTGATAGTGACTGGATAACTTGTAATAGTCTTGGTTGAAGGCTAAACATTGGACAGGATACCAGAATTAACGCCTCTGCTCTACTTTGAAATATTGCCATGGGAACTTTTTCATCGCCATTGAGAGAGATGACTGGACATTGATTTTAACAGCTCATGTGAAAGACGACAGTTTCAGCAGTGTCGCACTCCCTCAGTACTGTACTGGAGTGTCAGCCTTGATTTGTGAGCTCCGGTCCTAGGACTTGAACCTGGGACTTTCCGAATCAGAGGCGCGTGCACTCCCAACTGAGCCACAGCGGATTCTTTCACCAATAGCAGTCCTGTGAAGTAAATACTTTAATTCTGTTCAGAGGGGCTGGTTTAGCTCACTGGGCTAAATCGTTGGCTTTTAAAGCAGACCAAGCACGGTTCGATTCCCGTACCAGCCTCCCCGGACAGGCGCCGGAATGTGGCGACTAGGGGCTTTCCACAGTAACATCATTGAAGCCTACTCGTGACAATAAGCGATTTTCATTTTTTCATTTCATTTAACCAAGGCTCCAGACCACAGTCCGCACTCACCAAAGTAATGCTTTCGACTATTATCATTCTTACAGCCTGTTGAATTATAGCGAGTTAAAAACAGAAACACTAAACAATTAGATGGCAAGGAAATGCCGTTCCTTTAATTAACAAGACTTAGTAGAACTGTTGACAATATGTTTCCACCGCCAGCAATCGCACAATGAAAAATTATGTAAACAAGTTGAGAGTTGCCTTGCCAATGTCCTGTCAGAGTCATTATATTCCAATATTGAACAACCTGCAGCTGTTCATGAATATATGACTGCCCACTTAATACCATCCACGGACTCACAGAGCTGAACAGTGCACCCTCTTATATAACCTGCTTCTTTCTCTTTAAAAAACTGCCTATGTGAATTGTACGAAGAAATTATATAATTGTGGCCACATAGCACTGTGACAACAAGCTCTAGCGCAATGGATTAATGAGGCGTGGGTTCTTTCACTTGAACTGGTGCAAAAGCACATGTTCCTAATCTCGGCCATGATCCTTTGGGAGGTGCAAATTGGGAGCAAAGTGCTTCTCCTGAGATCTGAACAAAAGAAAGATACACAAAATCAGAGTGTGCGTGCTCCCAGACTCTGTGTACTTCCACAAGGCCAATTTCAAACTTAAATTAGAGTGGGGAGAAGGATGTCTTCTCATCTGTGAAAGGTGGCTGGTATACCCGAATGAAGCAAGGGAAAAGTACATCAAACAGATGAATTGGGGCTGGTTTAGCACACTGGGCTATATCGCTGTCGTTTAAAGCAGACCAAGGCAGGCCAGCAGCACGGTTCGATTCCCGTACCAGCCTCCCCGAATAGGCGCCGGAATGTGGCGACTAGGGGCTTTTCACAGTAACTTCATTGAAGCCTACTCGTGACAATAAGCGATTTTCATTTTTCAATTAGAAGGAGTCGGCCATTTAACCCTTCGAATCTGCTCCGCCATTCAATTACATCATGGATGATCTGATTATGACCTCAGTCCCACTTTCCTTCTGCGCCCCCCCCCCCCCCCCCCCCCCCCCCCCGCCCCTTTGTCAATCTAGGATCTATAAAACTCAGCCTGAAAAATATTCAATCACCCGGCCTGTGCCCACCATTCTCTGGGGGAGTTGCACAGACTCATGACCGTCAGAGAAGAAAATTCTCCTCATCTCCATCTTAAATAAGAGGCCCCTTATTATTAAATTGCATCCTCTAACTCCAGTCTCTCCCACAAGGGGAAACATCCTTCCAGCAACCACCCTGTCAAGTCTCCTTGGGATCTTGTATGTTCCAATAAAAACACCCATCATTCCTCTGAACTCCAATGGACGCGGGCCCAATCTTTCCTCATTGGCTAAACCCTCAACCCAGGAAGCACTCAAGTGAAGCAGCTCTGAACTTCATCTGGATGTGGTCTGACCAGCACCCTATATAACTGCCGTAAAACATCCCTACTTTTATATCCCAATCGCCTTGCAACAAATGACAACATTTCATTTGCCTCCCGATTCACTTGTTGTAACTTATAGAATTTATAGTGCAGAAGGAGACCACCCAGCCCATCAAGTCTGCACCAGCCCTTTTGAAAGAGCACCCCACTGAAGCCCTCAGCTCTACCCTACCCCCGCAACCCTGTAAACCCACCCAACCTTTTTGGACACTAAGGGCAATTTATCATGGCCAATCCACCTAACCTGCACATCTTTGGACTGGTGGGAGGAAATCGGAGCACCCAGAGGAAACCCACGCAGACACAGGGAGAATATGCAGACTCCGCTCAGACAGTAACCCAAGCTGGGAATCGAACCTGGGACCCTGGAGCTGTGAAGCAACTGTGCTCACCACTGTGCTACCCCCTTCTCAGTAATTGCATACTAACTGTTTGCGATTCATGCACTAGGACACTCCTATCCCTTGGTACCTCGGAGTCTCTTTACTATTCTTCCTTTTAAAGTGGACAAGTGCCCACTTCCGCACATTATACACAATCCATCAACTGTTTTTGTAAATTCACTTAACCTAGTTATATCTTTTTGCAGCCTCCGCCTGTCCCCTTAACAACTTACCTGCCTACCTATCTTTGTGTCATCAAGTCATTAATACAGATTGTAAATAGATGATGCTCCCACACTGATCTCTTTGGCACGTCACTCAATACTCATTATCTTGCCAACCTGAAAAAGACCCACTTACGTCTACTCTGTTTCCTGTTAGCTAACCGATTCTCTACCCATATTAAAATAAAAGCAAAATAGGAAATAAAAACAGGAAATGTTGGAAAAATACAGCTTGTCGGGCAACAGCTATGGCTCTGAAGCTAAGTCATATGGACTCCAAATATTAACTCGGTTTTCCCTCTACAGATGCTGGTAGACCTGTTGAGTTTAGCCCACATTTTCTGTTTTTATCTCTATTATTACTAATATATTACACCCTAACACCATGATCTTTATTTTAAAATTTAGAGTTCTCAATTTTTTTTTCCAATTAAGGGGCAATTTAGCCTGGCCAACCCACATGCCTGCACATCTTTGGGTTGTAGGGTTGAGACCCATGCAGACACGGGGAGAATGTGCAAACTCCACACGGAAAGTGATCCGGAGCAGAGATCAAACCCAGGCACTTGACGCCGTGAGGCAGCAGTGCTAACCACTGTGCCACCGTGCTGCCCAATGCTTATTTTGTTTAGTAACCTTTGATGTGGCACCTCATCAAATGCCTTCTGGAAAACTAAGTACAGTACATTCACAGGTTCCCCTTTATTCATTTTGCTTGTTGCTTCCTCAAAGAACTCGAATAAATTGGTTAACTACAATTTCACTTGCAAAACATGCTGGACAAGATCTTTTGGCTGTTCACGCCAGCAGGATCTTCGAGTCCCGCCGCCATCACACCCCCCATGCGGGGATCCCGGCAAAGTGAGGTGGATTCAATGAGAAATCCTGTTAACGGCAGAGGAACCAGAAGATCCCGCCACCGGCCAATGATGGGCCGCCTCCTGCCACTGGGAAACTCATCATGGGGAGGCTGGAGAATCATTACACTTACTTCATAATAGACTTCAGAATTTTCCTGATGACAGATGTCAAGCTAAGTGTTTCCTGCTTTCTAGCTCCTTCCGAACTTGAGGAGTTAAGTTTGCTATTTTCCAATCTGATGGGTCCCTTCCAGAATCCAGGGAATTTGGGGGAATCAAAGCCAATGCATTTATCACCTCAGCAGCACTCTAAGATGAGGGAACTTGTCAGCTTTTAGTTCCAACAAGTTTCTCAGAACCCTATCCCTGGTGATTGTAATTGTTTTAAACTCCCCCCTCCCCTTTCACCTCTTGATACATGCTTATATCTGGGATGTTATTTGCATCCTCTACAGTGAAGACAGGTGAAAAATATCTGGTCAATTCATCTGTAATTTCCTTATTTTCCATTATTAATTTCCCAAACTTGCACCTTGTACACAAAACAAAGCAACAAAAGTTCACCTGGTAAAATGTAAAGTCGCTATAATCCCAGATGACCTTTGGCCTCTTTCCCCGAAGGGGGAGAACTGACTGGTGGTGATTTAACCTGAGGACACCCACACCTCAGGCGAGGGGTAAGGTTGAGAAGGCGGGGCCTTCCTGAATAACCTCAGCCGGTACGGGAATTGAACCTGTGCTGAAGCCTCGCTCTGCATCACGAACCAGCTGTCCAGCCAACTGAGCTAAACCGGCCCCAGTGCACTGGTGTTTCACTTGAATTGACTGACAATGAAAATAAGACTCAGTTTCACCTCACCCTCTCTTTTAGTTTTATGGGTGCATTCCATTAACTCAATCAAGAGGCCAATCTTCACATTGCTACCTAAACAGGGAGTGCTGATTGGGTATTAAATATATGTGTGTCTCAATGGAGCCCAGACCTGATCTCACCCTGAAGGCACACTTGAGAATATTCCAGCGGAGATCATCAGACAGCGATTCAGGCACAGGAACATGGTGGGATTCCACCCACCCCTCGGTTTCCCGTTGTTCTCACCCTCCACTTCCAGGCAAGTGTGTTGGGAGGGGAGTCACCAGCGGCGGGACCAGAAGATCCAGCCAGCAGGCCAGGCCAGAGAACCCTAACCACTGATATAACTTCCACCACCACACCCACTCTGCACCCATGGACTGGAAAGTCATTACAACTCCCCAATTTAGATCCGTTAATTCATTAACAACCAGCAAGAAATCATGAGAACTTCCTGGTTACGTCCAACTCAATAGCCTAATACATGGGGTCACTACGAGAGTGAAACATTTGAAAACAAAAGACAAAGCTTGAAATCTTTTCGGAAACCCCAGAGTCTTACTAATTTTGCTCATTTCGTCTTGAGCTTCTAGTAGGTAATCCATTTTGTCTTCAAAATGTTCTTTGGCCTCAATGTTTTGTTGACTTGAGTTAGTATTTCTTTCAAGTTAATAACAGTAGTGTTATACAAACAGTAGCAATGACTATTTTGGCTTACATTCTTCCCAGCTCTAAATGTTTTGGGGTTAGGATTGCTGAAACTCTTTCAGGAGCAGGACATGTTCAGTCTCTGCCCCAGATTCAATCAATACCCCACTCTTTTTGCCTCCCCTCATGTTGCCTATCAAGGACAGTTGATAAGTCCAGTTTCAACATTTTGCCTATCTGAAGGCAAATGCAGGCACCAGGTGGATTGTAGATATTGACACCTCCTGGCATTGCTTCCTGAATCCAAAGATGTGCAGGTTAGGTGGATTGGCCATGATAAATTGCCCTCAGGGTCCAAGTTGCCCCTTCGTGTTAGGTGAGGTTTCTGGGTTATTGGGATAGGGTGGAGGTATGGGCTTGGGTTGGGCGCTCTTTCCAAGAGCCAGTGCAGACTCGATGGGCCGAATGGCCTCCTTCTACACTGTAAATTCTATGAAATCAGAGTCTGGGTTATGGAGCAATCATCTGGGGAATAAAGGGAATTTGAGGGGATCGGACTAAGAGTGGATTGGATTGGATTTGATTTCTTGTCACGTGTACCGAGGTACAGTGAAAAGTACTGGCCTGTGTACAGTCCAGACAGAGCGTTCCATAGGACATGCATAACTACACAATGTAAATACATAGGACTTACATAACTACGCAATGTAAATACATAGGCACAGGCACTGGGTGAGCATACAGGGTGGAGCAAAGGGCCAAGACCAAGGGTGAAGGAAGAATTAAATATTGATGTCAGTTTCTTGTGCCCTAGCAAACTTGCAATGGAGAAGCCCAGGGCCTGGAGGAATATTGTTTAAAAACGGCTTTTGCCAAGATTAGAGAATGTTGTTGTTCACTTTTATTTCTGGATTTAAACATGGGGGCAGAGAACAGCAGTTATTTTTATGCACCATAAACTATGTGCACTACAATTCTCTGAATTTTGTTAAATTGGATATATATTAAAAGTTAAACAGCTTAAAAGATTGTGTGTGTAAGAAAGCGGAGGTGTAGTATTAATTAGATTGCTCTTTTTAAGAACCAGTATGTTTACAATAAGCCACAAGGGTATCTGTGCTGGTCAATTCTAAGGTCTAGAGCTCAATGCCATAATCATTCTTTTCTTGATGTTATTCCGGCTTCTCCTCATTGATTTTCCATCAAGAATTACAGTGAATATTTCTCTGTTGTATCTCATCCTTTCAGCCTGAGAGTAAATGTCTACTACCAGAGAGAAGTCCGTTTTTCTTCCAGCTAAGTAGATCATAAGACATAGGAGCAGAATTAGGCCACTCGGCCCACGGAGTCTGCTCTGCCATTCAATCTTTTTTTTTTAAATTTAGATTACCCAATTATTTTTTCCAATTAAGGGGCAATTTAGCGTGGCCAATGCACCTACTCTGCACATTTTTGGGTTGTGGGGGCGAAACCCACGCAGACACGGGGAGAATATGCAAACTCCACACGGACAGTGACCCAGAGCCGGGATCGAACCTGGGACCTCAGTGCCGTGAGGCGGTTGTGCTAACCACTAGGCCACCGTGCTGCCCTCTCTGCCATTCAATCATGACTGATATTTTTCTCATTCCCATTCTCTTGCCTTCTCCCCATAACCCCTGATCCTTTTATTAATGAAGAACCTACCTATCTCTGTCTTAAAGAGACTCAGTGACTAGGCCTCCATAGCCTTCTGCGGCAAAGAGATCCACAGATTCACCACCCTCTGGCTGAAGAAATCCCTCCTTATCTCCAGTTTAAAGGATTGTCTCTTCAGCCTCAGGTTGTGCCCTCTCGTTCTAAGTAGACGGAATACCTTGGGGGGGAAACCCCTGCATGCCCAATGGTTTTATTAATAAATTGGGAACGTTGCCAATGGATGGGGTTCACAAAGGAATTTACATATCAATGCTTGTGGAGATTTCCACAACTACGGGGCTTGTCAAAGTGCTTTACAGACAATTAAATACTCTTTGTGTAGTGTAGTCACAGTTGTAATTTGGGAAACGCAGCAGCAAAATGGCGCCCAGCAAGCTCTGACCAGCAGCAATGAGATAGCGAGCAGGTAATTTGTTTTGGTTATTTTGGCTGGAGTTCAGGACGGTACGGTGGCGCAGCAGTTAGCACTGCTGCTTCACGGTGCCGAGAACCTGGGTTCGATCCCAGCCCCGGGTCACCATCTGCATGGGTCTCACCCCCACAAACCCAAAGATGTGCAGGATAGGTAGATTGGCTACCCAAAATTGCCCCTTAATTGGAAATAAATAATTGGGTACTCTAAATTTATATTTTTTTTAAATGTTGGCCATAATTCTCCAGTCATCGGGATTCACTTTGCTTGCTGGCGGCGTGGGGCGGTTTCAATGGGAAACCCTCATCGACAAGAGTCGGGAAGATAAAATCCCACCGCCAGCGAACGGCGCAACGCTGGGAAACACGTGCTGGGGGAATCTAGCCCATTGAGTGAGGGATAAATATTGACCAGAACCCACCCCCTCTGCGCTTGCTCAACTCCTAGCATTGAAATTTGAACCCTGAACCTTTCGACTTAAGAGGCAACAATGGTGCCAACTGAGGGTGATGGGTTTTTTTTTTATTCGTTCATAGGACATGTGCCAGCATTTATTTCCTATCCCTAATTGCCCTTGATGGGGGGCAGTCAGGAATCAACCACATTGCTGTGGGTCTGGAGTCACATGTAGGTCAGACCAGGTAAGGTCAACAGATTTCCTTCCCTAAAGGACATTAGTGAACCAGATGGGATTTTACAACCATCGACAAAGGTTTCATGGTCATCATTATTCCCGGTTTGTATTGAATTCAAATTTCATCATCTGCAGTGTCGGGATTTGAACCTGGGTCCCCAGAGCATTACCCTGGGGCTCTGGTTTACTAGTCCAGTGACAATACCACACAGCACCGCCTCTCCAAATTCTGATCAAAAAGGACAATTGAGACAATCCAAATACACTTTGTGCCAAGCCTTCTGGCCTCAAGAACTCCTTACTAAATAGAAGGAATAAGATATCAAAATAGTGAAGATATTGGAAATATGAAATAAAGACAGGGAATGGTGGGAGAGCTCAGCATTGCTGGAAGCACCGACAGAGAGAGAGAAACAGAGTTAATGTTTTTTTTCTCCAGTTGGACGACCTTTCATCAGAACTCAGTGCACTCTGTTTCACACTCCATGGGTGCTGCCAGACCTGCTGAGTGTTTCCAGCATTTTCTGTTTTTATATCAGAAAGAATAAAAAGTAACAGACAGGAAAAATACATGATCCACACAGCAGGGTTTCAATCCCCTTCAAAAGGAAACTCTCGAGTTCCCAGCGCCAATTTAATTCCATGTTTTTTCCCAGCCATTTGTTTATTCACTTGACTGACAGGAGCGGTTATCTGCCTTCAAGAGGATCATGAGGAGCCCCTTAAGCATCATGCTGGCCAAACATAGACGACGCCGAGCTGCACGCTTCAAATCTTTCCCACTCACTATTTCACCGCTGACAAAAAAAAAGTCCCACAGGGACGTGGATGCTCATGTTTTCGTCGTTGGTGGCAGCCGTGCCAACTAGCCAGACAGCCAAACTGGCAATAACCTCTCACCCTCTGCCTCAAGCATACGGCTAGCATCCAACTTGAAACTTTGTACAAATTGAATGATAAAAAATATCAGCGGTGCTCGAAACGGAGTGTGAGAGAGCTACATATTCTGCAGTAAGTATAGGTTGTTTGAAAAGGGAGAGCTTCCGTCATTGTCAAGAATGCCATTTAAATACAAGATGTTACTGCCTCTGTCAAAGGGCTGACGATGGTGCTTATGCGCAATTAATGTTAAAATGTGATGAGTGACAAGTTTCTTAATGGCCGATCTTGACTTGGGGGTTTAAAGCTTTGGGGAAAGAAAGCCACTGCACAATAAGATTTTATGCAGAAATATTAGGTGTTTTGAAAGAGGCAGAAATAGACACTGAATCAGCAAAGCATCAAGGTTTCTGGTAGTGTCACATTCTATGAATGGATCTTAATCACACAACTACTTCAGAACAACTGACTGCACTACCAGCTGACATGGGTACACATTCCTGGATCAACCACAGATCAAAAGGATTTTCAATTTCCACTGTACCTCATGATGTCTCAGAAACGTATCAAAGCACTTCAAATGTAGCAGGAGCAGTGAATCCACTGTAGGCATGTGTGGCAACCATTTTGAGCACAGCAAGATCCCAAACAATGGAATACGCCTTTAGGGTGCTATATGAATGTTGAACTTCCTACGATGCTACTTGAATAAGATTCTGAACTGGTATTCTATTGTGTTCAAAATGCCATGCTCGCCTAGTGTCAAGTAACATAGAACATAGAACAGTACAGCACAGAACAGGCCCTTCGGCCCTCGATGTTGTGCCGAGCAATGATCACCCTACTCAAACCCACACTATACCCGTAACCCAACAACCCCCCCCTAACCTTACAGGACACTACGGGCAATTTAGCAGGGCCAATCCACCTAACCCGCACATCTTTGGACTGTGGGAGGAAACCGGAGCACCCGGAGGAAACCCACGCACACACGGGGAGGACGTGCAGACTCCACACAGACAGTGACCCAGCCGGGAATCGAACCTGGGACCCTGGAGTTGTGAAGCATTTATGCTAACCACCATGCTACCGTGCTGCCCTCAACATCGCAGGAACTTCAACATTCACACTGAGCTGGACTTCCCATGGCAACCATGCGCTGAGCAGTCACGCACAAGGTAGTCCCCGCTTGGAAACTTGATTTTTGGTCCTTTTTACCCTGTATGTTGTAGTGGGACGAAAGCTGAAACAAGTGAAGTGAAGCAAGAGGTGCTGGTTTAGCACACTGGGCTAAATCGCTGGCTTTTAAAGCATACCAAGGCAGGCCAGCAGCACAGTTCAATTCCCGTATCAACCTCCCCGAACAGGCGCCGGAATGTGGCGACTAGGGGCTTTTCACAATAACTTCATTGAAGCCTACTCGTGACAATAAGCGATTTTCAGTTCATTTTTTCCAGTTTGTTCCTTTCTCCTCCAGTGTGGGATGTCTGCAGGATATAAAAGAGACAGAAATCGAATAAAGCCACAGATTCAGAGGACACTTGTGGCAGAGTGAAGGAGAACATGGCGGACCTCGCCGTGTTGTCGATGTCGTCCCAGTTGCTGACGGAGCAGTAAATGGAATTTATCGTTGGTGGATTGCAGAAGCATAGGAAGGCGATGTGGGAAGTCCTGGCGAACGCGAGTGAGGTGGCAGTAGCTCCCATGCATGTGGCGATGGAAAGGATGGAACCGTGATTGGAATCACAGTGCACGACGATTCAGGAGGTGGAGAGGGCGGTCTCAGACCCCAGTGACTGGATGGTCTCTTTAGAGGCAGAAATGGCAATGTTGGCGGAGGCCCACAGTGTGTGAAGGCCAGAGTGGATGATCAGGAGAACTGATCCAGGTGTCAAAACCAGAGGACAGTGAGCTTATGGAGAGAATCAAAGGTACGAGCGCCACCGAATACATGGCGCAGATGTTTGGGAAACTGGTCTGCGAGGGATCTTCACGTAACCCCCAAGTGGACCGGGCACACCAGTCGCTGCACCAGAATCCGAGATCCTGGGATCCACCGTAGGTGGTAATCATCTGTCTGCACAAGTATTTGGAGTGAATTTTAAGATGTTCGAAGACCATGTGAGACAATGGTTGGGAGGAACACTCCATCCGAATTGAGCAGGATATCGGGGCTGATCTTGCTAAATGTAGAGCAGTGCTTATCAAGGCCAAGACTGAGCTCTTCGAGAGCAAAGTACAGTTCGGAATGCTGTACCCGGCAAAACTCTGGGTCATGTTTAAGGACAGAGACCATTATTTCAACACGATCAAAGAGGTGAATGACGGTGTGAGGAAGAATGGCCTGGGGAAGAATTGATGATGGTTATGAACAGTTCTGGAGTTTGTGTTTTTTAAATGTTTGAAGGTTTACAGATTTCTGTATTTGTTCTTTACCATTTTGGATATCTTTGTTGTACTGGGTTCCATGTTTCTTTTCAACGGGAGTTTGGGTTAGTTTGTTCCGGCAAGGAGGGGTATGGGTTCAATCTTCCGATACACACCATTTTGAATGGGGGAGTGTTGTGGGGTAATTTGGGCTTGTTCTAGTTGAGTTATTTTTGTTGTTTTCCAAGTGGGAGTCACCATGCTCACAGTTATGCTTGTTGATGGAAACAATGTGAGGGAAGGTGCTGTGGCTGGTAACCCACGGACAGAGTGGTTTCTGTCTGATTGGTGCGGCAAGATAGCGTGCCTAGGTTGGCTGGGTTTTCTTTGTTTAGTGGGGGCGGGGGGGCTGTGCTTTGGAATTGGGGGGGGGGGGGGGTTGGCGAGTTGATCAAAAGGAAGGGGGGCAGGGATGGTGAATCGGAAGCCGAGGGGGGAGGGGTAGAATGCTGGTGACGCAGATTTCCTTGTGGATCAATTTGGGCGAGGGTGGTGACAGTGGTCATTTTGGGTGGGCCTGGAACCGAGGCAGACTTGGATCCGGCTGGATCGCCTCGTGAGGTGGATATGGCAGATCCTAATGGATGGGAGGAGCTCCGAGACCCCCTGTCAGGATGGTCACGTGGAACGTAAGGAGGTTAAACGGTCCGGTTAAAAGATTGCGAGTGTTTGCTCACTTGGAGAGCTTGAAAGCCGATCTAATCTTCTTGCAGGAGACACACTTGAGGGTTAGGGGTCAGGCGAGGCTAAGGAAGGGATGGGTGGCCTTTACGGCAGCCAGTATTTCGACAGGCCTTGGGGGGGGGGGGGGGCAATATACGATGGTAAGTGGAGTTTTGACGAGGGCGCAAGTAGGTTTGGTAAACATATACACTCCAAGTTGGGATGATATTGACTTTACTAAGAATTAGGTATTGACTTTACTAAGAACTAGGTATTGGAGGCCATTCCTGACCTTGATTCTCATCAGTTGTTCATGGGGGGAAATTTCAACTCGTATTGGACACGAGGATGAACAGGTTGAATCCCAAGTCCTTTGTAATGTTGGGGATGGCGGAAGAGTTAGCAGTGTTTATGGAGCAGAATGCGGGGGGGGGAGGTCCATAGAGGTTTGAGTTCTCCTTCTTCTCACACGTGCATCGAGTATACACCCAGATGGACTTTTTTTGTGGTGGGGAAAATCGGTACTCCCGGGGGGGGTTGGGGGTTGCTGAGTACACCGTAATAGTAATATCAGACCATGCACCACATTATGTGGATGAGAGGCTGGAGGCGTGTTGAGCCACTCACCCGCCCCAGAGGTTGGATATAGCGCCCCTGGCTGACAAGGCGTTCTGTGAGAAGGAAGCCCGGGCCTTAAGGGATTATGTTGATCAGAACGGGGAAGTCTCGCCATGTCCGTTCAGGGAAGCGCTGAAGCTGGTGATTAGAGCTGAGGTAATCTCTTAAAAAGCCCACAGGATCACAGTTGAGAGGACAGATAGGCAGAGGTCAGTGGACTCGATTCTGAAGGTGGACCGGGAAGTAATCCATGGCCCTGACAATGGAGATGTTAGCGGAGAGAAAGAGGTGACAAATGGAATTTGATTTTTCATTGACTGGGAAGGCGGTGAGCCACTTTGTCGCTCACGGGGAGCATTTTATGAGTGCGGTGAGCAGGCCAGCTGTCTATTGGCTCACCAGTCAAGGCAGCAGGCGGTCAGAGAGATAGCCCAGGGTAAGGACGAGGGGAGGGGGCTGGTGACGGCCCCAGGCAAGGTTGATGGTGCCTTTGTGGCACTCTACCGGGGCTGTTTAAGTCTGAGCCCCCAGAAGAGGGCTCGGAGATGGAAATGCTTTTGGAAGGGTTGGACTTCCCGGTGGTGGAGAGGCTGAAGGGGCAGGAGTTAGAGCTGCTGGAAGAGAACATGGGGTGTATCAGATATGTGAAATTGGGTAAGGCACCAGGGCCCGATCGTGCCCCAGTGAAAATTTACAAGCAGTTTGCAGCGTTACTGGCACCACATTTATTGGGAATGTTCAATGATTCTGTTACGAGGGAGATGCTGGCCACTTTGACATTGGTGGCGATCTCCCGGATCCCAAAGAAGTATAAGGCTCCTGTGGAATGTGGGTCTTCTAGGCCTATCTTATTACTGAATACCAATGCAAAGGTTTTAGTTAAGGCTCTGGCGAAGCGTCTATGAGGGTTGTTTGTCCGAGGTAATTTCGGAGGTCCAGACTGGGCTTGTTGCCGACCAATATCAGATGATTCTTGAATGTGGTCATGTCCCCATCTGGAGGAAAAGTATCTGAACTAATCATCTTCATGGATGCAGAGAAGGCTTTTGATTGGATGGAATGGAGGTACATCTTCGAGGTTCTGGGACGATTTGGATTTGGGCCAACACTTATTTCCTGGGTGGGACAGTTGTACAGCACTCCCGTAGCGAGTGTCTAGACTTATGCGATGAGGTCAGGGTATTACTGGTTGCATAGGGGCATGAGATAGGGATGCAGATTGTCCCCATTGTTGTTCATGCTGGCAATTGAACCTTCAATTCAGGTGGTTCAGGAATGAGCCTTGCTGCACAAATTGAACTTGACCAGTCTGGTAGAGGGGGTGAAAGGATACTAGGAAGAGGTGGGATACCCGCCCATTCTCCTTAGCGGGGAGAGTGCAGAAGATTAACATGAACATTCTGCCGAGATTCCTGTTCCAGTCTCTCTCGATCTTCCTCTCCAAATCTTTCTCCGTCAGGGTGCACAAGTAAATCTCAGCCTTGTGCGTGGGTGGGTACGGCTCCCAGGATTCAGAGAGCCTTTCTGAAGAGGGGCCCACGTTATCAAATTTAATGTTCTATTACTGCGCGGTAAACATTGGGAAGGTGTGATGCTGGTTTGGGAGCCGGGGTTGGGGTGGCGCAGATGGAAGAGGCCTCCGGTGTAGGGTGCTGCCTGCGGGCATTGGTTACTGCCCCACTTCCATTTTCACAACGAGCCTGGTGGTGGTGGCATCTCTAAAAATATGAAACCAATTCAGGCACCATTTCAGGTTGAGGGGGCATGTCATTATTGCCGCCAATTTGCGGAAATCATAGGTTCTCACCATCAGGGTTGGGTTCAGGTTTTGTAAGAGGAAGGATGTTGAGAGGTTTAGGGATCTGTTTGTGGAGGGTAGGTTTGCGGGACAGGAGATGTTGGAAAAGTCTCAACATTCGAGGGAGAGGGCATTAGGAATCTGCAGATGTGGGACTTTGTTCACAAAGAACTCTCTTCGTTCCCCAGTGTAAGTTGCCGCAAACTCATCAAAGGACCAAAATTCCAGTTTATTTGAGCAGATCAGGCAGACAACGGAATCAAGACAAACAGGCCATGAGTCATGAAACAGCCCAATATCATCAAGAGACCAGGGGCAGTTGAAATGCAAATCACTTATTGTCCTGGCCAGACGGAAGCACAATACCTTAATGAAGTAACAAAGTTGGCTCCAGCAACCATTGTAAAGAGACCAGCAGAAACCAGAGATATTGCAAGTTTTTCGTAAGGGCACTGATTACATTATGACACCTTGTGATTGGGGAACTTGATCACTTCCATTCTGCCAACAATCAGAAAGGCTGCCTTTGTCCTAGAACCGGTGGGAGGGTCAGTGTTTGATCCATTTAGAGTTTTGCCCTTAAAAAGTCAAGTCTGAGGGACTGTGAGACAAGAAAAAGGAACTCTGCTCTCCTGCAAGAGCTCTGCCCTCCCGCAAGAGCTCTGCCCTCCCGCAAGAGCTCCGCCCTCCCGCAAGAGCTCCGCCCTCCCGCAAGAGCTCTGCCCTCCCGCAAGAGCTCTGCCCTCCCGCAAGAGCTCTGCCCTCCCGCAAGAGCTCTGCCCTCCCGCAAGAGCTCCGCCCTCCCGCAAGAGCTCCGCCCTCCCGCAAGAGCTCCGCCCTCCCGCAAGAGCTCCGCCCTCCCGCAAGAGCTCCGCCCTCCCGCAAGAGCTCCGCCCTCCCGCAAGAGCTCCGCCCTCCCACAAGAGCTCCGCCCTCCCACAAGAGCTCCGCCCTCCCGCAAGAGCTCTGCCCCCCCGCAAGAGCTCTGCCCTCCCGCAAGAACTCTGCTCCCCTGCAAGAAACTCTACTCTCTTGCCTGACACACGCTTCGCCTGGCGGAAAAGAGACCACGAGAACTGAAGGAGCAACAGCCGCAAGGACCAGATAGCTTGGAAGAGGATCTAATGAAATCTGTGTCAACGTTTTTTTTAAAAAAACTATCCTGTCCCTGGAGCGGTCAGTATATTCCTCCAGCTCACAGAAAACTCCCAATTAGGATAGCTTGTTGAGGTTTGGGGTGGGTGAGTGAATGCATCTGTGTTTGCGTTGCTAAAGTAAATCTGTGTAAACTAAGAATTTTCGATGTGCCGTTTAGTCTCTTGTTTTACACATAGTATTTCATAATCGGTGTGTGTGGGTTAATCCGAGTTGCAGAAGACTTAATTTCTCTTGAATAAATCAATTATTTTAAAACTACCAATGTTGTGGTTCTCACCTTCCTTTCACTGTCCGTTCTGGTCAAGTCACAATAATTGCCAGGACATAATCCCATAGTCAAGGACCAGAAAAGGGAATCTGAGTGCTTCGAACACGCTCACTCAAGAGAGGCTACTGGTCAGGAATAAAGAGTGGCCCCTCTTTCTCTCTCTCTTGTGAAGTTGCACTAGTGGGGCACTTCCGGGTGACATTTCACCATCACAGGAGAGAGACTCACACAGGCGTAGGTGGCAGTCAGGGTAACTGGTGTGGCATAAGGACAACCTCACTGGTTAGGTATAAACAGTGAGGCTTGCCCCATCTCTCTTGCGAAGCTGTCCCAGTGCGACGCTTCCGGGTCGTGGTTTTAACACCTGCAGGAGAGAGACACCCACAGTTTTCTGTGACACCCAATACCAGTCTGTTGTGGAGTAAAGGAAACCCTTTTTGTTACACCAGACACACACTGATGGACAGGTTGTTATCCTGTGATGAGCTGGGAGAAAGGAAGATCTGACACATATGGGCGGTTGCTGGAGAGGGGGAAGGCTCCATTAGAAGAACCAAAGGGCAAGTGGGAAGAGGAACCGTGCCTGGGGCTTGAGGGAATATGGAGTGAGATTTTGGGTGGGATATAACTACCAGCCCGCCATGTGTTTTATGGTGGCGGATGCGGCCCGCCAGCGGGATATGTCGACCCCCCCACTATTGTCAATTGGATTTCCTGATGACAGCACCCCTCATTGCTGGGAAACCCATATGCCGGCATTAGACCATAATTTCCCATCGGCATGAACAGCAGGTAAATCCCGCCCTTTGTAAATGGTAAACTCTACATCCTCCAGTGCCAGATTGAGCCTGATACAATTTAAAGTAGTACATAGGGCGCACATAACTAGAGCGTGCATGAGTGGGTTCTTCCCCGAAGCACAGGATAGGTGTGAATGGTGTCTCGGAGAGCCTGCGAGCCACTTGTACATCTTTTGGTCCTGCCCAAAATTGGTTTGAGTTTTGGGTCTCGTTCTTTGAGACCATGTGGGAGATTGTAGGGGTTAGGCTGGAGCTGTATCCACTGGTGGTGATTTTAGGGGTTTTGGACAGCTAGTGCTGGAGCCTCTGGAGGGGAAGAGGGCCAACGTCTCAGCCTTCGCATTTCTGATTGCTCAGCGACAAATCCTGCTTGGATGGAGGTCGGCGGCACTAGCTGGGACCTTGGCGTGGTTGGGGGACGTCGCAGAATTTTTGAGACTGGAAAAAATTAAACACGCTGTTAAGAGGGTCAGAAGAAGGGTTTTACTCCAGGTGTAAGCCGCTCATCTCCTTCTTCAAAGATCTGTTCGTGGTCAGCAGCTTTAGGAGGAGGGTGGGGTCTAATACGTAGTGTACCATTTGTCTCATGGCACCTTCAATAATTCGGTGCTTCCTCGGAACTGCATTATCTAGATCGTATGCTTAAGTTCAAAGCGGAGAACTGGCTTACTCAAAAAGGTGCAAATGCTACCAATACTGCATTGATGTGTAAGCTACAGGATTGCTTTACTACGGGCTAACAGTCCATCGGAGGTTTGCTGCTCTTGGCAAAGTGTTGCATTACACTAACAATTCCGTTTATTTGCATTCCATAGATCTCCAGAATAAAATGTACCAAAAGATTTGCATCCTGAAATGCGGGTAGCTTCCAAAGGGAAGATTATTGTCCTGAGCTGACCTATTCTGGATGTAGTGGAACAGTAAGACATACATAGTCAGAGGGGATTTAACATCTGGGGTACAATGATACCAGAAGACTTTATGGGTGCACTTGTACTGATATTAAATCAGTGAACTGAAAAATATTGCACAAAAGAAAACAAATATCTGCTAAACTTGCCCTATTGTCCAAATACACTTTGGAACTGTCCTCCTCCCAGATAGACTGTTGATGTGTGGCAGCTGCTGAGCCCAATGAATCAGATAAAGTAGTGCAGGAATCGTTTGAAAGCCAACAACTGAATACTTGAACAAGACATTCAACAAGACTGAGGAGGAGTTTTCAACTACTTCAAAACTTGCCCAAGGCTATCAAACCATTTAACTCTCAAAACAAGTATACAAATTCTGGGAATAATTGACTATAGTTTTCATTTCAATTAACTCCACCCAAAATTGTAGGAGAACTGCCTCACGCAAGAGGTTGCAACATTATATAAATCATTAATATCAATCCCCTATTTAGTGAAGTCAACCTCATAGACCAAATGCCAGACTCTCTTGTTTTTAATTGACCTACCATCAATGTAACCGAAATATAGGGCAGAATTCTCCCAATTTGAATGGGTGCCTGACCCAGGTGTGCCCCCCCCCCCCCCCCCCCCCCCCCCCACACACACACCCCACCACCCCGCCCTCCCGATCCCACGGCAGATTCTGCGTTTAGAACCTCATTAATTGTGAACAAGTACATTTCTCTCCAAGTCAAGTGGAGAACCAGCAGCTGAGCACCCATTGAAAGCTGGTTGAGTTTGAAGGTCCCAGCGCCATATTTAAACACCAGTCCAGCATGTCACTCTCTCAAGCCCACCTGCCATGCAGAATGTCAGCAGTCCAGGGGGGAAAAGGCTAGCAGCCTCAGTCTGTTCCTTGATTCAACCACCCTTCCCGCAACACACTGTCTTCCTCAAGCCCATCACCTGCAAGGTGCCCAGGCCCCACTTGGACAAAAATACCACACTGGATCTTCATGCATCCCCCTTCTTGTAAATTATACAGTATGTCTTTGACACCCTTGTGTGTGAGATTTTCATGCAGCCGTGGAGTCTAGATTCCCTCCCCTCTGTCGTCCATTGTTCATCATCCTCATCCACCTCCTTGCCCCACTGCATGCCATCATGAGGCCTTGCCCTTTGACCCACCTTGTACAGCTCTCCTTCCACACTGCCCCCCCCCCCTTGCCTTCACTAGGCCACACCCCGCAACCCCTGCCTAATCTCGCGCCCCACCCCCAGTCAAGCTTTGGACCTTTGTACTGATGGCTGCATGACTCTCTCAGTCCAGATAGAAACTGGTGTGTGGCATCAGGGGGAAAAGGAGGCACCTGTGCTCCCCAACCCCAGGTGCAGCACTGATCTGACTCAGCGACTCAGGAGGTACCATGCGTCCAGCAGGGCGGTGCTGTCCATGAAGACCAGCTTGGCATGGGGATGGCGGGCAGGAACCGGTCTGCCCTGGCAGTGATGTACAGCACATCAGGAGCAGCGCAGCACTATAGCAGAAAGTTGTTTAATTCACCCCGAAGTCTCAGGCAACACTGAGGGCCGCCTTGGACATGCCACTCATTCTCAATGGGGTTTGACGCCAAAGTAAATTCCCACTGGAGTGATGCAAGATTGAAAGACCTGACTGTTTGCTGATGGGCAGCTGTTTTAATAAACATGCATGAGATGCGAATGATGTTTGCGCCACCTGTCAGCAAGAAGAGCAACCTGCCATTGAGAGAATTGCAGCGTGGTTTTACGGCAGTGGGTTTCCGGCTATTTGCCTCTCGCCAGCTTCCCCGGGCTCATCTGCTACCAAACCCACCGTGGGCTGGTTGGAAGAATTTTGCCCATAGTTTTAAGCTATAAATGTTTACATTATTTCACACCTGGCAGCAGAATCGATTGGCACACGCAGGGAGAGAAATTTCAGCTGTCTGAAAATTGCAGGTCTATGAGTAATGCGTCCTGATTACAAACTTTACTGGTAAACTGACTATTCATCATTACTTCCTAGCTGTTCAATTATTGCGAACTGTTGTATGTTGAACCTCCGTTCATAAGTCTCACAAAGAGCTTCCGAGCCTTAGCTTTGACAAAGGGTCAACCCGAATCGAAACATTAGCCCCGTTCTCTCTCCACAGATGCTGCCATATCAGCTGAGATTGTCCAGAATTTTCTGGTTTTGGTTCCGAGTCTTGTTTGATTGAACATTAACTGTTTATTGATAGCACAACTACATGCATATATACCGGACGCAATTGAACACAACAGAAATGCTGCTTTTCGCAGGGTTTTTAAGGCTTTGCCCTTTTTTTGGCATTCGAGGGGAACGCCCCGTCGAGGCTACCCCCCTCAGCCACCTCACCTCGGTCTCACAATCCCCCCATTGCACACAACCTACCTCTTCCAATTTCCTCGAGCCACCCCCTCTCAACCCTCACCCCACCTCTTAAGGGCAAGGCACCACTGGGCCCAATGCTTGGCAGAGGAAACGTGGCACCCAGGCACTGCCAGTCTGGCACCATGGCAGTGCCACCCAGGCAGTGGCAGGGTGGCACTGCCAATGTGCCAGTCTAGCAGTGCCAAGGTGCCACCCTGTCCAGAGCCTCACCACCCGGGGGTCTCTAATGGCCTGGGTGACCCCTCCAGGTGCTGTTACGTCTGGTCCCCATTCGTCGTAACAGGTGCGAAGCGGCAACCTGGTGAGCTCTCCCAGGTACGGCCTTACCTCCCGGCCCTGGGAGAATACAGCAGGCATACTTAAATGAGCCTAATGAATCACTTAAATATGCTAATTTGATCTTGCCCAGTGAGGACGAGATCGTGACATCTCATGAGATTCAGTTACATCTCGCACGACATTTCAAGCGTCGCAAAACTTGCGAGAGGCCTCTCACGAGATTCAGCGCCTCATCGCGTCACCAAGTCTGCACGACGAGGCATTAAATCCCGCTCACAGGCTATAGCCCAAACTATGAGCTATCTCCATTCTTGCTTCTACACAGGTCTCTGTCCAGTCCACAACTCTCTCGTCTCTCGTAATGTGTGTCTTTACA
Source organism: Scyliorhinus canicula (assembly GCF_902713615.1). NCBI lineage: Eukaryota > Metazoa > Chordata > Chondrichthyes > Carcharhiniformes > Scyliorhinidae > Scyliorhinus > Scyliorhinus canicula. Next base: position 17,257,002 of record NC_052164.1, read on the forward strand.
TCACGCTATGGGCAGTACTGTTTCTCAGTCCCACATTAACCCTTGTTATACTATATATCCCTATATGACAGGAAACATATATTGGGAACACCGTCACATCAGCTGGTACAAATCAGGACGAATGGCGGCAAAAACAACTCTAAGCCTGAATGAAGTGGCAGAAAAGCAATTTGGAGATTGTAATGTCATCTGAGAGTCAGTCAGAGGGCCTCGGGCAGCTAATTTCTGCAGTGCTTCCATGACGTTGACTCGGCAGGCTCTGGAATCTCAAATCTGGTAGTCTGCCTCTTCACTTGCTCTGCTGAATCAGTGGGCTAAAATCTCTGCTAGTCTGCAAAGCCATCAGGGTCTTTCCCACTGGTCGGAGGCCCTGTTCTCCGCTCTCTGAAGGCCGTTACCTGTGAATACTGCGTTCTTCAGAGACACTCCCAGTGAGGGGAAAGTGAAGAAAATGTTTCTAGTCAGCGGTGCAGGCATCTTCAGGTAACCCGAAATCCCTCAGGACCCACGCCACTTAATTGGGTGTTTTATAGGGAAAAAACATGAATCGATCAAGGAAACATTTAAAATAAACATATTGATGGATTCCTGATCTTCTAATTCCAACATTTTTCTGGTCGTTCCTCGCTCCAATGCCCATTGATTGCTGTTGGTGATGGTCTCCTTTGCTGCGACTGTCTAATAAGAGCTGCCACTTCATCACCACATTCGTATTCTCCTCCACACACCTTAGTGTAAAACAATAAGCTATAATGAGGCCCCAGCTCACCATCATAAATAAATTAAATGCCAGGATATTCTGTTTCCACACAGGTGATAATCTGAAGTCACAGCCAACTGCAGGGAGCCTCCTACACATCTCACAACAGACACTGAACTCCCACTTCAACCAATGGCAAACAAACACTTGCAGATATTTTTCCTCCATATTTAGAATCTCAACAAATATTGCACAATTGAATAGTTTTCCTCTCCTTCATGAATGCTTTTTTAGTTGCACTGTCTTGAGCAATGTTACAATTCCAAGAGAAAAGCTGCCAGCAGAAACATGGTCGCGCTTTTAGATAGGTGCGCCACAGAGTTCAGTACTTCAGTGTCTTGTGTCGATTCTGTTTCTTATATTCCACTTCAGACATTTTCCTCTGAAGCTATTGCTTAGAAAGATAAAATCACTTCTTGACAGGCTGTTGACATTCTTTCTCCAAACTATTTCCCGTCCTTTCATTCTAGAAACCCCTCCAACAAAACCTCGCCAACTCTCTCTCCTCCTTAAAGACATTCCCTAAAACCTTCATCTCCGATCAAACTTTGGGCCACCTGCACCAATATCGCAAGGGACTCAAGTTTTACCTGATCACGCTACTATGAAGAACCGAGAGAGTATGATGCCAAGTGAAAGGTGCTACATGGATGCAAATTGGCGCTGTCATGGATAATCCGAGAATTTTTACAACCCCAGGGTTTCATCGTTCAGTCATCATTATGCCTCTGTCATCTCTCCAAAAGAGCTATGTGCTTAATCCCACTCTCCTGCCCTTTCACCATAACCTTGTAATCCTTTCCTCTGCAAATGTTTATCTACCCCCCCTTTTAAAAATTGTTATGGATTCTGTTCCCACTGCCCCTTCCAGCAAAGCATTCCACATCCTAAAACCCACCTCGGCAAAGAAAAACTTGTACTTTTGCTGATTAAATACTTGTACCCTCTAGTTCAGGGGTGGGCAAACTACGGCCTGCCAAAGGTCTTTATGCGGCCCACCAAGATCAAGTCATCAAAAAAAAAATTATTTAAAAAAAAAAAATGTTTTAATAATTTTTTTTTTAATAAGGTTAATGGGGGGGGGGGGGGTGCTGTTGGGTTACTGGTATAGGGTGGATACGTTGGCTTGAGTAGGGTGATCATTGCTCAGCACAACATCGAGGGCTGAAGGGCCTGTTCTGTGCTGTACTGTCATCTCTCCAAAAGAGCTATGTGCTTAATCCCACTCTCCTGCCCTTTCACCATAACCTTGTAATCCTTTCCTCTGCAAATGTTTATCTATCCCCCTTTTAAAAATTGTTATGGATTCTGTTCCCACTGCCCCTTCCAGCAAAGCATTCCACATCCTAAAACCCGCCTTGGCAAAGCAAAACTTGTACTTTTGCTGATTAAATTCTTGTACCCTCTAGTTCAGGGGTGGGCAAACTACGGCCTGCCAAAGGTCTTTATGCGGCCCACCAAGATCAAGTCATCAAAAAAAAAAATTTTTAATTTTTTTAAAAAAAATTTTTTTAAATAATTTTTTTTTAATAAGGTTAATGGGGGGGTGCTGTTGGGTTACTGGTATAGGGTGGATACGTTGACTTGAGTAGGGTGATCATTGCTCAGCACAACATCGAGGGCTGAAGGGCCTGTTCTGTGCTGTACTGTTCTATGTTCTATGTTCTATATGAGGCGCCCAGAATCATAACCGGGTGAAGCGCCATTTTTGAAAAGTAGAGAAAAAGAGGGCTAAAGGCAGGATGCCGCCGGGGGAAGCGCTGAGGTATATGCCGCACGCTAATTGGTTACAACCGGGACTATTAATTAATATACTATGCGGCCCTTTAAAATTGTGAATTTCTGAATGTGGCCCTTGCACGGAACGCACTGACCTGAAGGAATGGCCTCTCGCCACAGTACCACAGACACCATGCTGCAGCTGCCCACCACTTCCCCCAGTGGTCATGTGTGTGCTGCAATGGTGACTATTCAACTGTGTACCGTACCATAGCCCTGAGCCACCTCTTGTCCTACGTTCACTCACAGACACCACTTTCAGGTCGGAATCGAGAGTGGGTATTTTCCCTTCCCCTAGCTCAAAGTCGCTACTGCCAACTGCTGTCCCAGCTGAGTTCAAGAAATAATTCCACGACCCACTGATCACGTTCCGAGCCAGGGGCATGTTTGTGTTACATTAGACAGTCCCTTTACCCAAAATAAAACTAAAATACTGCGGATGCTGGAAATCTGAAATGAAAACAGAAAATGCTGGAAGCACTCAGGTCTGGTCCCATCTGCGGAGAGGAAAACTGAGTTAACATCGAGTCTGTATCTCTTCTTCAGGAGCTACTGTCTTTACCTTCTTGGCTATTTATTGGGAAAGATCAGACTAACAATGTTTTTCATTTCCGCTGAAAGTCTGAGAAATCTAGCTTCACTATTCACCTCTCTATTAGTCCACAGCGTGACTCAGATCCCAAATCCTCAATTTTAATTCCTATCCAGTGGTCGTGTGAGCAGTGGAACAGGCGAGACATTAATCAGGCCAGCCTTCCACCAGCAAAGAGTTTGGAAGATTTTAATTAGAATCATAGAATTTACAGTGCAGGAGGCCATTCAGCCCAACGGGTCTGCACCAGCCCTTGGAAAGAGCAGCCTACCTAAGCCCACACCTCCATCCTATCCTCATAACCCAGTAACCCCGCCTAACCTTTTGGACACGACGGGGCAATTTAGCACGGCCAATCCACCTAACCTGCACATCTTTGAACTGTGGTAGGAAACCAGAGTAGCAGGAGGAAACCATCGCAGACACGGGGAGGAAGTGCAAACTGCACACAGTCAATCGAAGCCGGAATTCAACCCGGGTCCCTGGAGCTGTGAGGCAGTAGTGCTAACCACTGTGCCACCGTGCCATCCATTTGCAAGACCTTATCTGCCTCAGCTCACCAAAGCCCAGATCTGCGTCTGACTCTTAATACCTTCTGATTTGCTTCAGCAAAACACTTCAGTTCTAGAAAAGGAATGTCCAGCATCATCTCAACAGGGCAACATCATCAGGGCAACAAAAATGGTAATAAGTGTAGCCTTGACAGTGTTGCCCACAGTTTGCAATATATATATATAATATATATACACTTTTTAAAATTAGGATCCCCAAGTATCTTTGCTAGCAGCTAGATTTAATGTCTAAACTGCCTCATGTCAGAGAGGAAAACACTTTTCAAAAATCCTGCTGGTTTACTCTGCTGCCGAGAAATTTGGAAGTGAGAATTTGAGAAGAACAGGAATCTATAATCTATAAATAGATAGAGTGCTTGAATTGCCCAATAAGTGCCAAAAATTAGACTATTTTTAAATCACTGCAGTAGCATCATATAAAATTACACATGTACGTGTCTCTCTGGTTTACTCACTTAAATTGAGCAATCGCCACATCTCAATCCATTGCCTCAAATGGTGACCTTCTCGGAGGTCAGACTGTACTGACTGGCGAGTTCACTGACACGTCAACTGAATTATAGAATTTACAGCCCATCGAATCTGCACCGGCCCTTGGAAAGAGCACCCCACTTAAGCCCATGCCTCCACCCCATCCTCGCAACCCAGCAACCCACCTAACCTTTTTGGCCATTTGCAATTTAGCGTGGCCAATCCACCTAACCTGCACATCTTTGGACTGTGGGAGGAAACCGGAGCACCCGGAGGAAACCCACGCAGACATGGGGAGAGCGTGCAGACTCCACGCAGACAGTGGCTCAAGCTGGGAATTGAACCCGAGACCCTGGAGATGTAAAGCAACAACACTAACTACTGTGCTACCGTGCCACCCAAGTTTCAAATAATTGGAGCGATGCTCCCGGATAAGATCCCCTGCTAATTTTAAGCTCAGATAACTAGGTTCCGTCTCATACAGAAACAAAATCAGGAAGGTTACAGGTTTGAACTCTTAGCCAATCTCAATTTGGACAGACATGGACAAAAGACAGTGGAATTCAATCTGACAATGGGCATAGCAGAGTAACATTCAGGAATCAGCATTCTGGTTCCTGATCGATCCCTGCTGGAAAGTGCATTGGTGGATGCGACAACCCAATCAGGCTCAGCTACGATCCTCAAAGAAAGGCCAACACTGCCCAAGTACACATCAAGCATGGCTTCCTGAGCATGACCACCATCATCTTTTGCAGAATGTTTAATTTCTTAAGAGGCCAAAGAAGAAAAAGATGAGCGGGGATTAAAACAAAACTTCCAATTTTATTGCCAAAATCTTCCTTTCACACTTCACCCCTCAACAAGACGTCTCCTTCTGCTGAAGGATAGTTCCATTCCTTGAAGGGCCAGTGAATCAAGAAAATTTAGAAAGCAAAATACACAGGAGATCTGAAATTAAAAATAGCGTGCCAGAGGGGGGTCTGGCAGCATCTGTGGGGAGAAATAGTGTTAACTTTTCCAGACCAATAGCTCTACTTCAGAACTAAAGAGAGGCAAAATTGTGATGGGTATCATGCTTTTGAAAAAGAGGGGGGATCTTTATAGGAAATCGGGTTTAAGGGGTGGTAGCCGTGTGAGTCAGCGGACTTATAATGAAGAGACCGTCCCCATTGCTCCACCTATCCCTCTCCCTTTACAACAGCATAAACTCACATTTCTGCCTCTCCTTAGTTCTCAACAGAAGTCATATTGGACTCAAAAACATTAACTCTCTCTCCACAGATGCTGTCAGACCTGTTAATGTTTCCCAAACTTTTGTCTTTTTATTCCAGCTAATAAAGTGTTGGCAGGTTATTCCATTGTGGAACAGTGTTGCCAACCCAGGTTGGTCATCTTTGGAGAGGTTTCATTGCACAACCGTTTGCCCCAACCACTCCAACCCACCAATCGTCTCATCGGTTGCCAAAAATGTTCACCCTCAGGGTGAAAGTGAATGGATGATTCTTGGCCGTCAGTCAAACAGCCTTTCATCCTACTCATCATACTTTCATAACCAGGAAACAAACGCATTCAAATACATTTTTTTAAGAAGACTTCTTGGATGTGCCTATGATCTTTCTCCAGGTTTCTCACAGCAGTGTCCTAGAGATTAATTATCCTGGAGATTAACCTTTAATCCATGGAAACTCCAGGGTGGTTCTGGAGGGGTGGCAATAGGCCCCAATCTTGTTTGAGCTAATATCCACACACGTACAAGATGGCCAATGCCCAGAACAGTGCCAGGAAACCAACCATTCTGACAACAGTATTTTCAGGGCCCTTTCTCCTTCAGTCCCGACCTCGGCATGCCCAAACAAATCCTGCCTCATCTTTAATTTCAAGGTAATTTACTGAAAAGTTCAGGTTTTTAAAATGCCTTAGATACAGAACCTACCCCAATTGTCCTTGTAAAAAAAGTGAGGTGTTCATAAACAGCATTATGGAGCGTTTCTGAGTGGCACTAATGAAAACGCTATCCCTTTTGCATCAGTTTATTATTTTATGTTACTGAAAGCTGTAATAGAACAAGATAAACTACATGACCTAGTTCACGAGTTGAGATTCGAATGGAACTTCCTAAGGCAAGTGAGTTTCATGGCCTTTCTCTTTTCTTCAAGCCTGGAGGTTTGCTTTGTAGGCCAGCAATGTCATGTATGTGTTGCTCTTAATCTGAGTGGCACAGATCTTCCATTCCCCAGAGGGCCGTATCTGGAAGATGTGTTGGGGTCTCCTCAGAAGTCCCCATGCATAGGAACTGCCTGGGAAGCCTCAACTTCAATCGATCAAGTACCCGTATCCAGAACCCTCCAAATTGAAGTCGGACACTTCAGAAGGTTCCAACTTTCTTACTTGAATTGTTACCCAGGAAAGGTTAGAAGGACTAAAGCCAGTTCTGTCTCCTGAGTAACAATAGCACTGACCCAGCTCCCCTGAACCCCATTCCCGACTGCTGACTCAATCCCCCACTCCATGAATCAGCCCTGAACCCTCCAAACTATTCCCCATCAACATTGTGCCAACTTGACTAATCCCCACTCCCCTACTAAACACCGTGACCCTGCGAAACCACTCTTCCTGACCACCCTTGCCCGACACACACACACCCACCCCCCCGCCCTGCATCATGCACTTACATTACACATTAAGCTTCTTGCTTAGCTTGTCAATGGAGCTGGGATACTTACCCATGTACAGCAGCTAGTGTCATAAAAGGGGTCAGGGCTGCATACGACACAGAAGGACCCCAGGAGCAGCGACACTCCTGTGGGACAGGATTTTCCATTAGGAGAGGCAGCCTGCCATTAGCCAGCGACAGGATCTTCCGGTCCTGAATTTGTGTAATGTATTAATTGGGCTGCAGATAGAGGTGTGCGCTGTCAATTAGGCCATCTGACAACTGTATCAACAGAAGCAGGCTGAGCAGATGGACAGACATCGGCTTTGCCAAATGGTCTCCATTATTATGAATGCTTGGCTGTGCTCCAAGAATGACTATTGGACTCAGTCCAGCAGGAGTTATTTACACAGCTGCAAAGAGAGCTTTAGCCCCTTCATTATCTTGTAATAACTTGATACTTCTTTGAAGTGATTTTTTTGATGCTTGGGTTTTTATATCAACAAGATTAAGAGGTGTGAAGTGGATTGGCAGTATCTTCAATTGGACTTCCATTGCCTGTTTGATTAACAGCTTTATCGCAAGATGTCTGATTGTTTATTTGGTTCCCTACCCCAGACTAGGGTATCCCCATGGTTCCTGCTTGTGAACCACAACTGCTGGAAAAGTTAGCCAAACTTAACTTCATTGCAGTGTTAATTGTAACAATAAAGATGATTATTATTAAATTGCAGGGTGTTGGAAATGTCCATCCAGCGCCCTCTCTAATGGAGCCAGAAAGGGCAGGGGTGCTGCATTTGATTTACTACCCACACCCTTATCACATGCAGACAAAATTGGCTGGAAAAAGGAAATCAAGTCCCGCCCGTGATTTTCAAAACCCTTCCACATCATTCCAACACAGACAGAGGTTTGGAAATTCAGACCCATGGCTCGTGTGAAGAGAAATGCCAGCAGAGGTCTTGGGCCAAATGTGCTGTTGCTATCATGTAGCAATGGCTGAATCACAGGGTCCACACAGTAGCTGCATTCATTTTCCAATCATCTGGAACTTTTAGGCGAAGTACATAAGCATTTTGTTTTCCAGCTAAGGGGCAATTTAGCGTGGCCAATCCACTACCCTGCCAATCTGTGGGTTGTGGGGGTGAGACCCACGCAGACATTGGGGAGAATATGCAAACTCCACACGGACAGTGACCGGGGGCCAGGATCAAACCCGGGTCCCTGGCGCCATGAGGCAGCAATGCTAACCACTAAACACATATGCATTTTAACACAACAGATTAGGGTGATCTCAATAATTGACATGAATTCGCAAGTAGACACAATAAACTGCTGACAAGGGTTTAAAAGGAAACCTTTTCAAATTAGAATTAGAATCTTGAAATTAGAATGGTTTCATCTTTCTAAAAAGAGCCCAGAAGCCCATAAGAATTAGGAACAAAGTAGCCCATTCAGCACCTCAAGACTGCTCCAGCATTTAATAGGATCATAGCTGATCTCGACTCACTAATTACCCTTTCCTGGCAAGAAAGGAGACTTAGTCAGAATGATCCAATGGCCACACTGCGTCCGAAAAGCAGTTTACCGCAGCACAGCGTGGTTAATAAAAGCCAAGAGACTCCGCTCCTGGGATCTTCCCGGCTCGCATCACCTCGCGGGATTCAATGCAATCTCGCGAGACATCGCGGTATAAATCGCACCCACTGGCAAATCTGCTATTACAGCGAGACAGCTAGTCTTGTTCCAAGGTGGGATTTATCCTCTTTGCAACATTGTTTGGTACTGCTTCCCACAAACGGTGACCAGATGAAACTGCATTCTTCGGGGTCTCCCAGGGGATCAGAGACCCAAGTTGCATTCCCTTTAGGCAGGGTGGTGCCATGGCACTACTATAGACATAGAACAGTACAGCACAGAACAGGCCCTTCGGCCCTCAATGTTGTGCCGAGCAATGACCACCCTACTCAAACCCACGTATCCACCCTATACCCGTAACCCAACAACCCCCCCCCCTTAACCTTACTTTTTAGGACACTAAGGGCAATTTAGCATGGCCAATCCACCTAACCCGCACATCTTTGGACTGTGGGAGGAAACCGGAGCACCCGGAGGAAACCACGCACACACGGGGAGGACGTGCAGACTCCGCACAGACAGTGACCCAGCCGGGAATCAAACCTGAGACCCTGGAGCTGTGAAGCATTTATGCTAACCACCATGCTACCCATCTTACCGTGTACTATGTACAGTGCCACATGGGCATCCTGGCAGTGCCAGCCTGGCGCACTGGCAGTGCCACCTGGGTGCCAACCTGACACTGTCAAGGTGTCTAGCTGGCATTGCCAGCTGGCATGAGCACTGCCAAGCTGGAATTTTTGCACGCACGCGATTGGGTCAGGGTGCCCTGCGTGGGTGTGTGGGGGTGCGGGGACCTCCCATTGTGCATTCGGGCTGGGAGGGGGGGGATCGCTTCAGGGGGCTTGGCGGTTGGGGCGCCATTTCACTGGGGAGTTCCGGTGATCAAAAGGTCCCCAATGTACAAAACGGGGCAATGTGCGGCCTCAGCCACACGTTCCTCACTGAGGCCCCTTATACAACACGACATGCACATTGCGTGTTTCTCGCCACTGTGAGCACCAGGAAACATGCAGATAAATCGTGTTGAATCGTGCCCACAGAGCGTTTGATCAGCCGTGATCTTATTAAATGCTGGTGCAGGCTTGAAGGGCTGAATGGCCTACTCGTATTCCTATTTCCTGTGGTCATCTGGCCTTTTCAGAAAAAGGGAACCATTCTAATTTCAAGCAAACGGACCTTATTTTCTGTCACTGCAACCTTAAAGCGAGAGTTAATAAAACTGCTGTAAGATTTCCTTTCTTAATCCTGTGACTCAGAGATTCTGGCAGACTAGCTGAGTGCCACAGGGCTTCTTCCGTATGTTCATGTATTAGGGCTGAACCCAACAGGCTCAATTCCTGAGCAGATTGCTTTGCAGCTTAACTGCCATGTTGAATGTCTCACTATGTTGCACATCCTTCACTCCCGATCCCAGCAGTGTGCTTAGAAACTGAGGATTCCTTGTTTTTTTTTATTGAAAGCAACAGCGAAGCCTCTTCTAGCAATAACATCCCAATAAATCTTTCGAGACAGATTTCTATATTGACGCTACCCTGTATAAATGCAAGCATGTGATGTAAATGGAACTATTTCGAACCACGTTCCCCTTCAGATATTTCCATAACTTGCGTGCTTCCTGTGAACTTTAAAAAAGAACTGAAGAGTTTATAAATAAAGATGAAAGCCGATTCAGCAATAGAGTGTAATGTTTCTCATTTCCTTACAGCGCTCCATCCAAATCTCAAATAAATTGTTTCAAAACTGAGACTCTATGTATAACAGGACAATGCAAGAGTAGCACAGTTACGACAAATAAAGGTCTTGAGTATAGATGAAAAGCATTTGCATTTACTTAACCCCTTTTACCATCTCAGGATATCTCGAAGCACATTGCAGCCAATTTGCGTGGAGAATACAGCAAAGAGATAATGACCTAGTGATGTTGCCCAAAGGAATTAATAGCAACCAATATTAATCAGAAAGGATGATGAGACAATCACAGGTAACATCACATTAGGTAATATAATCTATCTTGAGTATCATCTATACAAGAACAACTTAGAACACAAGACTCATCAAGGACCACAACTATTCACGATATACATCAACTGGAAGAAAGAACTGTGGGTACTGTTGTTAAGTTTGCAGATGATACAAAGATATGCAGAGGGCCATGTAGTGTTGAAGAAGCAGGGAGACTGCCGAAGGACTTTGACAGGCCAGGAGAGTGGGCAAAGAAGTGACAGATGAAATACAATGTGGAAAAAAGTGTGAGGTTCTGCGGTTTGGTAGAAAGAATAGAAGCATAGAAAGAATCTTCGCCACATTGTATGTCACTGACATGTGGGAGGTTTTTAAAGGCCAGTTGATTGAAATGCAGGACTTCAATCGCTCTTGCAATCTTCTTTTACATTACTAGCTATATTATACTCCTATTTTATAATCTTCCCCCTTACTTTTTTAGTTGTCCTTTGCTTGCTTTTAAAGGCTTCCCAATCCACTGGCTTCCCACTAATCCTCGCCATATTGTATGCTTTTTCTTTTATGGTGTCCTGGACTTCCCTTGCCAGCCATGGTCCTCTCCTTAGCGTGTTTCCTCCTCCTTGGGATGAATTTCTGTTGTGCCTCCTGAATAACACCCAAATATTCCTCCTATTACTGTTCCACCATCTTCCCTGCTAGGCTCCCCGTCCAATCACCTCTGGCCAGCTCTTCAATTGGATATCTGATTGCAGCTTCTTCCTCTCAAACTGCAGGGTAAATTCTATCATATTGTGGTCACTGCCTCCCAAAGTTCCTTCACCTTAAGTTCCCTAATCAAGTCTGCTTCATTGCACATTATTCGATCCAGAATTGCCTGTTCACTCGTAGGCTCTACCAGAAGCTGCTGCAAAAAAACATCTCGCCAGACATTTCACAAGTTCCTTTTCTTGGGATCCGCTCCTAACCTGACTTTCCCAGTCCACATGCATATTGAAATCCCCTTTGACTATTAATATTGCCTTTCTTATATGCCTTTTCTATCTCCCGATTTATTTTCAGTCCCCTATCTTGACTGCTGCTAGGGGGCCTATATATAACTCCCATCAAGGTCTTTTTTCCTTTGCGGCTCCTCAACTCTACCCAAACCAATTGGATGCCTTCCGACCCAATATCACTTCCTGCTATTGATTTAATTTCATTTCTTACTAACAAGGCAACCCTGTCCCTCCATCCTTTCGATAAGACACATATCCTTGGGTATTTAGATCCCAGCCCTGATCCCCTTGCAGCCACGTCTCTGTGATGCCCACAACATTGTACCTGCCAATTTCAAAATGCGCTACAGGCTCATTTACCCTGTTTCGTATCCTGCGCGAATTTAGACAAAGCACCCTCAGTCCTGCATTGACCACCTCCCTTCACATAGTTGTCTCCTTCCTTATCTGTTGTGCCTAAAGTTAGATTCCTGCTGCTTTTCAGACTCTCTTCGATTACTTATTTTGGAAACTTTACTAACCTCCCCTGAGCCCTCCACCCCCCACCCCCAGTTTAAAGCCCCAATCATTAACCTGTACTCCTATCTTCTCCTTTAACTTTGATTTTATAATTTTCCATACAACTGAACCCCCCCCCCCCCCCCCTCACTATTCAGTATAAAGCCCCATCTTCAGCCCTAATTATGCAATTCGCCAGGGCTCAAGAATCCAGAACTTGTTGGACAAGAACAAGGACTGAGGCTCCTGCAACCCTACCTCCAGGATCCCTCTACTTACATCATTCAGTATACTTACATCATCCTGTCTCTGACCACTGGCCGAATTCAAGGTAGCTAATCTTAGGGGTGTGACTGCCTCCTGAAACATAGAATCCAGGTAACTCTCCACCCTCCCTGATGTGTCGCAGCGTCTGAAGCTCAGACTCCAGCTCATCAACTCTGAGCCAAAGTTCCTCGAGCAACCAACACTTGCTGCAGATGTGTTCACTAGGAATCACCTTGGGGTCCACAAGCTCCCACATCGTGCAGGTGCAACACATCGCCTGGCCCTGCATCTCTATTTTATTTAATTAGTTTTTTTATTTTAAATTTACAGCTGGTTTTTGGTCTCTCTTAATAGTTATCTTTTTACCCTTAATCAGAATATTCGGCTATGTAGAAAAAAAACAGTAGAATATAAATCATGATAGAATATAAACCACAGCATAAGGGACCCAGGTTCCAATCCGGCCTTGGGCGAATGTGTGGCGTTTGTATTTTCTCCCCATGTCTGCGTGGGTTTCCTCCAGGTGCTCCAGTTTCCTCCCACGGTCCAAAGATGTGCAGGTTAGGTGGATTGGTCATGATTAATTGCCCCTCAGTGTCCAAAGGTTAGGTTGGGTTCTGTGTTTGTGAGGGAGTGGGCCTCGGTAGGGTGCTCGTTCAGAGGATCAGTGCAGACTCGATGGGTTGAATGGCTTCCTTCTGCACAGTAGGGGTTCTGTGAAGCTTGACGGTGCATTGGTCAGTGTTGTTCTGATGACTCCAACACAATAGAGCTGTTTAAGTGTTGGGGGAGGTTTGAAGAAGAGACACGAGACTGATCTTCAGCACCATCGGATCGATGAGGAACGATGGGAAAAACTAGAGCTATTGTGCCTGGTACGGTGGAGCTTGCAGTGGTGTAAGATACTCATCAGAATATGGGGAGAAAAGCAAATCCAGAAAATGACTAAGTTCAATTGTTAGAGTAGCACAAGGGGACATAATTTCAAACTAGTATAACTAGTAACCTTGGAGTTGATATCAGGAAATTATTCTTCACAAAATCAATATATTGAATAGTCTTCCAGGTGGAATGGCGGAGGCAACAAAAATCATTGAAGTCAAGACACTGATTGGATGGCAGTGGCAAGACTTTGTGATCTTTCTAGATGCAGGAGTTGAGAGGAGCCTATTGGTCAACCTCACAAATAATTATCTTGTACCTGCAGTTTTATAGTGGATAAAAATCCATCCAAAACAAATATACTTTCACTATTGCCCCAGTTTATTTCAAGCAAGTCTGCCTTTCATAGAATTTACATAGATTTTACAGTGCAGAAGGAGGCCATTCGGCCCATTGAGACTGCACCAGCTCTCGGAAAGAGCACCCTATCCAAGACCACGCCACCACCCTATCCCCATAACCCAGTAACCCCACCCAACATTAAGGGCAATTTTGGACACTAAGGGCCATTTATCAAGGCCAATCGACCTAACACGCACGTCTTTGGATTGTGGGAGGAAACCGGAGCACCCGGAGGAAACACACGGGGAGAACGTGCAGACTCCTCACAGACAGTGACCCAGCAGGAAATCGAACCTGGGACTGTGAAGCCACAGTGCTAACCACTGTGCTACCATGCTGCCCTTTCATTGCTTTCCTCTACTACAGACTCCTAATTTTAACACCTTCATAAAAAACTCTTGCATTTAAAAAAAACTCCCCAAGTCAATTGACTCCAGAGAAATCACCACGCATTAGAGTCAGGAGATCCCACTTGGCAGCACGGAGAATTTCACCTGGCATCTTTCTGAGAGTTTCAAGGCGAGGAGCCTTTTTCCCATCTGCATTACAAAAGGGTGCTCTCTCTATTCACGACACGTGCTTGAACATTCACTGCAGGCTCATGGAAGATGTTCAAGGCACTGCTGTGCAGACCTTCTATATGTACCGTTGCCTTGTGGTGAGGTGTGTGCCTACATGGCTGTCCTTATGTTTTGAGCAAGGTCAATATTTTTATAGCTTCATACCCCATACTATCAGAAAGGAGCAGAATCACAAATGGAACTTGAGGTGAAGTGAGTGTTGTCATGTTCTTTGATTGGGCTGATGTGGAATCTCGATATTGCCATGTGAACAAAGAACATTAGACTTTATTTATTTATTACTAACACTACACTAACAAATAACTAAAATGTCTAAGATGAATACAGTTGGAAATAAATGTCTAACAATAACTTATACTAAGATACAACAGAGCTAATCATATGCGACTGTCAACTCCTTACAAACACCTTCTGAGGAAGGCATGGTGCATCCCGGTCCTGGGCCTCCGTACTCGCCCCGTCTGCTGGTTGGATGCTAGAACTACAACAGTAAAACATGTAACTTATAATACACATACAGCTCATAGATCATGGAATTTAGAGTGATGATGAACTATTCATATTATATACAGATGATAATCTACCTATCATCATAGGTGTGAGTCCACTTTCCTGGAATAATAGATTAATCTGTACAACCTGTCCCATTTTCTGGCTGTTCCCGTCATGGGATCGGCGGTCCAGCCAACAGCGGATCCCCCTCTGCTGCTGGGACACCTGATGGACAACAGGAAACCCCGCTGACAGCAGCAGGACCAGAGGATCCCGCCGCTTACTAGAGGTGGGCCACCTGCGCCACCTCAAATCCCTCCACCGAGGGCAGGGGTGCGAAAATTCCGCCCGACATCTCCTTATGTCGGTTGGCGTCAAATTCAGTTCAGTAGGACTCAGGTGAAGCGTCGTGGGACAGTTCACCGGTGTTAAAAGCACCAAAGAAGTAAGTTGTTATTGGTACCTCACTCCATTTAAAGCCCAACTTAGTCTGCATTTGTTTCTCTTTCAGTCTCTGGATCTGTGTTCCTCAAGTGTTTAATGACCTCAAATCTAATTAACTGCTCGGACAATTTCTACTTGCCGCCAGCATCGACAAAATGATGGCTCATTAAAACAATCTTACTTACCACAGACCTTTTGACAGTGGTCAATCTCTCAACCTCATACACACACACACACACACACACACACTCCAACTCTTTCATGCTCCCCCTCACCCCATCTTATCACCGAAGACCCATTAGATTCTGCAGATTTAAATTGTTTGCGGGATTAGCAATTTAATAAGTAACTTTATGGGGGGTGGGGGTTGGAAACAGAGTACCAAGTTCCACAAAACCATTCACAATGACTCTCCACCCTCCCTACAGAAAATGGAGTGACTCTAATTGTGCTGACACTCGCAGTTACCGTTTATACTAACACTTTCCCAATTACTGTTCCAGATGTGGAGCAACTGCAGCTGGGTGAAGTTCCATAACAACATCTGCTCGCTGCTCTCTCTCTCTGAATAAGATCACTCTAAGTTCTTTACTATTCTTCCCTTCTCCAAGTCATTTCCCTCCCCGCCCACATACACAATTCCCCCATCGGAGAGGATGAAAAGGCAGCCAACCCGTCCCCAAGGGCTAATTGTACTCGGCAATTGGCCACCGGTCACATATCCAAGTTAACTCCCCTCACAATTTTCAGCTCTTCCTCTAGGGAAGCCACTTGTTTCCATTCGTCGCCTTCTATCAATAGTGACAGCTCCAAGTGGGAAATCGTACTGTCGAAAACCAGCTAATCAGTGGTGCAGGAAGCTGGTCCAGCAACGCGTCATGACACAGACCAGACCTCAGCACCTTGGTATACTTATTATCACATTTGCAAACAGCTTTTTCTCTTTGTTTGTCACAATATCCTCCTTAGGGCTTGTGATAGTTTGTCCCTTTTGATGCTACTAAAGTTAGGTCCAACTCACAGAGAGCCTCAATGAATCTTCTCGTGGAACCCCTACCCATAGCCTTGGGGACATTATTTTCAATGCATTGACCCTTTATAGACATAGCTGTTGGATAAGTGACACAAATTCCATTCCCCTCGGGGTACTATGGCCGAAAGATCTTGAGACAGTGCCTCTGCAGCAGCTGCCTCAAGCTTTCGTGTATCCCTCAGCAAGCAGTCCTGGACTTTGGAATGTGCCAGTCTTCAAAACCCGGTTAGACGCAACTCTTGGCACTGTAAAATCACCAGGTTTCAGGCAGACAAAAGAGCGTATTTCACAGACTTGATGATCCTCCAGCAGCAGTTGATGTTTGTTTTAGCACGCGTCCCCGGGAACAGCCCGTATAGGAGAGGCCTGGTCACAGAGCTGGCTCACGGTGAACCTCAAGAAAAATGACTTCATCTCTCCCCAGACTTTCTTTATAAAGGCACATTCCACAAGGTGGTGCGCAAAGAACTCTTCCCCATACATCCACCTCGAGGGAAACATGCAACCGGGGTGAAACTCCAGGCCTGCAGGATCTGACGGGGAGGGTCTTTCTCACCACCAATCAAGTCTTGGTGTTTGTTTGAAAGATCTGGCGATCAGGCATTCTGCCAAATGTCCTTGAGAGTCTGCATAGGGAACCAGACTGGTGGTCTAATCCATCAGGCAGTGGTCTGCACATATTAAATATACTGCTAAAATATGAGGGACAGGTGGTACAGCATGACCCAACTAGTTGGGAGCGTTCTACGGCAGCATGGCCAGACCCATCCTTCACAACACCTGGGACAGGTACAACCTCAGCATGCAGTAACAGTTGGTGTCTTCATGGAGAGGATCTATGCACAGCTTGAAGCAGCCACATTCTGGAGGTTTGTTCATCGTGTCCCTGTGAACATGGTCTATTTCCGTCCTCCGGATAATGTGAAAAAAATCGCAACAGCACAGGAGCGAGGGATGGGCCCAATCTGCGCCAAGGACAGCAACATCAAGAGTGCCTCGCACCTGATGATCAGGTTCGTACCCACAATGGAGGGAGCGTATCAACACCACATATTCATTTGTTTTAAAAACCATGGCGACTGGCTCCTTCCAGTGTCTAACACGCATTCTGGTCCCTCCAAACCACCAGCTGCCAATCCCCCAGCTGATCATCTGCTGATTCCTCTTCCATTCATTCGTTTCGCTGAGGAGTGACTGGTTCAGGGGATGGTAATGTTTTTTCAGCTGTCTTCTGCCTCACTCTTTTCCTTCCTCTTTTCTCTCTCCCTCCGTCTGTCCATCCTCCTTTGTCCCATTCTGCTTGCTGGAGGCTTGGGTGAGCGGCGGTCTGCAAGTCTCCTTGACGGGAGTCACACTCACCATTCTGTCTGCTTGCCCTCTTTGTTTTTTGCCGCCTGTGCGTCAATAAGGCAACGTTTGGGGTTAGTCTTGTCGAGATGGCCTGCTTCGCCACACAGGTTGCAGTGCTTAGTCTGCTTGCTGTCCTTTGTCTGATACCCTTCTGCCCGCAATTCTTGCAGCTGATGGTGCTGCAGTTGGCCACCACATGCCACATTATCCGCATGAATGACAAACCTTGGGTTGCCCAGCGTAGCTGCGGTTTCGCTAAATAGCAAAGTTGGATGGGGAGTAGGGGATTGCTCCCTTACCATCCATCTTGAGTGTCACATTGACCTGCTGTTTGCTGGCCCAAAGACCTATCAGACCTCAGGGCAGTTCCCAACCTTGCCAACATACCTGGCGAGGAAGGTGAGCACATCAACGACCGGAACATGGGGGCTGTCGAGGTGCACAGTCACTATGCGGTCCCATTGTGACAGCAGAGTAAAAGAGTGGATCCACCATGAGGATTCTATCCTGTGGCAGGTCTCCTTTCTCCTCAAACAACTTCAGGAACTTCATGCAGACACTTACATTCGGGAGTATCATATGAAATTCCACAGCACTGGGGAAGGCCTGCAGACACCAGGGGCTGGATTCTCCAATTCAGGGGCTATGTCCCCACACCGGGGTGGGAACGGTTTACGCCAGGAAAACTGGCACAAAACGGCCACTGATTCCCCCTTTTAGCTGGGGGCTAACAGGACGGGAGCATAGAGCACCCGGCTCTTACTGCCGATACGCCACGGAGAATTGTCAGATCCGTGGCCACACATGCTTCATGGCGGGGGCCGCTCGCAGACCCTTCAGCCGGCTTGCGCAGCCCGGACCACCCCACTGCCCACAGTTCCCCCAGCCCTGAATAATGTCCCCCCCGACCCCGCCCACGGATTGACCCTCCCCCGACTGTGGCGCCACTGAACTGAGTCTGCAGCCGCCATGCCGAGGTACTGACGGGTGAGACCATGAGTGACCCACGCCGTCGGGAACTCGGCCGGCCGGGAGCGGGGCAATGTCCTGAGGCCGTCGATACGTGGCACAGCGTACTCTTACGGTACGCCGCTTTGGAGGGGACCGGAGCATCGCGAAAGCACCGCTGCCGCCCCCAATTTCGTCAGGAATTTGGATTCTCCAGCCATTCGCCGAACGCGATTTCGACGTCAGTGACCGGAGAATCCAGCGCAAGATGTCTGCGGCTTCAAAAGCACAGGATCCAAAAGGAGGCACCGTCAATGTCATTTACTGTCACGTTAATGGTGTTAGTACCCCCTGGTTGCAGCCATCACATATAGTATCTCGATGTTAGACACTGAAGCTCTTTAGATATCGCCAATCTTCCACCTATCACTATAGGTGCCCCATATGGCAGTCTTTCATCACGCCATACCCATGTCTTCCATAACAGATTCAATAATTTCTAAAACACTGAATTCAATTTGAGCTCATTCTAAAAGGGCATCAGTCAAAGGAGAGAGGCTGGACATGAAGGAATTATCCACAGACTCTCCCTCGCTGGATTAACAACATCATTTGGAATAATTAATCAGCAAACTGAATAGCAAAGAAAACTCCCAGCAAAACGTTGCATTTCCACAAGTTATATTGACATCAGTGGAGACAGAAAGTGCAATATGTATGAAATATACCAGCACTGTAGATATGAATATTAATGCGGTATTAAATCTAAACAGATGATTTTATAACGATTAGCATATTTTCCACAGATGAAAATGGTAACCTTCTAATCAACTGCATTTTGCCCCTGAACTATAGAACAATTGACTTAAATGAAAATCACCATTAACATATCTTGACAGCATTTGTGACTCACTATAGCACACGCAACCCCCCACCCCCCACCCAAACTGACTGCTTTATTTATTCACATTCCTCATGAACTCCCATGGTCTATATGAATGCATTTCCTCTGACAGCTAACGGCCTGGGAGTGCCAGCGCTGTAGACATTTCTACATTTTTACTCAGAGGGTAATCATTAAGAGAGTGCTGCTGTGTGCCGACTGAACAGAAGAGGAGAAAAAAATAAATAAAGAGAGCTGAAGGAATTTATTCTCCTCCACTGAACCGCCCAGCGAAGAATTGATGCCAGCCATTCAGCGAGGGAATTCAACCAGTCACCTTCATTAGACAGTGAAAGCAATTCAAATTGTGATGGAACAGTTCATTTAACAACAAAACACAGCACTGGGCCAAATGATGGTTCCAATTCATCCAACGGTACAAGGTTTGCAAATGTTGGTGTTCGACGAACATCTCGACTTCTACACAATCTTCACATATTTTGCTTACATTACAAATATGCCATAATGACACGGCAACACAAAAAATGTGAAAGTTTATTAAAAAATTATCTCCCATTAAGGCTCGATTGTGGACACTATTTCGACAGCACCCCTTGATTCTTTCAGTTGTCTCCTCAGCGGTTTTCTGGTGCGGTTGCCAATAGCTACTTGACATACAGTAATATGCGTCACCTTGCACGACCCTCCTCCAAAATACGCTAAGCCATCCCTTTAAATATCACTTTGGGTGCTAGAATTTCCCAGGAAAATGGGTGCGGCAGAAAGTGTCATAAAGTCATTACAGCGCAGGAGGAGGCCTTTCTGCCCATTGTTCCCATGTCAGATGCTGTGCAGAGCAATCCAATCACCCCCCATTCCATCGCAAGGTCCCTATAGCCCTGCGGGTTTGTTTGCTTCAAGTGCACTTTTGAAATCATTCATTATTTCGGTGTCCACCTTTCCCATTAGGAGGGGGGGGGGGGGGGGTTCCAGATCATTGTCATCCTCTGTGTACAGATATTCGTCCTCCCATCCCACCACACTCCTGCCCAAAACCTTGAACCGATGCCCCATGTCCTTGTACCATCAGCTGTGTGTGGACCTACAACCTCAGGGACTGCAGCGGTTCAAAAAAGCAGCTCACCACCACCCTCTCAAGGGCAATAAATGGTGGCCAAGCCAGTGAAGCCCACATCCCATCAGTGATTTTTTTTTTTTTTTTTTAAAAGCTCACAGGACCAGCTTTACTGTGATTACCTCATCTAAGCTTGTCAAAACCTGTACATTAAATCTCGAGTCAATAACCTTTGCTCCCAAGCAGGATAGCCCCAGCTCCTCCAACCATCCTTGGAGCTAAAATCTCTCAACCCTGGAACCATTCTGGTAAATTATGAAAATCAAAAATATGTGCTTAAATTGCCTAATTATCTGGGCGGCGAATGTGGAGAAGGTGTCGGGGGTCGGGATTGAAGACGCTAGCAACAACGCCGCTCCCGATGGCCCCGGGTAAATACTCAGGGAATCCGGTAATAATAGCTTCATTGAGAATTTGGAGGCAGTTTCACCAACACTTCGGGTTGGGGGCAGGGTCAAGGTGGGATGGAAATTTTCGGAAATCGGAGGAGAAGGGGATTAAGACAGTAAAAGATTTGTTTCTTAGGGGTCGGTTTGCAGGATTGAAGGAGATGGGAGCGACGTATGGTCTGGAGCAGGGAGAAATGTTTAGATACATGCAGGTTCGAGATTTTGACAAGACGAGATACAGAGCTTCCCGGTGGAGCCGGCCTCCACATTGCTGGAGGAGGTGCTGACAAACAAAGAACAAAGAAAAGTACAGCACAGGAACAGGCCCTTCGGCCTTCCAAGCCTGTGCCGACCATGCTGTCCATCTAAACTAAATTCTTCTACACTTCCAGTCCGTATCCCTCTATTCCCATCCTATTCATGTATTTGTTAAGATGCCCTCAAACGTCACTATCGCCCCTGCTTCCACCACCTCCTCCGGTAGTGAGTTCCAGGCACCCACTACCCTCTGTGTAAAAAAAACTTACCTCGTACATCTCCTCTAAACTGACGACAGAGGGACTGGAGAAGAGGGTAGTATCGGCGGTTTACGGGGCTATTTTGGAAGAGGAGAAGGCACCACTGGAAGAGATCAAAGCAAAGTGGGAGGAAGAGTTGGGAGAGGGTATGGAGGAGGGGTTCTGGTGTGAGGTGCTCCAGAGAGCGAGGTTGGGGCTGATACAGCCGAAGGTGGTATACAGAGCACACTTCATGAGGGCGAGGATGAGCCGATTCTTTGAGGGGGTAGGAAGATGTGTGTGAACGTTGCTGGGGGGGGGCCCACAAATCACGTTCATATGTTTTGGTCCTGTCCAAAGCTGTAGGATTACTGGAAGGAGGTTTTTAAGGTAATCTCTAAAGTGGTGCACATGAAACTGGACCCGGGCCCTCGGGTGGCCATATTCGGGGTGTCGGACCAGCCGGGGTTGGAAACAGGTGCGGAAGCAGATGTTGTAGCCTTCACCTCGTTGATCGCCCAAAGGCGGATCCTGTTGGGATGGAGATCGACCTCTCCACCCTGTGCCCTGGCATGGCAGGGGGACCTGTTGGAATTCTTGACGCTTGAGAAGGTTAAATTTGAACTGAGGGGAAGGATGGAGGGGTTCTACAATTCATGGGCGTTATTCATTATGCACTTTCAAGAACTGGATAACATTGAACATTAGTGGGGATGGGGGGTAGGGGTTGGGAGGGTTGGGGGGAGGGGGACTGTATGTGTTAATGGTGACTATTGGTGATTCCTGATTCCCTTTTGTTATTTGTTTGTGTTAACATACGGGCAGTTGTTTGGGAGTTGGTGGGAGAATGGGATTGTTGGTGTCGATATGGGGATTGACATTATATTCATTACGGATTAGTTTATTGTTGGTGGGTGCAAATTTGGGAGAGAAAAAAAAGAGAGGAGAATAAAAATATTTTATAAAAAAAAACAAAATTGCCTAATTATTTTTGTATTTTAGCTTGCTCACAGCAGTCACATTTTTCAGGCACTGTCCAGCGGCCCAAACTTCAAACGTGGATGGTAGGAAGAGCATGTACATTCAAAGCCAAAAGTACGGTATCTGTCATATTGCTAAAGGCCAGTTTAGCTCAGTTGGCTGAACAGTTGGTTTGTGATGCAGAGAACGGCCAACATCGCTGGTTCAATTCCCGCATCGGCTGAAAGCCGGAGGTGTGGTAATCCTCAGGTTAAATCATCACCAGTCAACTCTCTCCCTCAAAAAGGAGAAAAGCAGCCTACAGTCATCTGGGACTATGGCAACTTTACTTTAAAGGCCACAGGCACAGCTTGCACTGCCCACACTGGAAATGCTAGTATTTTTGCATGTGCAAATAAAAGGCCTGAAGCTTGCTTGAGGCCCCAAATGCAAGATTGTCTTTTAAGGAGCCCAATCTCTGACCGCACTTATTACTGTTCTCCACAGCTAGTCCACTCGGCAGATCGCACAGCCATCCAGCTCAACGGCCCCCACATAAACCCCCCACCCCAAAAAAAAACAGATATGACCCAATTATTACTCCGAGGGTCTAATTCCCTTAAGCATTAACCTGCTGGTTTATTTCTTATTCTCTGTCACTCTTGCCTTCCCTCTCACCCAAATCTAACTCTCCGTGCCATCCAGTCCATCCTAACGTGTGATTGCCAATTTCATTTCAATCCCTTTAGGTAGGAGATTGTGTACAAGTGGCATATGCTTCCCGAATTGAGATTTAATCTACAGCACGCACATCAGACGCCAGAGCCACTGTACAACTGAGCAAGGCTCAATACACAAAATACTCTGCAGCTTCCTGCTGTTAATATTTTAAATCAATGGGAGGAAGTGGTTTTGACGTCTTAACAAGCGACAGCCAGAATATAGCGAAAGGAAACAAGCTACGGAACTGCATTTTTTTTTTTCTTGAGCAAATTACAATTCTGACTTTGGCATGCGGGACAGCAACTTTCCTGAAGCATCCACATGGATCGACTCGACAAATAACAAAGCCGAAAATCTCCAATAAACACATTCAGCATCAAATCTGGTTTCTCACAGTCAATAAAGCCAATGCAGTTGCTAATTGTAACAGTGACACGGGTCTGAGCTTTGTACTACCTTATGAAGTAGTAATGGCAAGCTTGTTCTTAAAGATCTTTAGTTACTGGTTGTAGAAGAAATCCGGAATTCTCTCCCCGAGAAGGCTGGGGATGCAGGGACAATTCAAGGCCGTGATTGACACACTCATCGTTTTGTTTGGGAAGGGTATCAGGGATATGGTGGGAATGTGGAGACCTGAAGGACATGCCAAACAGGCAAGAGGGGCTGAAGGGCTTCCTATGACACCGGCAATGTGAAAGCGCTCAAAACTTCAGTGGAGGCAGATAGCACAGTGGTTAGCACTGCTGCTTCACAATGCCAGGGACCCGGGTTCAATTCAAGCCTCGGGTGACTGACTGTATGGAGCTTGTGGCGGCAATTCTTAGAGTCCGGGCCGGAGAATCACCGCAACTGCTCCGCAACGCCGGCGTGCGATTCTCTGAGGTGCAGACAATCGGTGACGTTTGCGCCGGCGCGTTTGGCGCGCGCGGCCGCAAGCCGCTGGAATCGGCGGGGCCGCCGATTCTCTGGTCCAGATGGGCCGAGCGGCCACCCCGATGGCCTAGGTAGGGCGTTCTTTCAGAGGGTCAGTGCAGATTCAATGGGCCGAATGTCCTCCTTTTGCACTGTAGGAATTGTATAAAACACTGCTGAGTGGAAACATACAAATGAACAGCTATGAACTCTTCACAGAGGAGAAACCGGGAACCATTGCGATCTGATCCACATCAGTTCTGATTGAGCGATTGTAGCACCGGAACTAGAAAACAGTGGGACACCTTAGAGGCCAGACCATTCCAATTCCCCTTGTCAAAAGGTAAAATGTGTTGGGTGATAGTGAGACAGCTAAGGAGGCGAGACAGAGAAAATACTGTGAGGATTTGTCTCCTCAGAGGGACATTTTGAACTGAGCACAGTTTTAGAATATGGGATCGCCCATTTAAGATGAAGAGGATGCGGCATTTCCTCTTTCGGGGGATCATGAATCTTTGAAACTCTATACCCCAGAGAGATGTTGAGGTTGAGGAACTGAATCTATTCTTATAGGGGAGCCAAGGGTTACAGGGGACAGGCAAGAGAGTGGGGTTGAAGCCTAGATCAGATCACCCATGATCCTACTGAGTGGCTTGAAGGGCTGTAAGGCTTATTCCTGCTCCTATATCTGACGTTAAGTTCAACTCGGAATGGCAAGTGGGTGAGGCCACTCAAAAATTTCAACCACTCAAAAATATTACGCGTGTTTAAGTCAACCATTTACGTATCGCCAAAAAATTTGAGCTTGCTCGACTTTTGCATAAATCTATGCATGCCTAAAAGAAAACTTAAGACATCAGACAGGTGCTTGATGGTCAGCGCAGGCCTGATGGGCCGAAGTGCCTCCTTCTCTGCTGTAAAACTCTTAATGACTCCAAGACAAAACGCTCTCAATCCACTTTGAAATTCGACCAACAACCTGAGTGATTTAGAACTGCTGCCCAGTTCAGTGCAGCTTGTACAATGGATGTGAAAGCCATTAAATATATACAAGTTGATAATAATACGAGAATTGATTATCCATCAGTACACTCTGAAACAATCAAAGAAACGTTCTGAATTAGTG
This sequence comes from Scyliorhinus canicula, assembly GCF_902713615.1. Classification (NCBI taxonomy): domain Eukaryota; kingdom Metazoa; phylum Chordata; class Chondrichthyes; order Carcharhiniformes; family Scyliorhinidae; genus Scyliorhinus; species Scyliorhinus canicula. The sequence goes on from NC_052164.1 coordinate 17,281,952, forward strand.
CCATTGCGGCCAAGATAAAAATAATGGATCTCTGGAAGCTACTGCAAGTCTGTAACCAAATTGGATGATGTTAAAAACCACAAGAGTTATGCTTGTCCACTTTATGATTTGGATCCAGGCTTTCAATGGGAGTAGGGAGAAAGTAAAGACAATGAGCATTGGGAGGAAACATCAGAGGTTGGACATCTTGGCCGTTCCACTCCAGGCTATTTAATAATAAAGAAATACTTTCTCTTATTCAATCATGGAATATGGACATTGGTGACAAGGCCAGAATTTATTGCCCATCCCTAAATGTTCCCTTGAGAAAGCGATAGTGAGCCACTTTCTTGAAGCGTTAGTGGGGTGTTGTGGATGAATATTTATACACCTTATATATTGAAGGGAAACATTTGCAGGGCTACGAGGAAAGGGCAAGGGAGAGGAACTAACTGAACAGTTCGTCCAAAGAGCGAGTCCCAGCGAGATGATCACCATAAAATGAACTTATTTGCAAAGAAAGTTAACTGTTTTACAGGCAAATAAGAGTCATTGTGCATCAGTAAAGTCCCAGAGACAAAATTAACTGAACGACCATTTTTGTTTTTAAAAACCATGTTGACTGAGGGAGGAATGTTGTCCAGAGCAACAGGACAAATCCCTTCACTGCTTCAGAAAGTGGCATACAAACTGTGAAATAGATCAAGTGGACCACATCAGTTTATGTCTCAACAGAGAGACAATGGGCTAAATAATATTGTTGTGGTAGTGGTTGGGGGGGGGGGGGGGGGGGGGCATATAGCGCTGTAGGGCACACTAACAAGGGCTGAGCAGGAAGTGCGCCCCCCCCTCAATAGGTTGGAAGTCCCACCCGCTGGGGCTGGCAGCCAATCAGATTGGTCGGCAGGTGCGGCAGCTGCTGGAACTACAGAAAAGAGAGGGATCAAGGCTCATAGATACCCGGGGCAGGTATTGAGCCAGGTAAGTTAGGTAGAGGAGCAGGCGGGGGGGGGGGGGGGGGGGGGGGGAGAGTAGAGGAGCAGGCGGGGGGGGGGGGGGGGGGGAGAGAAGAGGAGATGCTGAAGGGAGGAAACACACAAGAAGGAAAGGGGGGTATTCGACCCAAGGAGATCCATCCCACGATTGGCAGCAGGCAGCCCAGAAGCCTGTTTAAAAAGTGCGCTTCCAGCTCCCGCCCAGTTGACCACACCAAATGTTTTATGGCGTGGGCAGCATATTATCAGGGTTAAATTAATCAAAAACAAATCTAATTGGCCATTAATTGTTTATTTAAATATTTTTCTGTTCGCCTGCACGTTTATGCAATGGGATCAACTCTGGGGTGGCAGTACGGTGATGGTGTAAACCCCCCCCTTCCACCCCCCCCCCCCCCCCCCCACACACACACACACACACAACATCCACCAGGGGCATGTAAAATTCAGCCCCATGTCTCCAAGTGTTTCAGCTTACCAGTAAAACCACGTTATGGAGCCACAATCTTTTAATCGGAAGAGAGAGTTCTACCAATGAGTCACGTTGACATAACACTCATCTACCACTCAGGGTTACATTAACGGGAGAGAGAGCTTCTAGAAGAAGGAATTGGACATAAAGTTGTGGATGGAGCGGGGCCAATTAGTTTAATGGTTTCTTCTTTTTGCCTGTATCTTCTGTTGTTCAAAGGCATAAAGCCTGAAGTACCAATGGTTTCATGTTTTACTCTTTGGTATTCTTGAGTCATTGTGTGTGTGTGTGTGTGACCGTTGCTACAATGGGAATACCATAATCGAGAAGCCAAGACTGCCCCAGTGTGTCAGAAAACAATCATGACAAAGGGGTCAGATAGTGACTGCGGTAAGGGCCCCAAAAACAATGGTGTCAGCAGCACAAAAAAATAGTTGATCAATGGAGAGCCATAACTGGAGCAACTCAAGCTCCAAGACCTTTGGGGGGGGGGGGGGGGGACGACACTATGAATTGACACCTTTTCAACACAACTTGGTCCATTTTCTAGCAATGTTTTAATTGTTTGTGCAATGTAGTTAAGCTTTTACAGACTTGTGTCAAGAAATTGTCTTTTCATCGGTGTATAATAATAATAACCTTTATTGTCACAAGTAGGCTTACATTAACAGTGCAATGAAGTTACCGTGAAAAGCCCCTCGTCGCCACATTTCAGCACCTGTTCAGATACACAGATGGAGAATTCAGAATGTCCAAATTACCGAACAGCACGTCTTTCGGGACTTGTGGGAGAAAATCGGAGCACTCAGAGGAAACCCACGCAGACACGGGGAGAACGTGCAGACTCCGCACAGACAGTGACCCGAGCTGGGAATTGAAATGGGACCCTGGAGCTGTGAAGCAACAGTGTTAACCACTGTGCTAACGTGCCGCCCAATATAGATGGCTGGCTGAGTAAACATGGCAACCAAAGGATCTTCACATATATTTGCCTTGATATTATTGGTCCCTAGTTTTCTCCTCTGCAGATTTTATTGGGAGATGGCTGCTGCCAATTCTTGATCGGTGCTTTTCAAACCTGCTCCGAACTTGCTCCCTACCTGTTCAGTCGCTGTTTTAGGAATGTGATGCTTGAGCCAATCAGAGGTATGACTAACCACATGCCCTCCACGGTGCAGTGAATGTGTGGTTTGGGATAATAGCTCCTCGAGTAAATTCAACGTTTTGTATTGCGGCTATTAAATATGATGTTTGTGCGTATGCAGCTGAGTGCTAGCAATAGCGTCCATCAAACATTATTGCCTTTGCTGTATTGCTGCGATCACCAAATTATACTATTATCAGGACAAACTTACAATTACCCTGTTCATAGTCGAGTAACTGACAGGAACCTAAACTAGTGCCCGCCAAAATCAAAACTCTCTTCCGCCTTCTGCCATTATAAACCTTTTACTTGTCCACTGACCTGACAGAGAAACCCCACCTTTCCACTAATGGTTGGGCCAGAACATCATATAATTTACATTAGCAGCACCTCAGTAAGACAGCATACGAGTGAACCCCCACCCAAGTTTCAATGCATAATGTACATTAATGCATTGTGATACCCACAGGGGTGTCCAGATACCCCATGATCTTCTTAATGAGTACTTTGCATCGGTATTCACCAAGGAGAGGGACATGACGGATGTTGAGGTTAGGGATGGATGTTTAAATACTCTAGGTCAAGTCGTCATACGGAAGGGGGAAGTTTTGGGTATTCTAAAAGACATTAAGGTGGAGAAGTCCCCAGGACCGGATGGGATCTATCCCAGGCTTCTGAGGGAAGCGAGGGTCAAAATAGCTGGGGCCTTAACAGATATCTTTGCAGCATCCTTGAGCACGTGTGAGGTCCCAGAGGACTGGAGAATTGCTAATGTTGTCCCTTTGTTTAAGAAGGGTAGCAGGGATAATCCAGGGAATTATATATAGGCCTGTGAGCTTGATGTCAGTAGTAGGCAAACTGTTGGAGAAGATACTGAGGGATAGAATCTATTCACATCTGGAAGAAAATAGACTTATCAGTGATAGGCAGCATGGTTTTGTGCAGGGATGGTCATGTCTTACAAACCTAATAGAATTCTTTGAGGAAGTGACAAAGTTAATTGATGAGGGAAGGGCTGTAGATGTCATATATATGGACTTCAGTAAGGCGTTTGATTAAGTTTACCATGGCAGGCTGATGGAAAAAGTGAAGTCGTATGGGGTTCAGGGTGTACTAGCGAGATGGATAAAGAACTGGCTGGGCAACAGGAGACAGAGAGTAGTGGTGGAAGGGAGGGTCTCAAAATGGAGAAGGGCGGCTAGTGGTGTTCCACAGGGATCCGTGCTCGGAACACTGCTGTTTGTGATATACATAAATGATCTGGAGGAAGGTATAGGTGGTCTGATCAGCAAGTTTGCAGATGATACTAAGATTGGTGGAGTTGCAGACAGCGAGGAGGACTGTCAGAGAATACAGCAAAATATAGATAGATTGGAGAGTTGGGCAGAGAAATGGCAGATGGAGTTCAATCCAGGCAAATGCGAGGTGATGCATTTTGGAAGATCTAATTCAAGAGCGGACTATATGGTCAATGGAAGAGTCCAGGGGAAAATTGATGTACAGAGAGATCTGGGAGTTCAGGTCCATTGTACCCTGAAGGTGGCAACGCAGGTTGATAGAGTGGTCAAGAAGGCATACACATGCTTGCCTTCATCGGACGGGATATTGAGTACAAGAGTTGGCAGGTCATGTTACAGTTGTATAGGACTTTGGTTAGGCCACATTTGGAATACTGCGTGCAGTTCTGGTCGCCACATTACCAGAAGGATGTGGATGCTTTAGAGAGGGTGCAGAGGAGGTTCACCAGGATGTTGCCTGGTATGGAGGGTGCTAGCTATGAAGAAAGGTTGAGTAGATTAGGATTGTTTTCGTTGGAAAGACGGAGGTTGAGGGGGGACCTAATTGAGGTATACAAAATTATGAGAGGTATGGACAGGGTGGATAGCAACAAGCTTTTTCCAAAATTGAGGGTGTTAATTACAAGGGGTCACGATTTCAAGGTGAGAGGGGGAAAGTTTAAGGGAGATGTGCGTGGAAAGTTTTTACGCAGAGGGTGGTGGGTGCCTGGAACGCTTTGCCAGCGGAGGTGGTAGAGGCGGGCACGATAGCATCATTTAAGGTGCATCTAGACAGATATATGAACGGGCGGGGAACAGAGGAAAGTAGTCCTTGGAAAATACGGGACAGGTTTAGATAAAGGATCTGGATCGGCGCAGGCTGGGAGGGCCAAAGGGCCTGTTCCTGTGCTGTAATTTTCTTTGTTCTATGACAGAGTTTCTCTATCTTGTTGTCCCTGCATACTCCTCCTACTCAATAGGATTTTGCTATTTGTCACAAAATCATTCCCTAAACATAATATTAATTTTCCTTTGCCCTGTACCCAGCGACAGGATATTCATCCCGCTTTCTTCCCACTTCCACTTAAAATGGAAGACATATGTACGGACTCTCTCGCTTCTCCACACAACGTCAGCTATATAGAATCCCTACAGTGCACAAGGAAGCCATTCGGCCCATCATATCAGCACCAGACCGCCAAAAGAGCACCCTATTGAGGCCCAATCCTCCGCCCTACCCCCGTAACCCCACTGAACCTTTGGACAGTAAAGGGCAATTTAGCACATTTAGCACGGAGGAAACCGGAGGAAACTCACGCAGGTACGGGGAGAATGTGCAAACTCTACACAGACAGTCAGCCAAGGCTGGAATTGAACCCGGTCCTTGGCACCGTGAGGCAGCAGTGCCATCATGGCGCCCTGGAATTTCATGCTTATTTGCACCCACGACATATGTAATGGGGGTGCAACTCAAATAAATCATAAAAGGTCACCACATTTTTCAATTCAAGTGCAAGTGAGTCACAGGTCCAAGTAAACACGTCCAAACTATTGCCTATTGGTTCAGCTGCCAAAATTATCTTCGGCTGGACCACAATAACCGCTTCCCACACCACCCGATTTGTGATGCCTTTTTGTGGGATCACTAATTGTGCATGGAGAGAGCCACTCTTCAAATTATGACATTTCCTGACTGAGCACCAGACAAAATATTTTTTCTGGTGTTTTATTGCAAGATTTTGAGTGCTTTTTTAAAAAATAATAAAATCCCCGCTGAGATCCGCTTTGTACTTTGTTTCTTTTAATGCAATTTTATAGCATAAAATGTCACATTAAAAATGGAAAAGCTTTCCTGACTGCAGGCCTGATGTGCATGAATGATGGGCAAGTGAGTTGAAACTTTCATTTTCATACCCAAGGAAGGTACATGCTGTTAGCTTGACAATCTTCTCTGGCCCTGATGCAGAGTTTGTTTTCTGTTCGGAAATAATGAGATTCCCAGGAAATTTGAGTGTAGCTTGACAGAGGCAGAATGGGCACAGGGTGGACCTATTTTCGGGTCTCACCTTCGCTTGTGCACACATGGAGAATATAATTGAATCCCTAAAATGCAGGAGGCCATTCGGCCCATCGAGTCAGCACAGTGGCTTCACAGCGCCAGGGTCCCAGGTTCGATTCCACACTGGGTCACTGTGCGGAGTCTGCACGTTCTCCCAGTGTCTGCGCGGGTTTCCTCCGGGTGCTCCGGTTTCCTCCCACAGTCCAAAGACCTGCAGGTTAGGTGGATTGGCCATGATTAATTGCCCTTAGTGACCAAGAGGTTAGGAGGGGTCATTGGGTTACGGGGATAGGGTGGAAGTGAGGGCTTAAGTGGGTCGGTGCAGACTCGATGGGCCGATTGGCCTCCTTCTACACTGTATGTTCTATGTTCTATGAAAGGGCCACACCCCCACCCTAACAGTGTAACCCCACCTAACTTTTTGGACACTAAGGAGCAATTTAGCATGACCAATACGCTTAACCTGAACATCTTTGGACTGTGGGAGGAAACCGGAGCACCCGGAGGAAACCCACACAGACAAGGGAGAATGCACAATCTCCACAGTCACCCAAGGCCAGAATTGAACCTGGGTACTCGATCTTCTGAGGCAGCAGTGCTAACCATGTGACACCTTGCCGTCCATATCCTGGCCTGCATGTCGCTATCTCTGCCCCTTCCCTCCATTGAAGGCCCAGGCGGGTGTCTCTCCCTCATACCTTCCATGTGCCCCTGAATGGAATCTCTTCCCTTAGAAACCTCAGGCGACCCACGCTCCCTCTCCCATTTCCATGTTTTCCCAGCCCCTTTATTGTATCTTGTTTTTTTAACCTGTGCCCGCAGCGCTGCTGAAAGTGTCTGGAGCCCATTTCACTGGAAAGGATTCTTGTGAATGCACGTATCACTTCTTCTTCCTTTCCCTCAGTTCCTTCACTTCTGTCCTCAATTGTTGCTTTTCACTTTTCCACTTGCTGGTGTTGCCACTAGGAAATATTATTTTAGTGAGAGAACATATCCATGGTTTTCCTGGCATTCCATCCCTAACATCTCACACCCAGTGTTGCTTATTGCTTCACTGTCAGAGAGTTCCCAAATCTGACCCAACACAGCACTTTATTAGAAATGATGTGGAGATGCCTTTATTAGAAAGAGGAACAACAGCAACCTGTCCACAAAATAATGGCTGGTTAAGAGGCTAAAGGAGGCCCTGGTCCTTGCCCTCTAGCCTTCTTGACAGCAAGGAACATAAAGGTACGAGTATAATTAGCACAACTCCCTATTAACCAATCGGGCAGCACTGCAGCACAGTGGTTAGCACAGCTCCATGGTCCCACGTTTGATTCCCAGCTTCGGTCACTGGCTGTGTGGAGTCTGCACGTTCTCCCCGTGTCTGCGTGGGTTTCCTCCGGGTGCTCCGGTTTCCTCCCACAGTCCAAAGATGTGTAGGTTAGGTGGATTGGCCATGCTAAATTGCCCTTAGTGTCCAAAAAGGTTAAGTGGGGTTACGTGGATAGGGTGGAAGCGTGGGCTTGAATGGGGTGCTCTTTCTGATGCACGATCAATAACTCACAAAGCGAGATTGTAGGACAATTGAAGGCTTTATTGAACTAGATGTTTCGCTAAGCAGCGCATGTATAGAATGCAGCAGCTAGGGAAACACAGACTCTTATACTCCGCCTTACTGGGTAGAACCAGCAGGCAGGCTTCACCAATCTTACAGTATCAGGTACCTCCAACACCAATGATCTTACAGCATCAGGTACCTCCAACCTGGGTACCGTAATACCCCTAATACCAACTACCACACTTTCCAGGGCCTGTGCAGACTCAGTGGGTCGAATGCTTCCTTCTGCACTGTAAATTCTATGATTCTATGAACTCAACTGTACAGGAGATGATGGGCGTGATTTTCCGGCCTAGTTTCTCTCGCGCAAGCGAAGCGAGACCAGTCAAAAGAGGGAGAGGCCAAAAACAAGAACCGTGTCAGGTGCCAAACAGTCGGAGAGGCAAACAGCCCACTCCCATTGGTGAAATTGGGATCTCTCTGTAGTGTGGTGAGAAATCAATTATCGCCACTTAATCTCTATTTCCATACAATTAACGGGAGCCACCCCATATCCAATGGCCTTGCGTAATTCGGCGGCCTCCCAGCAAGTGCTCACACTGGTACCGATTAGTACTCCTTTCTAAAAATGTGAACCTGGCTGAAGGACTACTGTGGGGAGCCGAGGAGGTAAGGAGCCATCTTTGCTCACAGGCAAAGAGCCCCCAGTGCTCGGCAGGGGGTGGGGGACCCTCGGTTGTGGGTGGGGGACCCTCCGCAGGGGTGGGATACGGGAAGGGGGTGGGGGGGTGCTGAGGGGCAATTGCTCGTGTCACCACTGTGCCAACCCCTGGATCGTGTTCCGGGGCAACCCTTGTCCCTGCCCGTCTGCCTCAACCAACCACCCATAACCACCACCAACTACCGAGGCCTCTGGATGTGTGCCAGAAGACTATTGCTAATGGGGAATTGGCAATCAAGGTTAAGTGAGCACTTCACACAATCCAAGTGGATTCCCGTGAGTGGGCGTGCCATGTAGCATGTGGGAGTGACTGTCTAGCAGCCCAATCAGACCGGACCGTGATTCCTGGACACAGCAGCTAACATCCTAACACCCAGGGGATGGGACACAGCTCCCGGGACATGTCCACGGCTGGAGGGTGGGTGAGTGTCACGAGGCCACCAACACCGGGTTTAGGTGACGTTGCGAGCGGGTGTCTGGGGTACCAGGGCCTGGAGGGGGGTGCACTGTGGCCGGGTTTTTGTGGGCAGGGCGTTCTGGTTGGGTGGAGGGAGGTGGGGAGGGAGGTGGGGGGGGGGGGGGGGGGGGGTGGGGGGGGGGGGGGGGGGGGGGGGGATCACCGCTCTCCCAATGCCTTAGACATATTGAACGCTATGGCAGGGATATTGGATGCAGAATGTGCTCTAGTGGTGCTGCTGCTAGGCCGGTGCCTCAACGTCAGCAGATGCTCGAGGCGGAGGCCCATGTTCTGGAACTCGCCCCACACACTGAGGACCCGGCTGCCCATCAGGCCAGGGAGGGACGCAGAGGCAGAGTCCCACGATGGCCCAGGGTGTACAGGCGTTGCTGGTCGTTTGAACAGATGACTCACAGCGCGGGCCGCAGGAGGCTCCACCTCAACAAGGAGATGGTGCGGCACCTGTGGCATGTCCTCGCGGACTTGCTCCCACACGGAGGAGGAGGACACCCACTTCCAGTGGCCGTCAAAGTCACCGCAGCCCTGAGGCAGCACGGGGGCGCAGTCGGCCCCACAACCAAAAAGGGGCTGGTTTAGCACAGGGCTAAATCGCTGGCTTTGAAAGCAGACCCAGGCAGGCCAGCAGCACGGTTCAATTCCCGTACCAGCCTCCCTGAACAGGCGCCGGAATGTGGCGACTAGGGGCTTTTCACAGTAACGTCATTTGAAGCCTACTTGTGACAATAAGCAATTTTCATTTGATTTTATTTTTTTTTCCAAAGATGTGCAGGGTAGGTAAATGGGCCATGCTAAATTGCCCATTAATTGGAAAAAACAAATTGGTTACTCTGAATTTATATTTTGAAATGTCACCGCAGCCCTGAACATTTACGCACGGGATTATTCCAGGGCTCGAGCGGGGACCTGTGTGGTATCTCGCAGACCACAGGTGCATCCGACAGGCCCTGTATGCCCAAGTGGAAAACTCCATCTTTGACATGGACCAAGCCCAGCAAGGTGCCCGGGCAGCATGTTTCTCCCGGGCAGCAGGTTTCTCCGCCATCGCCGGGATTCCCCAGGTTCAGGGGATAATGGATGCCACGCATGTTGCCCTGCACTCACTGGGCCAACTGGCAGTGCCCCATGTTAACTGAAAGGGGTTTCACTTCCTCAGCTTACAGCTCGTGTGTGAGCACCAGATAAAGATAATGCACGTGCGCGCACACTTCCCGGGGGAGTGTGCACGACAGCTACACTCTGGGGCAGTTGGCCATCCCCAGCCTCTTCGAGGACCACCCCAGGATGGGCAGCTGGCTCTTGGGGGACAAGGGGTGCCCGCTGAGGACCTGGCTAATGATGCAGGTACGGAGGCCGGGGACCAAAGCGGACACCCGATGCAACGAGGACCATGCGGCCACCCAGGCTGTGATTGTGCAGTGCACCGGACTCCTCAAGATGCGGCTTCGATGCCCTCGGCCACTCCAATGGTGCACTCCCAGAGGGGTGCTCGCTTTATGGTTCACTGCTGCGGCCTCCACAACCTCACACAACAGCGGGTGACGGGCTGGAGGTTGGTGATGAGAAACACGAGGCCACCTCCGAGAAGAAGGAAGTTGATGACAATGAGGTAGTGCCGGACCAGCAGGGGCTGAAGGACTAGGCCAAGGAGGAACCCAAGGCCCAGCTGGAGGCTGCAGGACAGGCAGCAGCAGCGAGGATCCAACAGGCCCGGAGGGCCAGGGAGGCCCTCATGCTCTCCTGATTCACTTAGGACGTGGCCTGGCCCGTCACCTACCACTCCCATGTCCTGCATATTTAAATTAAGATTTGAATATGCTAAGCTGGTTCATGCCCTCACTGGGCTGGGTGGGCGGGGAGGATCTCAAAATGAGTTCTGCCTGGCGCAAATCGCGTTATGGCCCTCTCGTGAGAGTCTCCAGCTGTAACACAATTTACGCCTGGGTGAGTGGGGCTGGAGAATCGTCCCCACAGTCGGAGATACTTTGCTGAAGATTATTTCATCAGGCAACAACACACCTTCAATCAGCAACAGCGTTTGCAGATCAGCAAATTCACTCACAGCTTCCAGGACTTCAAAGAGCAGACAAATCAGCGAAAGAGAAAGAGCTTTTCCCCCACTGGTAACACCTACAGATTGGTTAAAGCTCAATCAATTCTGACTCACTCTCGCCAAGTCCATAAGAGCAAGCTGGGCTTGTTTCATCGTTTAACTCGCGAGATGGGGCTCTGGGAAAGTATAAACCGCTATAAAAGCCAAATGAGAAATCAAGATCAAAACTGAAATACAGCAACCAAGACTTCCTGAAACGAACAACCGAGGTAAAGATCCAAGGCCCCTCATTCAGGATATAATCGTTATTGTTAGGACTTTCCGAACATTTTAGTCGAGTGCTTAAGAGACAGACGGGTAGTTTCAACCAGGAGGTTCACTTCCATCTACAACATGAGTGGCAGCCGGATAATGGCAACGCCCACCTGATCATGAGCCGGAGACCTGCTCTGTATTGCATGGTTGGGCCTACGTAAATTACAGCGGCAAGCAACCTGCTTTCATCCTACTGCTCAGAGGAACTGGACTCACTGGGAGTGTGGGTAGCTCAATGGGTCTGCCATTTCTTAAAGCCAACTTGCTCTCTTTGAGAGCAGACAGAACAGAAACACAATCACAGCATCCTGATTTTCGGACGGTGCAGCGGAAGTGCTTGCTGAGAAAGGCAGGGCCCAGGAAAAATGCCCTGTTCCTTTAAATGGTTGATGATTACCATGTCAGTTAGTCAACAGATAGAGGAAAGGCGGGGGGGGGGGGGGGGGGGGGGGGGTGGTTCAGGCCAGATCGGTGCCAGCACCACCATTCCTAGGACCTGGCCGCACTGCCAAGATCGTCAAGGTCTTCACATCTCCTTCACTCTGCAAGACAGCTCATTTTGCCAGCAATACTAATTCCCTCCCTTGCTGCACAAGATTTTCTTTCAATCACAACAGGGCACTGCACTGCATCACCTTCTGCTCCCGCTCAACACCTGCCACTGCCCTCAAAATTGGCACAAACAACCTTCTGTTTTTATTTTGTTTTGGATTCGTTCCCAAGTTTCTCTCACACTCTTTAGTGTTTCACACTGTGGCCACTTTGTGGCCACTTTCTTTTATGCAACGATTTCTACTTCTTGCGGGCCTGGCTGATTGTTCCTTTCAGCGTTTGGCTGCCTTTGCACATCCACACAACCCTTTTGACGAGCTGCACATTGTCCGCTCCTATCCGTTATACAGGGGTTAGCACTGGTGCCTCTCCGCGCCTGGGACCCGGGTTCGATTCTGACCTCGGGTGACTGTGTGGAGTTTGCACTTTCTCTCCACGTCTGTGAGAGTTTCTCCGGGTGCTCCGGAATGGGGCATTTCACAGTAACTTCACTGAAGCCTACTTGTGACAATAAGCGATTATGATGTTATTATTATGACAGAGAACACTGGTGCGGCATTCAGCAGCAAATCACAATAGAATGGCACATTCTCCCCAAAGGAAATAGTGGAATAGTGCAGATGGGCTTTAGAGTGGTTTCACAGGTCGGCGCAACATCGAGGGCCTGTACTGCGCTGTAATGTTCTATGTTCTATGTTCTAAGCTGCAGCGGAGAAAGTAATTAGCCTAGGTCAGGCAGCAGGAGGTCTTCTTGAAAACTCCGCTGGTCTGTTCAGTGGCTCCAGCCAACTCATGGGCCTCACTGGAGGAGAAATCACCCCGTCATCCCAGATTGCCACTAATAGGATCAGCATAGCCAGATTGGAGAGCTAGGGAGACAGGAGGTGATAGCTGGAATCCACTCCAAGCTGCATCGTTGTTGGAATTATACTTTATAAAACGCATGGGTTCACTGCCATGATCTTCCTAACCACAATGTTGTCAAAAAAACACATTAAATACTGTTTATCTAGAATGTGGCCTCCAATGAATACAGATGAAAAGGTTTTTTTTCCCATTTATGGAATGTGGGCATCATTGGCTGGACCAGCATTTATTGCCCATTCCTAGTTGTCCTTCAGAAGGTCGTTGTGAGCTGCTTCTTTGAACTGTGAGAGCCTGACGCTGTTAGAGAGGGGGAGTTCTAGGACTTTGTCCCAGCGACAGTAAAGGAACAATATATTTCCAAGCGAGGTGACTTGAAGGGGAATCTCCAGGTGGTGGTGTTCCCAAGTATCCACTACTCGATCTTTCTAGATGGTAGTGGTCGTGGGTTTGGAAGGTGCTGCCTAAGCAACTTTGGTGAGTTCTACAGTGCATCGTGTAGATGGTACTCACTGCTGCTATTGTGTGTCAATGGTGGGAGTGAATATTTGTGGAAGGGGTAGCAATCAAGTGGGTTAGATGGTGTCAAGCTTCTTGGAGCTGCACTCATCCAGGCCAGTGGAGAGTATTCCATCACATTCCTGACTTGTGCCTTGTAATTGGTGAGTCTGGAGGTTTCCTAGCCTCTGACCTGCTCTGGTTGTCATAGAATTTATATGGCTAGTCCAGTTTAGCTTCTGATCAATGGTAAACCCCAGGATGTTGATAGTGGGAGATTCAGCGACGGCAATGCCATTGAATGTCATGGGGCAATGATTAGATCCACTCTTGTTGGAGATAGTATTTATCTGGCATCTGTGTGGGCCGAATGTTACTTGCCGCTTGTCCGCCCAAGCCTGGGTATTGTCCAGATCTTGCTGCATTTAGACATGGTCTGGTACAAAAGATGCAACTGAGTTATGGTATCACAAATGTGTACTTAACTTTGGAGTCATAAATAACCATAGCTTAGCATTGAGAGAACAAGGATGTCAAAAACTGTCTGCTAAAGGAATATTGGACAATATGGAGGGAGTCAGAGGGGAAGTTTGGGCTCCCCCCGGGGAACATGTTTAGGTACATACAGGTTAGGGCATTTGCCAGGCGGCAAGTGGAGGGGTTCCCTCTGTTGCCCCCACGTGGGGTACGGGACAGGGTGCTCTTGGGGGTGTGGGTTGGAGGAGGGAGGATTTCGGACGTGTACCACGTAATGCAGGAGGTAGACGAGGCCTCGGTGAAGGGTAAATGGGAAGAGGGTCTGGGTGAGGAGATTGAGGAGGGGACGTGGGCTGATGCCCTGGAAAGGGTGAATTCCTCCTCTTCTTGTGCGAGGCTTAGCCTCATACAGTTCAAGGTGCTACATAGGGCTCATATGACCGGGACGAGGATGAGCAGGTTCTTCGGGGGCGAAGACAGGTGTGCTCGGTGCTCGGGGAGCCCAGCGAACCATGCCCATATGTTCTGGGCATGCCCAGCGCTGGAGGTATTTTGGAAGGGGGTAGCAAACACGGTGTCGAGGGTGGTAGGATCCAGGGTCAAGCCAGGCTGAGGGCTCGCGATATTTGGGGTAGCAGCAGAGCCGGGAGTGCAGGAGGCAAAAGAGGCCGGTGTTCTGGCCTTTGCGTCCCTAGTAGCCCGGCGGAGGATTTTGCTTCAGTGGAAGGATGCGAGGCCCCCAAGCGTGGAGGCCTGGATCAATGATATGGCGGGGTTCATCAAATTGGAGAGGGTGAAATTTGCCCTGAGGGGATCAGTACAGGGATTCTTTAGGCAGTGGCAGCCTTTCCTGGACTTCCTGGCGGAACGGTAGGGAAATAGGCCGGCAGCAGCAGCAACCGGGGTGGGGGGGGGGTGGGGGGTGTTTCGGTGGAGGGGAGAAATGTGTACATGTGTTTATTGAATATGCTGGGTGTTAATCTATTTCTTCTTTTTGAAATTACTGGGGGGATTTTGGTTTTTGGGATTTTTCTTTTCTTTGTTTTTTTTTTCGTTTTTGTTGTTAAATACTGTTTTCTTGTTGATATTTTCTGTTTTTGATATTTTGTGAAAATCTCAATAAAAAATTTTAAAAAAAAAAAATATGGAGGGAGTCTAGTTATGTAAAAATGCTATTTTTAACTGCAGGCCACAGTATTTGTTGCAAAAACGAGAAAACTAATCATCCAAGGTCATTTCAGAGAAAAGGAAAATATACCAATGGAAAGAAAAAGTGAAAGATTAATGACAGCAGGCCTTTTGATGGGACTTCAGCGAGACTAACATGTGGAGCACTGGCTGAGTTTGACTGAAGGAATCACTCGTGTATGTGCAAAGCTTCTAGGGAGCGCTGAGTTTTTAAGCTACTATCAACGTTACTTTTCCAAACAAAGCCTACATTAGCAAATTCATTTATTTTCAGGAGTGTTGTTGCATTTTTTAAACTGTTTATATCGAGGCAATGGCTGGTGTCTACGTCATTTCTTGCTTCTGGTGATTTGGTCCGCTTTGTAGCTCAGCTGGTGCTGTGAGCTAACACCCCTGCGAAGGAGGCTCATCAAATTAGATAGTGAAGTAACAGTTTAAATCCACAATCTTCAAAGTCAGCCCCAGAAGTGTCAACTGTCGGTCGCACTCGCTTCCGAGTCAGAAGGTCATGGAGTTCAAGACCCACTCCAGGACATAAATCCTGGGTACAAAATAGAGGCTGACATTCCAGATGCTACACTGTCGCAAGTCCCGCCTTTCCGGTGAGATGTTAAACCAAGGACCCGTCAGGTGGATGTAAAAGATCCCAAGGTACTGTATTTAAGAACAGCGAAGGAGTCGGTCACGCATGCCGGTCAACATTTACCAAACAACATCACAGAAAACAGATTATCTAGTGATCAATACTTTGGTGTTGTTGGAATTTGCTGCTGTACACAAGATGGCAACCCTGCTCCCTGCAATTACAACAGAAAATACACTTCAAAAGTGGTTAATTGGTTGTGGAACTTTGGGACATCTTGAGGTCATGAAAGGTGTGATATAATCCAAGTCTTTCTTTTCAACACGGTCTGTCGCCCACCTTCATCAAAACTAAGGGAGCTCAAAATCGGTTGCATTGTGAAACAGGCACCCATGTAGAATTTGCCCCGCCCTACCATCTGGCCTCCATTAACATTGGGATTTATGAATTGCAGGAATCATGATTCACAATCGCATTCTTGCAGAATCAGGAGGAGGTACTGTGGCGCACTGGTCGCCGGGCTAGAAGCTCCAGGATCAAGTTCCACACCGCGGAAGGAGTGTTCAGGACTTGGTTCAATAAGAAGGTTGTGGGTTCAAGTCCCACTCCAGGACTTGGCCACAAAATCTAGGCTGACAGGCCCAATGGGTGCTACACTGTCGGGAGGTCCCACCCTGACTGATAATCATCCGGGAATCCTTTCACCACCCCCCCCCCCCCCCAACTAATCCCCAAAGCGTGTGAAGATAGAACTGAATCAGAAGATTTATCAAGAGGGGAAGCAAATTAACTTTCACGTGCTGAAAAATCTCACAAAACCTGTGAACTTAAAATGATCCGGTTTTAATTGTCATCTCCTCGCCTAACTTTGAAAGATATAGCTCTTCCATATAACAACTTGATGTGGAGATGCCGGCGTTGGACTGGGTTGAGCACAGTAAGAAGTCTTACAACACCAGGTTAAAGTCCAACAGGTTTGTTTCAAACACGAGCTTTCGGAGCGCAGCTCCTTCCTCAGGCTCATGTTTGAAACAAACCTGTTGGACTTTAACCTGGTGTTGTAAGACATCTTACTATATAACAACTTGTACAGACGAGGCTGGAAGACGTAGGACCAGAAAGCAGGCAGCGATGGGTAAGTACAAATAAAATGAATGTACATTACTGGAGCGTTACCTTTCCTCAAGAATAACCAGCAATCATTTGAATTACCAGGTAGCCTCCCTGTTACCAACAGAGATGAATCCCTGCTTCTCAGTCCTTCTACATTTTGATGCCTGATGCTTGATAACACGTTTGCTTTGAGGCTCCTTCAAGTAAGAATACCCCAGACATTGACATCATGATGTTTTATGGGTTGACACACCTTTAATGTGCAATTTACTCAGTTGATCAAGGTCACCGGCAATGGGGGAGACACCCATACAAAATGTCTAATTCTAACCAGCCGCCTTAATATACGGCACTCTAAACCCAGAGACGATGGCGGAGGACAAGTGAACAGATGCCTCCATTTAGAATCAAGGAACCAGTAAATATCCTAAATAACACTATATCTCTCCAATTTATAGCCTCCTTTGCCTGCATGGTACCAGCCTAACACTCCAGAATTTCCCAATCGGCTAGTGTTTGCTTACAAACCTCTCAGCAACCTGCAGCTCTGAAATTTATCCTGTACGCTGATTAATCAGACAAGAGTCTATAAACAGGTTGGGGGTTTGCTTTATTGCCCAATAAAACAACATTAACTGTCAGCCCATCCAGAGCACCGGAAATAATAAAGTACCAAATGAATGCATAACAGCCTCCAAGATGAATTAACATGAGGTATAGGTTCAGATTCCAGAAATCCCTGCCAACTCCATTAAATGTGAAACATAAATTGGGAGTAAAACATTCAACAAACAGATTAAGTGAGCAAGTCAGCATGAAAATAAAGCTTCGGCTTCTGTGATCATAATAAGCCAGGATCTCTCACAGCCTGGGGCAACTAATTCGGAAAGATTGTTCGCTGTGTCGTTTTGTCTTTTAAAAACATTAAAATTATGAGAAATTACGAAAGATAATCACTAAAAGGTCCAAATGGTGTGGCCAGATTACATAAAATTGTTTTGCATTCCAGTGTATGGAGTGGAGATCAAATTGAGGTCCTTCAATGGATTCAGCAGAGTGAGTCCTCTGGTGGGGCAAGACAGAAAAATGTAGCATCTTCTTAAAAAGTCAGCAGTAAAATCAGATACAAATTTTCCACATGAAGGGTGCTGGCAATCTCAATGTCTCATGTGCACAAAGCAGCAGAGGCTGGGCCACGTGAAATATTAGGGCTGAGATCAGGAGATTTTTGTTAGGCAAATGTATATTGCAAAGGGCAAGTAAATAAGAACATAAGAACTAGGAGCAGGAATAGGCCATCTGGCCCCTTGAGCCTGCTCCGCCATTCAATGAGATCATGGCTGATCTTTTGTGGACTCAGCTCCACTTTCCGGCCCGAACACCATAACCCTCAATCCCTTTTTTCTTCAAAAAACTATCTATCTTTACCTTAAAAACATTTAATGAAGGAGCCTCAACTGCTTCACTGGGCAAAGAATTCCATAGATTCACAACCCTTTGGGTGAAGAAGTTCCTCCTAAACTCAGTCCTAAATCTACTTCCCCTTATTTTGAGGCTATGTCCCCTAGTTCTGCTTTCACCCGCCAGTGGAAACAACCTGCCCGCATCTATCCTATCTATTCCCTTCATAATTTTTAATGTTTTGATAAGATCCCCGCCTCATCCTTCTAAATTCCAACGAGTACAGTCCCAGTCTACTCAACCTCTCCTCGTAATCCAACCCCTTCACCTCTGGGATTAACCTTGTGAATCTCCTCTGCACACCCTCCAGAGCCAGTACGTCCTTTCTCAGGTAAGGAGACCAAAACTGAACACAATACTCCAGGTGTGGCCTCACTAACACCTTATACAATTGCAGCATAACCTCCCTAAGTCTTAAACTCCATCCCTCTAGCAATGAAGGACAAAATTCCATTTGCCTTCTTAATCACCTGTTGCACCTGTAAACCAAATGGTGCTAAGATACAGAGCAATTATGATCTAATAGGCTCAATGGCCTCCTCCTGCCCCTATGTTCTTTACTTTGATATATTTATAAAAGTACATGCTTCCGTAGCGGAGGCAGCATAGCAAACATTCACTAAATTGGTCACTGGGATGAGGGGATTGTCCAATGATGGGAGGGTGAGTAAATTGGGCCTGTAAATTGGGCAGCACGGTAGCACAAGTGGATAGCACTGTGGCTTCACAGCGCCAGGTTCGATTCCCCGCTGGGTGACTGACTGTGCAGAGTCTGCACCTTCTTCCTGTGTCTGCGTGGGTTTCCTCCGGGTGCTCCGGCTTCCTCCCACAGTCCAAAGACGTGCAGGTTAGGTGGATTGGCCATGATAAATTGCCCTTAGTGACCAAAAAGGTTAGGAGGGGTTATTGGGTTATGGGGATAGGGTGGAAGTGAGGGATTAAGAGTAATCTCCGGAACGTAAAAGAATGGGAACCAATCTCATTGGGACATACAGGATTCTGAAAGGACTTGATAGGTGGGTAGAGATTGGTTCCATTTGTCGGGGAATCTAAAATACAGGGTCACAGTTTCAGAATAAGGGGACAATCGTTTAGTTCTGAGTCGAGGAGAAATGACTTCACTCACGTGGTTAATAATCTTTGGATTTCTCTGCCTCAGAGGTGTGGATGCTCTGTCACTGCATATATATCACGTGGAAATGCCGGCGTTGGACTGGGGTGAGCACAGTAAGACGTCTTCATTCACCTGAGGAAGGAGCAGTGCTCCGAAAGCTAGTGATTTGAAACAAACCTGTTGGACTTTAACCTGTTGTTGGAAGACTTCTTACTGTGACCACATATATATTTAAGGCTGGGATTAGGGTTGCCAACCCTCCAGGATTAGCTTGAAGTCCCCCAGAACTGAAGGCCAGTTTCCAAGACACTGCTGTGTGCAACCCTGGAGAAAAATCATTGGCACGTTAAAAAATGACTGGGAGGTTTTTTTGTCATTTTCTTTGAACAGCTAGAAACTATTGAAAATGGCATAAAAGACCATTTAGCTGACAGACAAACAGCATCCAATTGGATAATGAATCTTTTTACTTCTCTACTTGGTGTAGGAAGGCAGTGCATCACAACGTTGGATGTGTTGGATCACTTATAGCTGGGAGCGCAGGAGCAAGTCATGTGACGAAACATCCAGGAATACATTTAAATCACAGTTGGCAACCCCTATGTGGGATGGGTGTGTCTCGGGAATCAAGAGCTGCGGCGTGTGGGCAGGGAAATTGACACCCAGCATCAGTCTTCATCATACTGAATGGTAGATCAGGGTCAACAGGCCAAACAGCTCATTCCTGCTCCCATTTACAGTGTTGTTGTATATCCCAGTTAAATCAAAGGAGTTTCTAATGTCTTGCCAACTACATTGAAAGAGAAATCTGACAGCAGAGCAACCCAATTCGACATGGAAGTTGTAAGGATTTGAAATGCACAGAGAGGAATGCTGAAATGATCATCTCTTTCCTGGACTTCAAGGGCACATTAGGCTGGCATGACATGGTTAATTACATTTGTGGGCCAATTTTTAGATTTCAGGAATTAAGTAACTGTCAATACCAACATGGACTGGTTGGGATAAATGAAGTTCTTACATTGTAAATTTTGACGCAAAACAAATACATTTTTACTTTGCACAGTTATGATGGTACACATTTTTTTCGAAAAACTTGTTCGAAAAGGTGGGCACAATTCTCCCTTGGCCCCACCGACGGAGGGGAGGGGGGGGGGGGGGGGAAGGGAGGGAGAGAGAACAGGGAAGGGGGGAGAGAAATAATTTGGCGGAAGTTCAAAAATCAGATGGGTTCTCTGGCTGTGGTCACCTGGCAACCGGAGAATCACACTGGAGGTCAATGGATTTTTCCATTGTTGGCATCTCGCCAGTGGCCTTCTTGCAGTGGGCGGGGTGGAAGAATTCAGCCCCAGGTTTATGCCGGTGTGACATTCCCGCCGGATCTTCCGCTGGTGGCCGCAGATCAGGAAATCCACTGGGGGTCGATGCGAAGCTGATTTGCATCCCCGCTCATGGAATGCAGACTCAACCCTCATTGGTACTTTACCCCCGCCCGGGATTCTCCGAGTCGCCAGTGGGAAACAGACATCAGGAGCAACACAGCAACAATACTAGCTTCTTCAAAAAGCAATGAATAGGGTAGGAATCGGAGAGATCCACAAAGGGATACCTTACTGTGCAGCAGGAAAGAAGCTGGTTGCAACGGAGACAGAAAACACCATTCAAAAAGGGTCAAGTGACGCTGCTGTATGGTAACTAGGGAGCTAAAAGTACCAAGGCTGCAGAACTGCAGGGAACCATCTCTCCTCCCTGTAAGCCTGACTCCACTTACCAAGCTGACCTGTTTAAACCACCTCTGGGAATTCAACTGCAGAAGCCGTTGCAGCTCAACTCTGCAACCTCAAGACCCTCACTTCAGACAGAGCAGCACCTCGACTTCACAAACATATCAAGCTTGCAGCCATATGGGCTAACCTTAATGTTTAGAAGTATTGTTTTATCTTCATTTTTCAACTAAGTTCAGCAAAGATTTGTGTGCATGTGTGTTTGCAACTTTATATTTTCTTAAGGAACTTCCAGAGTGCTATGACACCCTGGGCTGGTGAGCAGTCGATTCCAGTCCCACAGACCCCGGAGTCCCAACACCAGTGAATTAACCGGAGCATGTTCCCCGGACTGTTTATGTTTTGGAACCATTTGAACAAGTTTGGAATAAAATATATTCTAAAAAAAAAACAAGTCAAATAAACAATAATTTGTATAAAATTCACAGAATCTTTGGCCCCTTGACTGCTCAATAAGTTATAGCCACCAGGTTTACAAGTTGAACATAATAACTGTTTATTTATAACAGAAACAAAGTTGAAATATGCAGTAATTATAATGGAATAATGGTCAGCTAATCTATTACCCGCCTCTACCATCCCACTCTCTACCCAAACACACACAAAACAGACTAAGACAGAGGGCGGGTTAAAATAAGAGGGATCAAGATGAAAAGTGAGTGTCTATTCTTCCGACATTGAATTCTTTGCAGCAGGCTGCTCTCCCAGGATGCTGAGTGATTGAATCCACCGATGTAGTGTTAGTGAAGATCTTTTGGCAGTGGCATTCAGCCAGAACTCCCAGACACTAGAATTTCCTCTGGGGAGTCACTTTAACTTTTATTAACCTGGGCCCTCACTCAAAAGATCAGCCTCAGGCCTGTTTTCCTTAAGACTTACTTTTCATCTTAGCCCGGCTCCAGCCTGGGTTTTAAACTTAATTGGTTTCTAGTGTCACCGAATGAACTCTAACCTTACTAAGTAATGAAAAAAACCCCATCTGAGTATTTCAGAGAGGTTTTAACATTTCAGGGAGAGAGATCCAAAGAACTTCCTCAACCTCAGAGTTCAAAATGAAACTAAGAGAGAAAAAACAGTCACAAAGAGGAAGGAACATTCTGGAGAAAACCCCATACAATCTCAGGTGCTATTGAGGAGGCCTGGCAATTCAAATCAGTCCGTTGCCCGACAATCAAGTCCATCAAGATGTGTCAGCACCAATCTCCCTGGAATCTGCTGGTGTGAAATATAAATAGCTTCATGCAACCTGCCTTGCCTCAGGTTCATAGGTCAATTTTCAGTTTAACCTAGTCACTCGAATTAAAGGCAAAGGCCATCTTAAAGGCATCAGTGCGTTAATGAAAAATGAAATGAAAATCGCTTATTGTCACAAGTAGGCTTCAAATGAAGTTACTGTGAAAAGCCCCTAGTTGCCACATTCCGGCACCTGTTCGGGGAGGCTGGTACAGGAATTGAACCATACTACTGGCCTGCCTCGGTCTACTTTCAAAGCCAGCGATTTAGCCCTGTGCTAAACCAGCCCCTGTCCATATACAAGAATAGTAAAACCCCAAGTAAAGGAAAATAAAGGGAAAACAGGGTTTGAACAGGAGGATCCTTACAAAAGCAATAGCATGAAATAAACCAAACGTTTCCTTCTAAAAACTTTGCTGCTGGGTTATTTTTAAATAGAATTATTTACTCCAAGGGTAAAATATACACACTCGCATACAAATA